>NC_088220.1:41988247-42588247 GCF_036934945.1 Oncorhynchus masou masou | reverse complement strand
TATAATGGTTATTATAATGACATTATTGTCAATGAGGAGGACAGGGTGCTTTAACCCTGACAATTGTCTCTCACAGTGAACCGCTGCCGCTGTTTGTTGGCACAGGATGTCCAGGAGATAAATCAGGGAATGTACCGTCCCAAATGACACCCTACTCCCTACATAGTGCACAACTTTGACCAGAGCCCTGTGAGCAAACCGGGTGCCATTTGGGATGCTGCTCGTGTCTTGCGTAGGCTTCCTCTCTACACAGCATGTAGTGCTGAGTGAGCCATACCAGTATCTATTTTCCCCACTTTTTCTCTATAACAGCAATAACAAAGGCCAAAAACACACTTACCGGAGAAATCGGGAGAGGACCATGCACTGTGCGTGTTCAGAGCCAGGATGAGGAAGAAGGACAGAGACCAGCAGGACCTCCAGAAGCTCCATGGGACTGTCATGGTGCCCATCCTATATTACACACCACCAGTGGGGTTTATCACTATGCGATGCTGCTTGGCTGTTTACTGACCGTGAGCGAGTGGTCAATGATACCCATTGTCCTGACCATCGAACAGTCCCCCTTTTCACAGTCAAAAGGATCAGCTGACTGTTGTGTGTGCATGTGTGTGTGTGTGTGTGTGTGTGTGTGTGTGTGTGTGTGTGTGTGTGTGTGTGTGTGTGTGTGTGTGTGTGTGTGTGTGTGTGTGTGTGTGTGTGTGTGTATACATACGTACAATTGTGCATGCATGTGCTTGTGCGTGTGCATGCAAGCATTTTTGTCCATTTGTGTGTTTATCACCTACCGTCCAAGGTGTGAGAACTATCGACCTACTGTATATAAGAAGAGACCAATGTTATGTTATTGTTATTGACAATAAATAAGCTCAACACAGCTATTAGGTCCACATGGATACCTTCTTTGTTTAGTGTGATAACATGTATTGACCCTGCATGTGTAACGGCCGACTCAAGACCCCCAGCAGCCCACTGGTCAACATGGAGGGTCCTGTTCATATAGACAAAGAGGTTATCTGCATTCAAAATGCAGGGGTGGAAAGAGTAGTGAAATATCCTACTCAAGTAGGACTATTGTTTCTTTAATGACATTTTACTCAAGTAGAGGTAAAATTACTGGTGTCAATTTATTTATTTTTTAAATACATTCAAATTAAAAAGTAGCTCATTTAAAAGTACTCAGAGCAAAAGTAATTTAAAATAAAAACAGTGACCTTGATAATTAGCTAATTTCGCGAAGGTTACCTGAACGTCGTTACACATGAGAGAAAATGTATGTACAGTAAGAACTACGTTTTCATTTATTTTATGAGTTGCAGCAAGGAGAGTGAAAACGAAGGATTTGTCAAAAATATACTAAAAATATACATTTGTCAACTTAAACATTCAAAGCAATGAAGATGTATTGGTAAAAAATATATACAAAATAAAGTTAATAAACAAAGTTGCCAGACTTCTATATACAGTATATATACAGACTCCATAAATAAACATGTCAAATTTTTTCACTTATTCAATCCCTCATTCCCCCCTCTGTTACTTGTTACTTGTCCAGGGTCCTTTCCAATATTCACTCACTCCCCCATTCACACTCTTTCCTTCACTCACTCAGTCCCTCACTCACAAAATGTATCTTTTAAGAGTACTAAAATATCCTACTCAACTAGAAGTACTGTTACTATAATGCAATTTTCCTCAAGTATAAGTAAAATTACTGACTTTCAAAAATATTCAAAGTATAAGTACTTGGAAAAGCTAGTCAATTACAGTAACGAGAGTAGCTGTAATTAGTTAGTTCACACCTCTGTCCAAATGGAACCCTAATCCCTTTATACTGCACTACTTGTAATGAGTCTTGGTCAAAATTAGTGCACTACATAGGCAGCAGGGTGCCATTTGGGACTTCCTCAAAGAGGTGGTTTTCCAGAGGGGCTCACTTCCAGATGATGTGTGTCTAATGGAGATATGGCTAGTCTGTCTCCCTGAGATAGGCCTTTTCTTTCCCTCTGCTCCGTGGAAGGGGAAGAGGGAGGTCAATGGCAAGTAACACATTTCCAGCCAGCTCTGCTTTTCCAGTAACACTCCAGATATCACACATATTTGTCACAATGTTTATGTTAATACTTGTATCATTGCTCCATAGGTTTGTGACATATCTGTTGTTTCCATTTTTTCTTATCCTGGTCCAAAAAAATGATTTACTAGGAAAGGTACATTACCCGAAGAAAGGTTGTGTGCTTGCTTCAGCTGTTCAAATGTAAGAAAGGATAAAAGTAAATAGTAAGTAGTATATCAAATAACAGTAGTGTTGCAAACACATTAATGAACAAATAGTATTTTTACGAGACAGGTTTATTCAAGGCAACTGAAATGCATGCCTGTATCACAGGAGGTTGGTGGCACCTTAATTCCATTCGCTCCGTGTCAGGACCCGGTTTTGAACCTGGGTCTCCGGAGTGAGAAACAGTCACTTAACCAACTGAGCCACGAATAGACAGCAGAACCCAGAAGATGAGGCAGACACAGCAGTACTTAAGACGGTGAATTTAATAAAGAAAAAATCCAAAAATACAAAAATGGCAAATCCAAAAAGGTGGTAGGAAAAACACAAAAGAACTCAAAAGAAACTCACCAAAAATAAACAAAAACAAAAAAACAGAATACCACAAGAACGTCACCCGGAATCGACAAGAGCACACAGAACACTAGGGCAGGGTGCTAACATACAAACACAGAGCACAGAACTGAGGGAAACAAAGGGTTTAAATACAATCAGGGTAAACGAGACACAGGTGCAAACAATAATGGGGATCAAGGGAAAAACACAGGGACAAAAAGCACAATGGGGACATCTACTGACAAAAACCCGGAACAACCCTGGCCAAATCCTGACAGAATCCCCCCTAGGAACGGCTCCTGACGTTCCTACCAGCTCTCTCAGGGTGGAGGACCCTGAACTGACGAATGAGGTCAGGGTCCAGGATGTCTTTGGCAGGAACCCAGGAGCGCTCCTCAGGACCGTAGCCTTCCCAGTCCACCAGATACTGCCAGGACCGCTGCACCCGGCGGGAATCCAGTATCCGGTGGACGGTATAAGCCGGCTGGCCTCCAATGACACGAGGCGGAGGGGAGGTCTGTCTGCCGGGACAAGGGGAGAAAAAACAACAGGTTTTAACAATGACACATGAAATGTGGGATTAATCTTAAGGGATCTGGGTAAGTGTAGGCGATAAGAAACTGGGTTAACTCTCCTGGCAACCTTGAAGGGACCGATGTATTTTTGGGACAGCTTGCGAGACTCCACCCGTAGAGGTAAGTCTCTTGTGGAAAGCCAGACTCTCTGGCCGGGGCGCAGGGTAGGCCCGGGACGGCGACGTCTGTTGGCTTGTTGTTGATACCTCTGTGAGGAACGCATCAGATTAAGACGGGTCTTCCTCCACATAAGCCGACAGCGTCTGACGAACCTCAAGGCTGAAGGCACTCTGACTTCTGCCTCCTGGTCCGGGAACAATGGAGGAGCATAGCCAAACTGACACTCGTGCGGGGACATACCAGTGGAGGAGGAGCGCAAGGTGTTGTGCGCGTATTCGGCCCAAATAATAAAGGATGACCATGTGGACGGGTTGTCACGAGTCATACATCGGAGGATGGTTTCCAGCTCTTGATTCATCCTCTCTGTTTGGCCGTTGGACTCCGGATGGTACCCTGAAGATAGACTGGCAGAAGCCCCCATGAGTTGGCAGAAGGCCTTCCAAAACCTTGAGGCGAACTGGGGACCTCTGTCAGAAACCACATCTTGAGGAATGCCGAAGACTCGGAACACATGATTAATTACCAACTCAGCCGTTTCCTTGGCAGAAGGTAACTTAGTCAGAGGGACGAACCTGGCCGCCTTTGAAAACCTGTCGATTATGACTAGGATAGTAGTATTGCCATGGGATGGAGGAAGTCCAGTAATAAAGTCCAATGAGATATGGGACCAGGGTCTGTGGGGAACAGGTAAAGGATGAAGGAGTCCTTGAGGGCGGAGGTGAGAAGATTTGCCCTGGCAGCACACGGGGCAGGCATTGACGAAAGTGGCAACGTCTTCTCTTATGGTAGGCCACCAGAACTTACGCTGGATGAACTCCAAGGTGCGACCTACGCCCGGATGACAGGTGAGGCGAGAGGAGTGCCCCCACAGAAGGACCTGAGTCCTCACTGCCTTGGGGACAAACAACCGATTGGCAGGGCCTCCTTTAGGGTCCGGTTCGCTAGCTTGAGCACGTCTCACGGTATCCTCAACTTGCCACGAGATCGGAGCCACAATCTTAGCAGCAGGAAGGACAGGCATGTCCGTGTCATCTCGAATGGCAGGAGCGTAGACTCGGGACAGGGCATCCGGTTTGAGATTCTTCGACCCGGGCCGATAGGTGAGGATAAACTGGAATCGATTGAAGAAAAGAGACCATCTAGCTTGTCTAGAGTTCAATCGCTTCGCCTGCTGGATATACTCCAGATTTTTGTGGTCCGTAAGCACTTGAAACGGGTGAGAAGCCCCCTCGAGCCAGTGTCTCCATTCCTTCAATGCCATCTTAACCGCTAGGAGTTCACGATCCCCCACATCGTAGTTCCTCTCAGTCGGGGTAAGCCGGTGTGAGAAGAAAGCGCACGGATGAAGCTTCTTGTCTTCACCCCTCTGAGACAGGACAGCTCCAACACCAACCTCTGATGCGTCTACCTCCACCACAAATGGTTCATCCGTAGTCGGTAGTATCAGGATGGGAGCAGAGAGGATGCGCTGCTTGAGTCCTTGGAAGGCCGTCTCAGCTTCTCTTCCCCAAAAAAACCTTGCATTGCCACCTTTGGTTAAAGCTGAGAGAGGAGCTGCCACCAAACTGAAGTTCTTGATGAACTTGCGGTAAAAGTTTGTGAAGCCCAGGAAACGCTGAACATCCTTAACGGATTTGGGGGTGGGCCAATCCGCTACCGCCCCTACCTTCCTAGGGTCCATTTGGATTCGACCGGGTTCCACTACAAATCCCAGGAATTGTACTCGGGATGAATGGAATTCACATTTTTCCGGCTTAACGTACAGATGGCTGTCCAGGAGGCGTTTGAGTACTTGTCTGACATGCTTAGTGTGTTCTTGAAGGGAGCTCGAAAAGATGAGGATGTCATCCAAGTAAACGAACACAAATATGTTAAGCATATCCCTAAGCACATCGTTTATGAGCGCTTGGAACACCGCTGGGGCGTTGGTCAGGCCGAAGGGCATCACCAAGTATTCATAGTGACCAGTAGGCGTGTTGAAAGCGGTCTTCCACTCGTCACCAGGTCTGATCCGCACAAGATGGTATGCGTTCCGCAGGTCAAGCTTAGTGAAAACAACTGCTTCCTGGAGCAGCTCGAAGGCTGTGGCCATAAGGGGTAGCGGGTAACGGTTACGGACGGTTATGTCATTGAGTCCCCGGTAGTCGATGCAAGGACGTAACCCACCATCTTTCTTGGCCACAAAGAAAAACCCTGCTCCCGCCGGGGAGGTTGATGGACGCATGAGGCCTGCTTCCAGAGAGTCCTTGATGTAGGTATCCATAGCAGCTCGTTCGGGTGGAGATAGGGAAAAGATCCGACCCCTGGGGGGCAAGTGCCCGGAAACAGGTCGATGGGGCAATCGTAAGATCTATGGGGTGGTAGCATGGTGGCCCTCTGTTTGCTAAACACCAGTTTGAGGTCATGGTAACACTCGGGAACTCGGGTCAGGTCGATGGATTCTAAAGACTCGGGAGTAGAACTCGGGGAATTCTGGAAAATACAAGTAGCTTGGCACGTAGGACCCCACTGCTTGATAGTGCCCACAGACCAGTCGATGTGAGGGTTATGACTGTGAAGCCAGGGGTATCCAAGGACGAGAGGGAACTCGGAACAGGAGATCAAATGAAAGTTCATCAATTCCTGGTGTTGTGAAACTGAAAGTCTCAAGGAGGTAGTGACATGAGTGACAAGTCCAGATCCCAAAGGGCTTCCATCCAATGTAGTAACCCTCATGGGGTCACTTAGAAGTTCAGAGGGAACGCCATTCTCCTTCGCCCAGACACCATCCATGAAGTTACCTGCGGCTCCAGAGTCTACCAAGGCTTGAAGGTGAAGCTTGTGGTTGTCCCAGGAGAGGGTGACTGGAATGAGCAGACGGGAGTTGGACGGATGGGAGGAGGTTATGTTTCCCGTTACAGTTCCCCCCGGTCTGTACGGGACAGAGCGTTTCCCTGGAGCCCGGGACACGTGGAACGGAAATGGCCCGGTTTGCCGCAATATAGACAGCGTCGCTCCCTCATCCGGCGGTCTCTCTCAGCCTGGGAGATGCGTCCAATCTGCATGGGTTCCTTTGGAGCCAGTGATGATAAAGGTGGGGACTCGGAGCTGGGACTGATAGGAGCTAGAGGTCTACGGTTGAGTTCTCTCTCTCTCAGACGCTGGTCAATGCGTGAGGCCAACTTGATCAGGGACTCGAGATTGTCCGGTGGTTCCCGAGTGGCCAGTTCATCTTGGATAGTGTCGGAAAGGCCTTTCAGAAAGCACACCGTGAGCGCCTCGTTGTTCCAGCCACTCGCTGCTGCCACCGTGCGGAACTGGATGGCATAGTCCGTCACGCTGCGCCAACCTTGATGGAGAGTCAGGAGCTGCTTGGCTGAGTCAGAACCACTGCTTGGGCCTTGAAACACTCGTTTGAATTCCTCAGCAAAGGCAGAGTAGCTGGCACAGCAGGAACTATGGGCATCCCACACAGCAGTAGCCCAGGCCAGGGCTTTTTCCGACAGCAGGGTGATGATATATGCGATCTTAGACCGGTCGGTGGGAAACGACGAGGGTTGCAGCTCAAAGGAGAGAGAACATTGAGTGAGAAACCCTTTACAAGCACTTGGATCACCTGAGAACCGTTGGGGAGGTGGAAGACGAGGTTCAGCCAGGGGGTTAACTGCCATGGGTACGTGAACTTGAGGTACTGGGACGGGAACTGTTGCCGGGGTAAGTCGATCAGATATTTGCTTAATGGAAGTCAGCATCTCCGACAGAAGATGAGAATGTCTAGCCATTAAGGCCTCTTGCTGAACCAGGGCGGCTTCGTGGCGTTGGACAGTCTCCTGGTGGTGGGACAGCGTGGCAAAAAGGTCCTGGGAACTGGCTGCCTCTGGGTTCATTTTTGGCTCTGTGTTTCTGTCAGGACCCGGTTTTGAACCTGGGTCTCCGGAGTGAGAAACAGTCACTTAACCAACTGAGCCACGAATAGACAGCAGAACCCAGAAGATGAGGCAGACACAGCAGTACTTAAGACGGTGAATTTAATAAAGAAAAAATCCAAAAATACAAAAATGGCAAATCCAAAAAGGTGGTAGGAAAAACACAAAAGAACTCAAAAGAAACTCACCAAAAATAAACAAAAACAAAAAAACAGAATACCACAAGAACGTCACCCGGAATCGACAAGAGCACACAGAACACTAGGGCAGGGTGCTAACATACAAACACAGAGCACAGAACTGAGGGAAACAAAGGGTTTAAATACAATCAGGGTAAACGAGACACAGGTGCAAACAATAATGGGGATCAAGGGAAAAACACAGGGACAAAAAGCACAATGGGGACATCTACTGACAAAAACCCGGAACAACCCTGGCCAAATCCTGACACTCCGTTCCAACCATTATTGTGAGCCGTCGTCCCCTCAGCCGCCTCCACTGACCTGTATGTTTAAAAGATGTGATGCACATGGGAACCAAACCCATCATGCTTCAACTGAGCTATCAGCGCCACTCGGTGCAGTTGTCATAGCAACCAAACATTGATCAATTAATAAAACTGGTGAACTCAGTTGGTACGTAGGTTCACAATTGCGCCAACTAGAGTGAGGATCAGTGAGAGTTGATTGGCTTCTCTCGGATAAGATCAGATAGTTGTTTATCGTGTAGGAGATCTCATAGTCAAACACTGGATGCCATTCAGAAATTACTATCAGCCCTGCCCTCCCAAACACAAACTCCGTCCATAACTCTAGAGCAGTGATTATTAAGAGAGGATGGTCAGGGGGCCGGAACAGAATTACAAATCATTTCTAAACTGCAAATTGACTGCAAGAAACCCAAACCGATTTAATGTTTGACTAAAACATAATCATTTCAAACGTTGCTTACATTTGTATACGATCACGTCTCTCTATTATGCGTGGGAATAATTGAAACAGATTTCATTCATTTAATTAAAATCATCCTGGTGTTTTATGTCCAACAACGAAAATGTAAAAATCTTCTTTTTTTTTGCTCAGAAAACTTGGGAGGACAAAATTAAACCATCCCTGGCCCAAATTCGGCCCACTGGCCGCCAGTTGGGGAATCCTGCTCTTTTTTTTACACCTTTATTTAACCAGGTAGGCTAGTTGAGAACAAGTTCTCATTTGCAACTGCGACCTGGCCAAGATAAAGCATAGCAGTGTGAACAGACAACACAGAGTTACACATGGAGTAAACAATTAACAAGTCAATAACACAGTAGAAAAAAAAAAAAAAAAAAAGAGAGTGTGCAATACATTGTGTGCAAAAGGCATGAGGAGGTAGGCGAATAATTGCAATTTTGCAGATTAACACTGGAGTGATATTTGATCAGATGGTCAAGTACAGGTAGAGATATAGGTGTGCAAAAGAGCAGAAAAGTAAATAAATAAAAACAGTATGGGGATGAGGTAGGTAAAAATGGGTGGGCTATTTACAGATAGACTATGTACAGCTGCAGCGATCGGTTAGCTGCTCAGATAGCAGATGTTTGAAGTTGGTGAGGGAGATAAAAGTCTCCAACTTCAGCGATTTTTGCAATTCGTTCCAGTCACAGGCAACAGAGAACTGGAACGAAAGGCGGCCAAATGAGGTGTTGGCTTTAGGGATGATCAGTGAGATACACCTGCTGGAGCGCGTGCTACGGGTGGGTGTTGCCATCGTGACCAGTGAACTGAGATAAGGCGGAGCTTTACCTAGCATGGACTTGTAGATGACCTGGAGCCAGTGGGTCTGGCGACGAATATGAAGCGAGGGCCAGCCGACTAGAGCATACAGGTTGCAGTGGTGGGTGGTATAAGGTGCTTTAGTGACAAAACGGATGGCACTGTGATAAACTGCATCCAGTTTGCTGAGTAGAGTGTTGGAAGCTATTTTGTAGATGACATCGCCGAAGTCGAGGATTGGTAGGATAGTCAGTTTTACTAGGGTAAGTTTGGCGGCGTGAGTGAAGGAGGCTTTGTTGCGGAATAGAAAGCCGACTCTAGATTTGATTTTCGTTTGGAGATGTTTGATATGAGTCTGGAAGGAGAGTTTACAGTCTAGTCAGACACCTAGGTACTTATAGATGTCCACATATTCAAGGTAGGAACCATCCAGGGTGGTGATGCTCTAAAGGTCAACCAATTCTGAGATGAGTCACACTCTTGGACACTCTTGGAGCGATACAGTAATTCAGATGGAATTCATAGGGGCTTGGATAGCTACACATCCCTGCTTTTTGATCCTATTGAGAAAACCTATTGATCCCACATTTCCAACTTTCCCTTTAAGTTATTTTTACTTGACAAGTGATCCAACATACGCCCCGTTGAAATCCAGAACACCTCCCAATGAGTGTCAAGGCGGTGACTAAGTCCTGTAGGGGAACTCCGCCTATGTCTATCACAGGAGGTTGGTGGCATCTTAATTGGGGAGGACACGCTCGTGTTAATGGCTGGAGCGGAAGGAGTGGAATGGTATCAAATACATCAAACACATGATTTGGTGCCATTCCATTCGCTCCGTTCCAGACATTATTATGAGCCGTCCTCTCCTCCGCAGCCTTTACTGATGTCTATGGCATGACCTCCTATTCTTTCTTCATTGGTAGAGGAAGCTTTGTTACTCTCCATGCTGGCTAATTTCCTGTTCTGGCTGCGGGTTATTTGTCTCATTTCCAGGATTTGTTGGGAGTTTCCATGTCGAGTGTTTGCTTTTTATCCTCCCCCCTCTGTGATGGAAATACCCATCAGACCCTGGGGCGGCAGATACTATATATCTGAGACTAGAAGTACACTGAGCAGAGGTCCATATTGTTCAGTCATTTGTCCCTGGACTACTTGTCTTATCAAGGTTTTAGCCCCTCGGAAGGCATGTGTTTCATGAGCCGTCTCCACACGGCTGAAAGATGTCAGAAATCGGTGAACTCCCTCCCTAGACTTATTTATACTGGGTTTACATATGTACAGCTGGAGCAACTAAATTCCCCGGCAGATGTTGCAACTGTCAACTGATTTCTCACAGATGCACACACTTCAGTGAACAGTGGAACTAAAACCTGGTCTCCAGGGAGGTGTAAAGTGGCAATCATATCAAATTAATTCAATGAATTTGCATCTAGAATATGATGTACTGTAGATATAATAATATAACACCCCGCAGTTTTAATGCTTTATTTGTTATAAGAATGTACGGGCCTGATTAAAAGAGAACAGATCATACATGCTTATGATAACTGCATTATAATGGATTGTCATTGATAACGTGCTGACTGGTTCGTTCATATTTACCTATGTCCTCACAAATAATCAGCATCTCTTTTACGCTTCTGCTGCTCTCTGTTCATCATATATGCATAGTCACTTTAACCATATCTACATGTCTACATATCTACTACCTCAATCAGCCTGACTAACCGGTGTCTGTATGTTGCCTCGCTACCTTTATAGCCTCGCTTTTTACTTTACTCTTTTTACTGTTGTTTTGTTTCTTTACTCACCTATTGTTCACCTAATACCTTTTTTGCAATATTGGTTAGAGCCTGTAAGTAAGCATTTCACTGTAAGGTGAATGCACCTGTTGTATTTGGCGCACGTGACAAATAAACTTTGATTTGATCATTGCTTTATTCAATGAGCTACGGACTTGTGCCTATTTATGGATTATGGACAAACCCTTTTGGTTTTCTTAAAGTTCCCCCCTCCACCACTATACCCTCAGATGGTAACTGAAAGTAAAACTAATCTGCTCCATTCCCTCTACCCAAGGGATGTAGGCTGGGGGTTCTCCCATCATGACACAATGACCCGTGCCTCCACCTCCCCTGTGACTCACCAAGTACCAACATTAACCACAAACACCCATGTGATTTCACTAAAATCATGCCAGCCAGTTTCTACTGCTGGCAAGATATCATGCATTCCTGACATGTTAAAAAGTGTAATTAAATAAACGCTTCATCACAGATGTATTTTTACAGGGATAACAGTTGTAGATCTTAGTTTTATATTAAAGTATCTAACCGTGTAGTCTTAAAGTGTAAGGGGTGCGTAACTGGTGGCATGGAAGTCAGACGCAGGGGAGCAGAACTAGGTAATAGCCTAAGCAGTTTAATTGTAAAACCAACGACATAACGAAATAAACAGACATGGGTACAAAACCCGACGCGCACCAGTAACATGTGCACAAACACTTACTAATAAACAATTCCACACAAAGACGTGGGGGGAACAGAGGGTTGAATACACAACAATAAATTAGGAATATTGAAACCAGGTGTGTAGGAAAACAAGACAAAACAAATGGAAAATGAAAAATGGATCGAAGGTGGCTAGAAGACCGGTGACACTGACCACCGAACACCGCCCGAACAAGGAGAGGAAACGACTTCGGTGGAAGATGTGACATAAAGGTTACTGGCAATTCTGCGCAAATGTCTGAATTTTTCTCCAGAAATCCTTACCATAACACGGCATCAAAAATTTGTGATATATATATTTGTTTCTCATGCGCAATTGGGTCTCATCACAAAATATCCTCATCTGGAAGTCCAGTTACCAAAGCAATCACTTGCTCAAACAGATGAGAGCCACTTGTATGTTAACATTTCCAAATCAAATGAGGTGTTAATGGTTCCCAGTATATTCCAACACAGTACATGCTTTGTCAGGAGCGAGCCAAAAAGTAGAAAGTGTACACTAGTTACTAGTGTGACAAATTATCAAAACAGTGTATTCAATATGGCTATACTGTCAGTATGGGGAATATGATGGCTGTCAGCTTTTTTGTCACATGGTGAAACTATATGTCTACATTGTTTGATTAACCGTTATCAACTGACAAATAATAAGACCTATTTTAGGCTCTCCTCATAGAGAGAGCTTGGCACTGTTTATATAAGGGAGGACCACGCCCATCCTCTGGACCCACCCCCTCCTCTGACTTTTCACAGTGATAGCCTCATGAAGCCCTCAGACAAAGCATGCCAGCCACAAGGGTCTTACACTGCCTCCTAAGATCCATATATAAACCAGCACACTAGAGTAGAACAGATATATAGCAGACTCAAGGGCATAGTGAGGTTTTACTTCAGGGAACTTGGAGTCTTCAGCGTTAAGAGGTTTTGGTTGGGTCTGAGGACACTTGTTGGAAAAACGTTTCTGAACTTGGCACCACACAACACAGCTTTTGGACAAAATGGCACTACGACAGAACTCCGACAAAGACCCGTCTATTGAACTCTTCATAAAGGTCAGTATTGTGTTTAGTTTAGTATTGTGTTTCCTTTAGTTTAGAATAAATATAATAAGAATTTGTATTAATTCTAACATACCGCCTATGAATGTCTATTATTTCAACAATATGTAAAAAGATGTCAATTATGTGATGATTGAAATACAGAAAAACATACCTCAAAAGTGTTTCATGTGAAAGCAAATGAAATGTACAAAATCAAGCTGTAATGTAAGCTTCAGCTACTTCAGCCATAGCATCTGTTTCAAATAAGGGCTCAATACTTGTAGTGTTGTGTTCAGGATTGGTAAAAACTGGAATGTGACCAAGATTTATAGTTCACTTATCAGCCCTCAGCATTGTAGAGGATCAGAGATCTTCATTATGGGCGCCATCAATCCAATGGTTGGCACTCCATGAACGGTCGTCATCTAGGGTTACGTAAAGCCTTGGAGGCTGGTGTGTGTGTGTGTGTGTGTGTGTGTGTGTGTGTGTGTGTGTGTGTGTGTGTGTGTGTGTGTGTGTGTGTGTGTGTGTGTGTGTGTGTGTGTGTGTGTGTGTGTGTGTGTGTGTGTGTGTCTGAGCATACACTCCTCAGTGACAGTGAGAGTGGCCTCTATCCCTGGGTAATGACGCCAGATACTGGAGGCCACCTTATCACCACACGCCCAGGAGGTGCTGGCAGGACGCTGGAGACCCCTGGCCCCCGATGAGACAGACACGCCCACACACTGACAAATATACACATGCTCTATTACACATACGCACATTCACACAAAAATATCAAATAAGAAGACACATACAAACGTATGTTTCTATGTGAAGTCATATCCCAGAAACGTAATCCAACCCTTCGGCGCCAGATCCCCCCTTTTCCTCGTGAGGGGACACGTCAAATCTCAGGGTGTTTGTTCCGCAACTCTGGGCATGTCCATGTATCCCTACTTCCTTTGGAGGGGGAGCCGAAGGGTGTCTGTGAGACAACAATTTTTGGTAAAAGGGAGGTGAAGCCACGGTGCACTCGGAAAGCATTCAGACCCCTTGACCTTTTCCACGTTTTGTTACGTTACGGCCTTATTGTAAAATGGATTACTTTATATATATATATATATATATATCCCATAACGACAAAGCAAAAACGTTTTTTTTATATTTCATATTTACATAAGTGTTCATATCCTTTACTCAGTACTTTGTTGAAGCAACTTTGGCAGTGATTAAAGCCTCGAGTCTTCTTTGGTACAACGCTACAAGCTTGGCATACCTGTATTTGGGGAGTTTCTCGCCTTCTTCTCTGCAGATCCTCTCAAACTCTGTCAGGTTGTGTGGGGAGCGTTGCTTAAAACACACACACGCACACAAAATCAAATTGCGTACAACAGTGAGTGAACAATTCAATTTGTTTCTCAATACCAGAGGCCGTTATCTACCGTTATCTTCCTCTCCAACACAATGTCTGCTTTTTCTATCAAGTAGCAGCTCCTAAAATACCCCAGCCACTCCCACCACTACAAGTGTGTATATTTGTGTCTTTTGTCATGACATGAGATTAATATGAATTGCATGATAGGGTTGGAGATCAGGACTTACTGTAATGGATAACATGGACAATGTCAACATAAAGCTATTGGAATTTGGAAAAAGCACTTTCTTACATGTGACCATGAGTCTTCTGTGTTTGAGGCAGTTATCGTTGTATATTGCTGTCTATGAAATATACTACTGGTAAACTAGCCTGGTCCGAGATATGTTAATATTGTCTTGCCAGCTTTTTTATTTTACCTTTATCTAACTAGGCAAGTCAGTTAAGAACAAATTCTTATTTTCAATGACGGCCTAGGAACAGTGGGTTAACTGCCTTATTCAGGGGCAGAATGACAGATTTTTAACTTGTCAGCTCGGGGATTCAATCTTGCAACCTTTCGGTTACTAGTCCAACACTCTAACCACTAGGCTACCCTACCGCCCCAACTCCTTTGGTATGACAATGACCAAAGGAGTTGGCAATACAGCACAAACAGAACCAGGCTATAACCAAACCTAAACCCAATTATTAATGCTGCTTGTCCTTCAGGCTGGCCACGATGGAGAGAACGTGGGCAACTGCCCATTCTGCCAGAGGCTCTTCATGGTCCTGTGGCTGAAAGGAGTCAAGTTCACCGTTACCACCGTCGACATGAGGAAGTAAGCCCCCCGCCTCCCACCCTTCCACTTCCTGTGCATCTGTTTAAAGATCCCCTTACACAGGGTCATGTCTAGATTATGTAAAATTGACTTCAAAAATGTAATTATTTAGCATTTTAGCTAACCTTAACCCCAACCGTTTCCCTAATCTTAACCTAATTCTCCTAACCAACTGCATGAGTTGTCCTAACCTGCTACGAAAAGTCCATTTTGACATAAACAGTATCCCTTCTAGACAAAACCCTCACTCACGCAGGGCTCTATTAAGAGTTGAGGGAGAACAAGGATGTTTTTCAGAAACCAAACCGTTTAATAGGGGAAAAGTAACACTCAATGGGGTGTGATACAGAGAGGGGATAGAGGGCGGTGCTTGCAAGGCTAAAGCAATAGCAGAATGGTCCGTGTGTAATTGAACAAACATATTTTCTTAATCTAACCCGTGTGAATTTCTCAGGCCCATTATCAGTGAGCTAATAAGATCAGGAAACGTTGAAAGGATGCTGATAACTGATGTCACGACTTCTGCCGAAGTCGTTGCCTCTCCTTGTTCGGGCGGTGCTCGACATTCGACGTCAGCGGTCTTCTAGCCATCATTGATCCATTTTTCATTTTCCATTGGTTTAGTCTTGTCTTCCCACACACCTGTTTTCAATCCCATTCATTACCTGTTGTGTATTTAACCCTCTGTTTCCCCTCATGTCTTTGTCAGAGATTGTTTATTGTCAGTGTAGTGTTTTTGTATAGGTGCACGTCGGGTCTTCGTACCCATATTTATTTTATTGTTCATTTGTCTATTTAGTGTTATGGAGCATGTTACTTGGACTTTATTAAAAGACTCAATTTTACACTCCGTTTGACTCTCCTGCTCCTGACTTCCCTGCCACCTATACACATATGCCTGACAACTAAGTGATTAAGAAAACACACAACATGCACCCTTTGAGCTAGCCACTCCCATGCCAGTGTGTTTTACTTACTGAATCATGGGCATTGTTGGAATCATTCATCAAGAATGCCAACACTGGATTTTTGACATGGCTTGATAACCATTGTGTTCATTGTGATTGTGTCGCTGAATGATCGACATCGTATCTATTGCTATAAAGCTGGAAGGATCACATATATGACCCTGTCTACTCCCTTTCTCCCTCCCCTTTACCCACCTCTCCACCCAACCCTGCCCTGGTACACTCTAGGAAGCCAGCAGAGCTGAAGGATTTGGCACCAGGGACTAACCCTCCGTTCCTCCTGTACAATGGAACCCTCAAGACAGACTTTATCAAGATCGAGGAGTTTCTGGAGCAAACACTGTCCCCTCCCAGGTATAGTGTTATTATATTAAAGAAAGTGAAATGCACTGACCTTCTTCAAAACAAATTCATACTCAGACTCATCTCATATCCCTTCCTTCAGGTATCCACACCTTAGCCCAGTCAACAAAGAGTCCTTTGACGTGGGTGCGGACATTTTCGCCAAGTTCTCCGCTTTCATCAAGAACAACCCAGCCAACACTACTTGTATGTGAAGTTACAGTCAGTCCACATGAATCTATTAGACCATGTCTTATGAGGCAATGGAAAATACGTACTCAACAGAATACACGCTATGGGCGTATGCCTTCATGAAATGTTGGTTTGATGCGAATGTTAGGGACCAGACCATGCCTAATCCTGGCCATGAAAAGCAGGCTCAATGGAGAATCTCAATTGAAAGTGCTTTTTCAACCCAATATATAAACTTAATCTGGGTCTGTGAAAGGTGCCCATAAGGAACACCTCTAAAGCTATAGATATATAATATATGTCTGATATACATACCTGTGTTTCTCTCAATCCATAGTCCAAGAGAAGGCACTGCTCCGGGAGTTCAAGCGGCTGGATCTCTACCTGAACTCCCCCGTCCCAGAAGAGATTGACCACAACTCCAGAGAAAGCATCACCCTCTCCAAGAGAAAGTTCCTGGATGGCAACCATCTCACCCTGGCAGATTGCAACCTGCTGCCCAAGCTGCATGTCATCAAGGTGGGACAAATAGGTCCATACATAAACGGTTTACAATACGAATTTGATTATTTTCTGGTATTAGGCATGTCTTATGAAGTGTAGAACACAACCTACGCAATGACAGGGCCCGTCCTTACTTTCTAATCCTGAGAGAAGTGTAACTTCATTTTTAACCATCGGGAATAAACATTCTCCGTCCTTGTTCTCCAGTCTTCATTATTTAAATAGTGTAACATGACTATTATGGTTTATAGTGTCTCACAATTCAACAGTTTTCCCATGTATTCTGTTTTATATGATAGATTGCTGCCAAGAAGTACTGTGACTTTGACATCCCGGCGCAGTTCACCGGTGTTTGGAGGTACCTGAACAATGCCTACGAGAGGGAGGAGTTCAGTCAGACCTGCCCTGCCAACATCGAGATCGAGAAGGCTTACCTGGACGTGACCAATAAGAGGCTGTAAACCTATAACCAACCTTTATCCAACCATTACACAACATGTCCTCTTTTACTATTACCTTACATGGAAATGGTAACTCATTCACCCCCAAAAAATATAACACATTTCTGGGAGGCCACAGCAATCATTATCAAAGTATCTCAAGTCAATCCTGCATCAGGATGCCTTTGAAATCGATAGGCATTCTAGGAATCAAATCAGTACAGAAGTTCACACCCGCTTAATTAAGGTGCATTATTATTTACAAAATGCCTTGTGTTTTACAGACAATTGACTAATAGGCTGCTACAGTAACTAAGGTCTATGTATGATGTTAATTTCAAGTAATTATACTGCCAATTCCCATTATATGCCACACTAAATAGGCAAAGTGTGCAATTTGACTGTATCTAATTATGTGTTTCTTTGTCCATAGTGTAAATATATATATATTTTTCACATTTAGTTTTTTCACCTGAACACCCATAAAATTAGAATGTATAAGACCATAAGAGTGTATTCTAATTATGTTTGTGTGATTGAATGTAGTGATATACAATCTATTTTAGCAGTTGCTCATGATAACCATAAAGAATAGTCAATTATCATGTAAATAAGTTTAGGTCAAATGTTTTACCATAATACATTACACCTGCCTGATTCTAGTTTTTTCAAACTATGATTTGAACTAAAATAAAATCTATTTCATGAGTCTGACCCGAGAGTGTGTGTGTGTGTAAATCTCTAGGACTGCTGCTCCCTTGTGGGTGTAAAAAGGAAACACAGAAACCATTGCTGATCATGTCAAAGAAATCCATATATACTGTATGTAGTCATATCTGATTTATGTTGCATGATTAACCTAAATATTTATCTACTGTGCATTTCTAAATTTGTCAATTTAAATAAGTTGACAGCTAATTTGTGTTTAATCCTTAAATCTATTGACACACCCGTGCGGCAATCGAAGTAACATAATTACTAACATAAATATCCCCATCAAAATGGGTCTGTTCAATAAGCTAGAGATCTCTTTTTGCATGGGCTGCGTCTCAATCCCCCGATATCGGCCTTCCACATCTGCGGTGGAAGGTGGCCGAGCTACTGTACAGCAGTTTGTCAGACCATAAGACCTCCCGAAAAAACGGTCTTCTTGTGAAATCGTCTGCAGCATCCGACCGGTTTGGCCTATAAAACTATTATGACCACTGTAGAGAAAGGGGAGACACTCACAAAGGGGTTTTACATTTTGCTCTACGACCTCCGTGTCACTGGACTCATCTGAATTCGGTAACACTGAGGTGCCAACTTCTGTCTGTTGCGTCCGATCCGTTTAAGCTACAAACTAATATGACACCACTTTGAAAAGAGGAGACTCTCAAGATAGTTGTAAGGTACAAATGGAAGTATTGTTGTAGTTTGTTCCCAAACAAATAAGGGGTTAAATATGTATATGTATCCTGAGCTTTTTAATATCTCCTAGACATACGACAGACACAAAACCTCATTCCTTATGATTTTTTTTACTGTCTTAGTCTTAGACTAATGTTGTTGACTTCTTTTCGCTTCCAAGCAAAAAGGCATGTTCTAGGCATGTACGCCATGTATTTGTGTAGAAATGTATATGCAATCTGACACAGTGTTGGTCTCAAAAACCAAGTTGTTCCATTCAATCCACATTATACTGTATATTTCATTTTATTGTCAGCCAGCCTCAATGCAAGGCCATTTTCAACTGGATTAAAAAATATATTTCCTACCAATCATTTACTCTAGGTTTCTATGTATGAACAATGTACCCATTGTCTTGGGGCTGTAATTTGAATATTTAATAAGGGACACAGCTTGGGGTGAGGGTGGTGAGAAGGTGTTCTTGTCCAGGTATCGTCAAAAATTATCTTATTCTCCTCCAGCACACAGCTTCTAGTTTGTCACACAGTATTTCCAGAAGCAAGCTATCCAGGGAAGAAAGAGAAAGACAAATGTCAAGATTATGTGCATCAGTTCTGCTTTCATGAGTCCTATCATATCCTGTTTGTATCCTGCAATGCTATAGTTACTCCATCTGACCTTCCACAGAACAATCCTTAGTTAAACATCCTTACCAAACACTTCATTGCATTGCAAATATGCCGGCATATATTATTTCTCTTCTGTTGTTGACGCAACACTGTGTTTTTGATTGTCCTCAGCAAACATCTGTTCTTACTATGTACATAAGGAACATAAAGAAAGGTATGGCAACGGAGTCGGTCCAGGATAACGTTCTTCTTTTATTCACCTCTCTTGTTGGTTTTCGGCAAATTCTGCTCAGACCGAAGGAAGCCCTGAGAGCGAAGCTTGTCGGCTGCAGCGAGCTTCAAGACCACCGCCTTCAGATCATCAACCTACAAAAAGCACAATACATTTTATGAACAGGACAGAATAGAATGGCTTTTCCTAGAGGGTTCTTCTGTATTACATATTCAATAAAAATGTCTAACACTTACCATGTTGACAAATTTATCCTGCTGCACAGAATCTTTAGCTCCTGATGGAAAATTGAGAACATAAACCCAATTCAATATAGAACTAATCATGTTACATGGGTGACTAGCTGTTGAGAATAAAACCAATTGTGCTTTTTGATTAACATATAGCAAAGAGTTATGGGATATCAGAACATTCATGTCCAATCCATGGTGTCTTGATTCTAGGTTTCTCCTCACCTGCTTTATTCCATGTACCCCTGGCGCCACTGCGCTGCATCAGGAGAGGGTAGAGATTCTTCACCTCTCTCTGGTCAGTCAGCTCAGCGTTCTCTCCATCCTCCACCTCCGCCACCAACTTCTGGATCAGCTCTGCTCAGGCATAACAGCTCTCAATTATCAAACCGTATTATCACCATCATCAATACTGAGACCCACGCCATTGCTGAAAGTTCCAGTGAACCCAATGATGTCACCCTAATCCAGACTCGAACTCTGAATTTAACAGTCAAAATAGCTATTGCCTTCAATGTTCTCAGAGACCTACATGGTTATAGAAAACTCTGTCAACAGACAAAGAATTTCAGAGTTCAACATTGCCTTCACAGCATTATGCATAGAGATCTAAGAATGAATATCAGAAACCTGAACACTATCAATTCCACCAAGAAAAGATGAGACCTTAATTGTCTCATAAGGTTCAGCAAGACATGCCCTAAAATAGAACATTATAGACAGACTATTCAGAAATGATCAAATCAAGGGAAATTTTCCCTACACCACAGATTCTCTTGCATACCTTCTTGAGGTTCCAAGCTTGTGTCTGGATACAGTGGTAGAGCATGCGTCCGTCTGGCAGAGCAAATAACAGCCAAAATGTAGAACAGTGCTAAGGACAGCATGATGACAATAGCTTAGGTGGCTCTGGACTGTACTATCTTGCCCTGACTGGGAACTTCACTTTTATATCTTCCTCAACCATCCATCATGACGGGATCGATACGTTATCATGTCACCCAGTCTCAGTCTAAATGGTTTTGATGTAATGGCCCCATCGTCATAGACACAATTCGGGGATTCTGTCAATGTATCTAGGGCCTATCTCTGCTTGTTCAGAGGGCCCTAACAAATGTTTACTCTCCAATAGCAATCAGAGGCCAGTCAGCATCCTCAGATTCTATATGTCTGACTAACACCATTTTCTTGTTCTAATGGGTTGTTCATCCCATCACAGACAACATGATTCACTGTTCTAATCACAGCCCCTTCTACGCACAGAGACTGTTTCTTTTCTTCTCTTAGCCTTGTAGTCATACACTCTCAGAAAAAAAGGCTGTGGTTAGGGTACAGTATTGTTCCTTGAGGTACAAATAGATCAGAATACACAATGTACCTTCAGAGATACACATAATCTTGTACTGTTTGGTACCTTTTAGGGTAGGCCTACATATTTATTTATTTTTATTTTTTTATTTTACCTTTATTTAACCAGGCAAGTCAGTTAAGAAAAAATTCTTATTTTCAATGACGGCCTAGAAACAGTGGGTTAACTGCCTGTTCAGGGGCAGAACGACAGATTTGTACCTTGTCAGCTCGGGGGTTTGAACTCGCAACCTTCCGGTTACTAGTCCAACGCTCTAACCACTAGGCTACCCTCACGCCATTATACTAGATTATGTGAGTAATCTAGTATAATGGTACATTTCTGTACAATCATAACACACACAAAAAACAAATTGATCATTATCATATGTCCCAGCATGCTCTATTGCAGGTTGATTTTTAGAATGTTGTGTTTTTGCATGCACATTGATTGATCTTATGCTACATAAAATTAACTAACCCAATATGAAAGTAGTTCCTCCTGTTTAAAGTGTTTAGGAAGTCTCATTTATACATTGTCCCTATCTTGGCAGTCATTCTAAATGCAGGCTGCTGTTATGTTTACTTCCGCTCCCCGGCGCTCGATGTTGCTAGTTTACTCATTATTACCTACACCTGCCACCATCTTTATGAGCGCCTGAGACTCACCTGGACTCCATCACTTTCCCGATTACCTCCCCTATATCTGTCTCTCCCTTTGGCTCTTTCCCATTTTGGGATATCCTAACTCTGGTTGAAATCCAATAGGAACCATTAATACACATGAGAAACTGTTGAGCATGAAACATTCAGCAGCATTGCAGTTCTTGAAGCACCTGGCACCTAAACTTTTTCAGGACCCTGTCTTTCAAAGATAATTTGTAAAAATCCAAATAACTTCACAGATCTTCATTGTAAAGGGTTTAAACACTGTTTCTCATGCTTGTTCAATGAACCATAAACAATCAATGAACATGCACCTGTGGAACGGTCGTTAAGACACTAACAGCATACAGACGGTAGGCAATTAAGGTCACAGTTATGAAAACTTAGGCCTCTTTAGTGTCCTTTCTACCGACTCTGAAAAACACCAAAAGAAAGATGCCCATGGTCCCTGCTCATCTGTGTGAATGTGCCTTAGGCATGCTGTAAGGAGGCATGAGGACTGCAGATGTGGCCAGGGAAATAAATTGCAATATCCATACTGTGAGAAGCCTGAGACAGCGTTACAGGGAGACGGGAGGGACAGCTGATCGTCCTCGCAGTGGCAGACCATGTGTAACAACACCTGCACAGGATCGGTACATCCGAACATCACACCTGCAGGACAGGTACAGGATCTCAACAACTGCCTGAGTTAAAACAGGAATGTACAATCCCTCCATCAGTGCTCAGACTGTCTGCAATAGGCTGAGAGAGGCTGGACTGAGGGCTTGTAGGCTCACCAGACATCACCGGCAACAACGTCGCCTATGGGCACAAACCCACTGTCGCTGGACCAGACAGGACTGGCAAAAAGTGCTCTTCACTGATAAGTCGAGTTTTGTCTCACCAGGTGTGATAGTCAGATTTGCGTTTATCGTCAAAGAATGAGTGTTACACCGAGGCCTGTACTCTGGAGCGGGATCGATTTGGAGGTGGAGGGTCCATCATGGTCTGGGGCGGTGTGTCACACCATCACCGGACTGAGCTTGTGGTCATTGCAGGCAATCTCAATGCTGTGCGGTACAGGGAAGACATCCTCCTCCCTCATGTGGTACCCTTCCTGCAGGCTCATACTGACATGACCTTCCAGCATGACAATGCCACCAGCCATACTGCTCATTCTGTGCGTGATTTTCTGCAAGACAGGAATGTCAGTGTCCTGCCACGGCCAGCGAAGAGCCCGGTCTCAATCCCATTGAGCATGCCTGGGACCTGTTTGATCGGAGGGTGAGGGCTAGGGCCATTCCCCACAGAAATGTCAGGGAACTTACAATACCTTGGTGGAAGAGTGGGGTAACATCTCACAGCAAGAACTGGAAAATCTGGTGCAGTCCATGAGGAGATGCACTGCAGCACTTAATGCAGCTTGATACCGACTGTTACTTTTGATTTTGACCCCCCATTTGTTTAGGGACACATTATACCATTTGTTAGTCACGTCTGTGGAACTTGTTCAGTTTGTCTCAGTTGTTGAATCTTGTTATCTTCTTACAAAAATTTACACATGTTAAGTTTGCTGAAAATAAACGCAGTTGACAGTGAGAGGACGTTTCTTTTTTTGCTGAGTTTACTACCATACCCCGTTGAAAGGAACGTATTTGTCTTGCCCATTCACCCTCTGAATGGCACACACACAAGCCATATCTCAAGTGTCTGAAAACTTTTTTAAAAATCCTTTAACTGGTGTCCTCCACTTTATCTACACTGCTTGAAGTGGATTTAACCATTGACATCAATAAACGATCAAGCCTTCACCTGGTCAGTCACGAAAAAACAGGTGCTCGTAAGTCTTTGTATACTCAGCATATGTAATATATTGTCAAAAAGACTTACTGAGACACTCACTTGATGAATGTTACACGACTAGGTGCCCTTGAATGCAAAAACCATGTCTCTGTCACTAGCAAACACAGTCATGGGTGGTACTCAAAATGTCACTTGAAATGCACCCTGGGAAATATGCAAATACGGCTTTGCAAACATTTTTAGGGGTACATTTTTGCCACTTAAAAGAAACGGATTTGTAACTCTGGTGGTACCCTAAAATGGCAAATTGTACATTTTCTAAAGGTTCTCTTTTGCACCCTTGGACTATATGTAAGAAAGGTAGCCTACTAACTCATTCCTTAAGGTACACTATTTGCTCTTCCACGGTATGAACTGCAAGGGTATAATTATGTACCTATAACTAAAGGTACAATGGGCGTACCACACAGGGTGCCACTACAGTGACAAATGTTTGTACCCCTTTAAGTACAATTCTAAACCAAGAATACATAATGTTGTGTTTAGAGACCATCATTAGGCAAGCTTCAGGGAAATTACTTATTGGGTGGTCTTCAGCCATTTCTCATTGTCCGAACATGAAGCTACTGACAAAGAAAATTGTGTGCCCTGCTTTCCTAATGTCAGTTTATACGGGAAGCCTGTTGAATGTTATACATAACAAATTAAGTATTATTGTATATGTACTTTCAAAACCATCCTATCATTTACATTTCACACAACCTTGATCATATATAACCTTAGTGATTGTTGAAAAAAAGATCAGAGAAAAGTTCAATAGGGTACAAAGTATGACGTAGTGTGTGGTGTGTCAATGCTCTAGGTTTTAAGGTCTCTTTGTCAAAATGAAAGGTTTTTAATAACAGGAAATAGGAGTATGATCAAAAGGCCCAGACTGTTGTAAGTGATTTATAAGGTTGTCATATGGTTGTCTACAGGTTTCAGAAATTGCTGTTGAAAACAATCTGGTGTCTTGATCTTCCCTCTATACATCATCTCATCTGCTCATTCTTAGGTGAAAAATAGTGATGAAAACAAGCAGGACGAGACTTCCATCATAGAATATTGTATTACTCAATTTCAAAATGAAAAAACAATTATGATGTGTCAAAATCTAATTTCAACATTAGGCTATACAAAATAAAATATTATATGATGAGTTATGGTGATGATATCCATTTCAAAGTGTGTACAATGGCATTGTATCTGGTTCGTGTCAAAATAAGTGAAATTTACTATAGTCACACAAATAGTTTAAAGCGGTAATCAGCAGTTGAAACAATAACTAAGCTTTCTCCCTGCCCCCGTTTCGGTAAAAAGCTGAGGGATGGGGCTGGAGAAATGCAACCACTCTCAAATTCATAGACAGAGCAATAGGAAGCAAGGACTGACCATCCATGATATCTAAATGATAGCTTTAACCATCTTTTGAGGCTATATAGTGTTTGTTCACATTTACTTTGATACAAACACTAGAGTAAATCAAGCTTATATTTTAGGTTCTGATGAGGTACAGTTCAACTAAGCTCATGAGTTATATTTTTCATGAATCAATGGTCCCCCCAAGCCACAGATGTGAGCTATCAAGAGGATTCCAAGAGCAGGATGAACTGAATTCTCAGAGTGAGTATGGAGTGGAGGACTAAATCAAATCAAATCAAATTGTATTGGTCAAATGCATCAAATACAACAGGTGTAGACTTTACAATGAAATGCTTACGAGCATAAATATTAGAGGGGGTCAGTGTAAAGTAAATTGTCCAGGTAGCCATTTGATTAAGCAGTCTTATGGCTTGAGGGTAGGAGCTGCTCAGGTGCCTTCTGGTCACAGACTTGGTGCTCCGGTATCGCTTGCCGTGCGGTAGCAGAGAGAACAGTCTATGACATGGGTGGTTGGAGTCTGACAATTTTTAGGGTCTTCCTCTGACACCGCCTGGTATAGAGGTCCTGGATGGCAGGTAGTTCGGCCCCGAGCAGTTACCATTTCAAGCGACGATGCAGCCAGTCAAGATGCTCAATGGTGCAGTTGTAGAACTTTTTGAGGATATTATCAGCCTCCTGGAAGACTATGGAAGGTGGATGGACTCCAGGACGATGGCGGAAGCGGATGCTGAACTTGAATCTGATGGCAGTGGAAGCAAGGAGAAATTGGCTATTGTCCAAAAGAATGGGAAAATAAGCTAAATTGCTAGTCTTGATAATATCCCAGTGTATCTGTATCTGAGATTTATAGAAAACAGATACACAGAACCAGTCAAAAGTTTGGACACATTCAAGGCTTTTCTTTATTTTTTACTATTTCCTACATTGTGGAATAATAGTGAATAAATCAAAACTATGAAATAACATATATAGAATCATGTAGACACCAAAAAAGTGTTAAACAAATAAAAATATATTTGACATATGACATTCTTCAAAGCAGCCACCCTTTGCCTTGATGACAGCTTTGCACACTCTTGGCATTCTCTCAATCAGCTACATGAGGTAGTCACCTGGAATGCATTTCAATTAACAGGTGTGCATTGTTAAAAGTACATTTGTGGAATTTCTTTCCTTCTTAATGCAATTGAGCCAATCAGTTGTGTTGTGACAAGGTAGGGGTGATATACAGAAGATAGCCAGCCCTATTTGGTAGAATACCAAGTTCATATTATGGCCAGAACAGCTCAAATAAGCAAAGAGAAACAACAGTCCATTGTTACTTTAATGTCAGTAAATACGGAACATTTCAAGAACTTTGAAAGTTTCTTCAAGTGCAGTCACAAAAACCATCAAGCGCTATGATGAAACTGGCTCTCATGAGGAACACCAGAGGAGAGGAAAACCCAAAGTTACCTCTGCTGCAGGGGATAAGTTAATTAGATGAGGCGCGATTTCGCCTGGCATAGAAAATGTGCTCACTCGTCAGGAACAACACATCTTCAAACTGAAGCTGGAAAGAATGAAAATTAGCTGCGTTTTGTTTTTAAAAAAAAACAATTGATTTTTTTGTTGCATATATCCGTAAAATTATGCCAACTGATTCATGATTTCGACTGGCTGAGAAACGCTGCCTGTCTGTCTCGTCCCGACTCCCGACACTATGGGACAGTATGAGATCGAATTTGAATATTGAAACAATGTTGCAAATGTCCGAGAGACAGACAGAAAGGTTTATACAAATCTCCGCTGTTGAAAACGTAATGTTATTCTAAAATAAATATGAGATAATGTTATTGTAAAATACGTGAGATAATGTCTAGATGCTTTTTATAGTGGAGATCAAGACCGATGTGTCATGTTAGACAAGTCAGATTTCAAAATTCCTATGTGGGAATTGTCTTTCTGGACCGAGCGTCAGTTAGACTGCAGTACCGAAGCAAAACTGTAGGAGCAATCGAAACTGTGCTTCTCGACCGGAACCCAGGCCCCTTCATCTGCCACAGCACACCTGACACCGCTCTCGACAGGAGTGGAAACTAAAAAGAAGGGAGGGAATTCTTCGCCAGCGGCAGTCGTTTGTAGGTAAGTGTTTTCTTGATGTTTTGGTTTAAACGTTTGTCTTAATGAGATATTTTGCCATGTTGTGATTATAGCTAAGGTAGCTAGCTATCTGTAATGTTACCTAACAAGCAAGCTAACAAGATTGTACTGACGGTAGTTCGACAGCTTCATTAAGCGTAAATCATAGTCTAGACGCCGAGACGTAAATTAAGCGTAAATCATAGACGCCGAGACGTAAATTAAGCGTAAATCATAGACGCCGAGACGCGATAGTACGGCGTCCCTTTGTAACATGACTACGCGGCTCATAGACCACCATTCTCGGGGGATGCACAGTCCGAGCGCGCACCTCCCCACAATGCCCAACCAACGCGTCTCCCGGTACACTTCCTCTATTCATTTGAATGTGTCGACAGTTTGATTAACTGCTTGAGCTGCTCCGAGAAATTGGTACATTATTTTAGAACACTGCAGTGTTTACGCGTTCGTATACGTTTAGCACTCTGATACACCCTTTACTTGTAAACCTGTTTGTCAAGTTTCATAGCCAGTTAGCAATGAAATAGTTTGATACGTTTTGCACTGACAGTTTATGTCCTTTGCTAGTGTAACGGATGTGAAACGGCTAGCTTAGTTAGCGGTGCGCGCTAAATAGCGTTTCAATCGGTGACGCCACTTGCTCTGAGACCTTGAAGTAGTAGTTCCCCTTGCTCTGCAAGGGCCGCGGCTTTTGTGGAGCGATGGGTAACGATGCTTCGAGGGTGACTGTTGTTGATGTGTGCAGAGGGTCCCTGGTCATTACATTACCCTTGTGCTGGGGACAATAAAAGGCCACTCTAAATTGTGCCGTTTTGTCACACAACACAATATCTCTCAAGTTGATGAAATGTGCAATTGGCATGCTAAGGAATGCCCACCAGAGCTGTTGCCAGATAATTTGTCAGAACGTCCAACTGGCCTGACAACCGTAGAGCACGTGTAACAACGCCAGCCCAGAACCTCCTCATCTGGCTTATTCACCTGCTGATGGAACTGAGTAGTATTTCTGTCTGTATAAAGCCTTTTTGTAAGGAAAAACTCCTTCTGATAGGCTAGGCCTTGCTCCCAAGTGGGTGGGCCAGTCTCAAGTGTTAGGCCTATGCCCTCCCAGGCCCACCCATGGCTGAGACCTTGCCCAGTCATGTGAAATCCATAGATTAGTGCCTCATTTATTTCAATTGACAGATTTCATTATATGAACTGTAACTCAGTAAAATCGTTGAAATTGTTGCATGTTGCGTTTTAATATTTTTGTTCAGTGTAGTTGTTTTTTTACACTCAACTAACATGAAATGACAGTCACTTGTTATGTAGCTAGATAGCCAGCTTCTTTATTTTGAGCCTTTTACCACCATGACTATCCATTTGATTAGTAATAGGGCAAATTAATGTGTGTTTCCTACTTTCACAGTGTGTGCTGCTGACAAACTAACATGTTGTCGGAAGGCAGCTCCTTCATGAAGGGGATGGCCCTGGGAGGCATATTCTGTCTGTTGTTGTCCCTGTTAGGGAGCTTCACACCAGGCATGCAGTCTAGCCCAGAGGACCAGCACCACCACCACCACATCAAGGCTCCCACCAACGACGAGCTACAGAGCCTGTCCGAGCCCCAGATGGTGGAGCTGAGCCAGAAGGTGCGAGTCTATTGCGTCATCATGGTTCAGCCTAAGGTCCTAGTGTATTGGGCCACAGCCAAGGACACCTGGGGTAAACACTGCGACCAGGCTGTATTCTACAGCTCCGAGTCAGCCAAAGCTCTGGAAGCGGTGGACCTTAACGAACAGGACGAGTGGGCCAAGCTGCACAAGGCCCTGAAGCACGCGTACGACAATTCCGGTGACCTGCGCTGGTTCTTTGTGGCGCGGCCTACCACCTTTGCCATTATTGAGAACCTCAAGTACCTCGTTCTGGCCAAAGACCCCAACGAGCCCTTTTACATCGGCCACACCGTGAAATCGGGCGAACTGGAGTACGTTGAGTACGAGAGCGGCATCGTGCTGAGCTACGAGGCCCTCAGAAGGCTGGTGAATGTGTTCAAAGACGGGGAGAAGTGTCCAGAGCGAGGCAGGTCCCTTTGGAAGCTAAGCGAGGAGAAACAGCTGGCTATATGTCTGAAGTACACTGGGGTGTTTGCAGAGAACGGTGAGGACACACAGGGCAAGGGGCTGTTCAACAGTAAGAGTGTGGGTTCACTCATCGAAGACAGCATGTCCAAAAACTCTTTGGATGTGGTGGAGGGCTGTTGCTCTGACTTAGCCATCACCTTTAGCGGAATGTCACCAAACCAGATGCAGGTCATGATGTTTGGGGTTTACAGACTACGCCCGTATGGGCATAACTTCCATGATTCCTTGATATTCCTGCCACCCGAGGGCTCTGACAATGACTAAAGTGCAAGGCTTCCCCCTTTGGGCCAGACATGGAATTAAAAAGACTGCTGCTGTGTGATGTCAAGTCGAACTGTTGAACTGTTGAACGGTTTTCTTATTCAGTTTGTATACATGCGAGAGGGTGGCAAATCTTTAGTCTTTTATACCTTTTGAAATTTGCACTCCGCACAATACAATTGTGGTTGTGAAGAATGAATGAACAGATGTAGGCTAATGCAGTGCTATGAAGAAATATATCTAATTCTTTCACACAATTAATTAATTTACTTTCATTGGTATGTGTGGCTAATTTGGTTTAATTAGGCAAATACAAGGCCACACAGAGTGAACATTTGGTGAAATTGATCAAGTATTGAGATGACTGTAAAAGTCTGTAAACAAATAGTTTGCTCCACATGATTGTTGTCATTGTAATGAAATTAATGTTGGTGGATTTGTTTTGTTTTTTGTTTATTTTGTAACTATTTTACCCACTTGGAAAACCAGGTAAAATAAAAATGGACTGAAATTGACAGCCATGTTTATCCTTATAATACCAACAGCTAAATGAAATGACTGTTCTGTTGCTGCATTCAGAGTGGCAAGTCATAGTTCTTAATTATAAAAAGTGCTAAACCAAATATAGAGCACTGTAAAGCAAAATAGGCCTAGCTCATAGTGAAGCATTTTCATCTTACCCCTTGTTATTGATAAGCAACTATATATATATATATATATTAGACACACACACTTAGGGACTAATGTAATATGGCTAAAATAGACAAGTTTCTGACTAGTAATTACCAGTTGTAGCGCCTTTCGAATAGATTTGTCCCAGGCATATGTGGTAAACAAAGAGAATGATAGCAATACAGTATCAACTTTATACACAGTGTACAAAACATTAGGAACACATGCTCTTTCCATGACAGACTGACCAAGAGAAAGTAGTGATCCCTTTTTTTGTATACCCCCCCCACCACCCATTTTAATCATGGAATCATGTAATAACCAAAAGTTTTAAATCAAAATATATTTGAGTTTCTTCAAAGTAGCCACCCTTTGTATTGAGAGCTTTGCACACTCTTGGCATTATCTCAACTATCTTCATGAGGTAGTCACCTGGAATGCATTTCAATTAACAGGTGTGTCTTGAAAAATAATTTGTGGAATTTATTTTCTTCTTAATGGGTTTGAGCAAACAAGTTGTGTCGTGACAAGGTAGGGGTGGTATACAGAAGATAGCCCTATTTGGTAAAAGACCAAGTCCATATTATGGCAAGAACAGCTCAAATAAGCAAACAGTCCATCATTACTTTAAGACATGAAGGTCAGTCAATCTGTACAATTTCAAGAACTTTGAAAGTTTCTTCAAGTGCAGTTGCAAAAACCATTAAGTGCTATGATGAAACTGGCTATCATGAGGACCGCCACAGGAAAGAAAGACCCAGAGTTACCTCTGGTGCAGAGGATAAGTTAATTAGAGTTACCAGCCTCAGAAATTGCACCCCAAATAAATGCTTCACAGAGTTCAAGTAACAGAACCATCTCAACATCAACTGTTCAGAGGAGACTGTGTGAATCAGGCCTTCATGGTCGAATTGCTGCAAAGAAACCACTAAAGGACACCAATAAGAAGACTTGCTTTGGCCAAGAAACACAAGCAGTGGACATTAGACCGGTGGGAATCTGGCCTTTGGCCTGATGAGTCCTAATTGGAGATTTTTGGTTCCAACTGCCGTGTCTTTGTGAGAAGCAGAGTAGGTGAATGGAGGATCTGCGCATGTGTGGTTGCCAGTGTGGAGCATGGAGGAGAAGGTCTGATCGTGTGGATGAGCTTAGCTAGTGACACGGTCTGATTTTATTTAGAATTCAAGGCACATTTAACCAGCATGGCTAGCACAGCATTTTGCAGCGATACCGAGTGGTGAAAAAAGTACAATTGTCATACTTGAGTAAAAGAAAAGATACCTTAATAGAAAATGACTCAAGTAAAAGTGAAAGTCACCCAGTAAAATACTACTTGAGTAAAAGTCAAAGTACTTGGTTTTAAATATACTTAAGTATCAAAAGTAAATGGAATTTCTAAAATGTACTTAAGTATAAAAAGTAAAAGTATAAAGAATTAAGTAACTTATATTAAGCAAACCAGAATACACAATTTTGTATTTATTTTTGACGGACAGCCAGAGGCACACTACAACACTCAGACCATAATTTACAAACTAAGCATTTGTGTTTAGTGAGTCTGCCAGATCAGAGTCAGTCGGGATGACAAGAGATGTTCTATTGAGAAGTGTGTGAATTGGACCATTTTCCTGTCAAAATGTAATGAGTACTTTTGGGTGTCAGGGAAAATGAAATTGCAACCAGTTTTGTATGGCATGTTTAAGAAAGGACGATAATTCCATCACTTCCCTGATTACCTTCCCTATACAGTGGGGAGAACAAGTATTTGATACACTGCCGATTTTGCAGGTTTTCCGACTTACAAAGCATGTACATTTACATTTAAGTCATTTGGCAGACGCTCCTATCCAGAGCGACTTACAAATTGGTGAATTCACCTTATGACATCCAGTGGAACAGCCACTTTACAATAGTGCATCTAAATCATTTAAGGGGGGGGGTGAGAAGGATTACTTTATCCTATCCTAGGTATTCCTTAAAGAGGTGGGGTTTCAGGTGTCTCCGGAAGGTGGTGATTGACTCCGCTGTCCTGGCATCGTGAGGGAGTTTGTTCCACCATTGGGGGGCCAGAGCAGCGAACAGTTTTGACTGGGCTGAGCGGGAACTGTACTTCCTCAGTGGTAGGGAGGCGAGCAGGCCAGAGGTGGATGAACGCAGTGCCCTTGTTTGGGTGTAGGGCCTGATCAGAGCCTGGAGGTACTGCGGTGCCATTCCCCTCACAGCTCCGTAGGCAAGCACCATGTTCTTGTAGCGGATGCGAGCTTCAACTGGAAGCCAGTGGAGAGAGCGGAGGAGCGGGGTGACGAGAGAACTTGGGAAGGTTGAACACCAGACGGGCTGCGGCTTTCTGGATGAGTTGTAGGGGTTTAATGGCACAGGCAGGGAGCCCAGCCAACAGCGAGTTGCAGTAATCCAGACGGGAGATGACAAGTGCCTGGATTAGGACCTTCTCCGCTTCCTGTGTGAGGCAGGGTCGTACTCTGCGGATGTTGTAGAGCATGAACCTACAGGAACGGGCCACCGCCTTGATGTTAGTTGAGAACGACAGGGTGTTGTCCAGGATCACGCCAAGGTTCTTAGCGCTCTGGGAGGAGGACACAATGGAGTTGTCAACCGTGATGGCGAGATCATGGAACGGGCAGTCCTTCCCCGGGAGGAAGAGCAGCTCCGTCTTGCCCAGGTTCAGCTTGAGGTGGTGATCCGTCATCCACACTGATATGTCTGCCAGACATGCAGAGATGCGATACGCCACCTGGTCATCAGAAGGGGGAAAGGAGAAGATTAATTGTGTGTCGTCTGCATAGCAATGATAGGAGAGACCGTGAGGTTATGACAGAGCCAAGTGACTTGGTGTATAGCGAGAATAGGAGAGGGCCTAGAACAGAGCCCTGGGGGACACCAGTGGTGAGAGCGCGTGGCGAGGAGACAGATTCTCGCTACGCCACCTGGTAGGAGCGACCTGTCAGGTAGGACGCAATCCAAGCGTGGGCCGCACCGGAGATGCCCAACTCGGAGAGGGTGGAGAGGAGGATCTGATGGTTCACAGTATCGAAGGCAGCCGATAAGTCTAGAAGGATGAGAGCAGAGGAGAGAGAGTTAGCTTTAGCAGTGCGGAGCGCCTCCGTGATACAGAGAAGAGCCGTCTCAGTTGAATGACTAGTCTTGAAACCTGACTGATTTGGATCAAGAAGGTCATTCTGAGAGAGATAGCGGGAGAGCTGGCCAAGGACGGCACGTTCAAGAGTTTTGGAGAGAAAAGAAAGAAGGGATACTGGTCTGTAGTTGTTGACATCAGAGGGATCGAGTGTAGGTTTTTTCAGAAGGGGTGCAACTCTCGCTCTCTTGAAGACGGAAGGGACGTAGCCAGCGGTCAGGGATGAGTTGATGAGCGAGGTGAGGTAAGGGAGAAGGTCTCCGGAAATGGTCTGGAGAAGAGAGGAGGGGATAGGGTCAAGCGGGCAGGTTGTTGGGCCGGCCGTCACAAGAAGCGAGATTTCATCTGGAGAGAGAGGGGAGAAAGAGGTCAGAGCACAGGGTAGGGCAGTGTGAGCAGTGTAGAGGTCTATAATTTTTATCAAAGGTACACTTCAACTGTGAGAGACGGAATCTAAAACAAAAATCCAGAAAATCACATTGTATGATTTTTAAAGTAATTAATTTGCATTTTATTGCATGACATAAGTATTTGATATGTCAGAAAAGCAGAACTTAATATTTGGTACAGAAACCTTTGTTTGCAATTACAAAGATCATACGTTTCCTGTTCTTGACCAGGTTTGCACAGACTGCAGGAGGGATTTTGGCCCACTCCTCCATACAGAACTTCTCCAGATCCTTCAGGTTTTGGGGCTGTCTCTGGGCAATACGGAATTTCAGCTCCATCCAAAGATTTTCTATTGGGTTCAGGTCTTGAGACTGGCTAGGCCACTCCAGGACCTTGAGATGCTTCTACGGAGCCACTCCTTAGTTGCCCTGTCTGTGTTTCGGGTCATTGTCATGCTAGAAGACCCAGCCACGACCCATCTACAATGCTCTTACTGAGGGAAGGAGGTTGTTGGCCAAGATCTCGAGATTCATGGCCCCATCCATCCTCCCCTCAATACGGTGCAGTCGTCCTGTCCCCTTTGCAGAAAAGCATCCCCAAAGAATGATGTTTCCACCTCCATACTTCACAGTTGGGATGGTGTTCTTGGGGTTGTACTCATACATCCTCCAAACATGGCGAGTGGAGTTTAGACCAAAAAGCTCTATTTTTGTCTCATCAGACCACATGACCTTCTCCCATTCCTCCTCTGGATCATCCAGATGGTCATTGGCAAACTTCAGACGGGCCTGGACATGCGCTGGCTTGAGCAGGGGGACCTTGCGTACGCTGCAGGATTTTAATCCATGACGGCGTAGTGTGTTACTAATGGTTTTCTTTGAGACTGTGGTCCCAGCTCTCTTCAGGTCATTGACCAGGCCCTGCCGTGTAGTTCTGGGCTGATCCCTCCCCTTCCTCATGATCATTGATGCCCCACGAGGTGAGATCTTACATGGATACCCAGACCGAGGGTGATTGACTGTCATCTTGAACTTCTTCCATTTTCTAATAATTGCGCCAACAGTTGTTGCCTTCTCACTAAGCTGCTTGCCTATTGTCTTGTAGCCCATCCCAGCCTTGTGCAGGTCTACAATTTAACCCCTGATGTCCTTACACAGCTCTCTGGTCTTGGCCATTGTGGAGAGGTTGGAGTCTGTTCGATTGAGTGTGCGGACAGGTGTCTTTTATACAGGTAATGAGTTCAAACAGGTGCAGTTAATACAGGTAATGAGTGGAGAACAGGAGGGCTTCTTAAAGAAAAACTAACAGGTCTGTGAGAGCCAGAATTCTTACTGGTTGGTAGGTGATCAAATACTTATGTCATGCAATAACATGCAAATTAATTACTTAAACATGTGATTTTCTAGATTTTTGTTTTAGATTCCGTCTCTCAGAGTTGAAGTGTACCTATGATGAAAATTACAGACCTCTACATCCTTTGTAAGTAGGAAACACTGCCTATTTTGCAGGTTATCAAATACTTGTTCTCCCCACTGTATATGTCACTCCCTTTGGTTCCTTCCCCAGGTGTCATTGTTTCTGTTTCCTGTCTTGTGTGTTGTCCGTGTGTCTGGTTTCATTTATTTATTAAAACTCTCACTCAATGTGATTACACATTAGTAAGTAAGTACACTGTGATAGGACCAAATAGTTAATCAATGTGATTTTTCCAAAAATAGACAAGTATTTACCTCTCCATGGCTGCAGAATCTTATCTATTTTTTTGCAAACTTTAATTTGAAATTGTTTGTGGAGCCCCCCCGAGTGGCGCAGTGGTCTAAGGTTACGTGGGCACGATTACATTTTGATTGCATTTCAACTCACGTTGTTGTTTGAGCGCCCTCCACTTCTTTCCATTATCAATATTTATATACAGACACAGTAGTAAACTACAGTCTAATCATATTTAAGTTAATTTCAAATTCAAGTTAACTGCCACGTGATTCTCCGTCCATGTCGGCAACCTACTCTATTTCAAAGAGATCACACATACTTGGCGCACTTGAACGCTCACGCCCAAATAGGAGAGGTAGGCTTCTGAAGTTGAAGCTGCGAATTCTGTGTGAATAATGCAAAACAAAAAGTGTTTTTAATACAATAGGGAGGCCAACGCATACAATGCAGATAGAGGATAGTTTCCAAATATTCTGTGGGACACCAAAAAAAAGAATCCCAACATCGTCTGTCTGACTGCCCCTAGCATGAAACGCAGGTCCCGCAAGGGTAACAGATGTTAATCGTACTCTCCTTGCGTTGTGTTTTGTCCAAATAAATCACCCCAGCCAGTGGTCCCAGTTGAGCATTATTTGTAATCTGTTGTTAAATAGGAAACAGCACATTAGTTGTGCAGGGCTTAATGATGTTGATGGCTGTCGATGGTAAAATCTGTAGCATGAAAGCAACTGTGTTAGCAGTGAGCTTATGTGACCATTACATCGGTGCATGCTAGCTAACAGACTTATATACAGCAATCATATACCAAAGCACATCCCAGAAAGCCCCTCAATCCCTAACAGGTGCCATATGTATAAATCAGCAATGGACAGCAAACTTGTACGCAATGGACAGCAAACTTGTACACATTGTAAAATAGTATTCAGAACGTGACCTACCCCTTGCATCACATATTCATACTGGGGAGACCTGACATTCGATCTCCCCCTTTCTGCAAGCAAGCCAATAACAACAGGCCTTATTGTCATCGTGAATTGAACCAACCAACCAATTTTTTTATTTACTTTTTACTTCACCTTTATTTAACCAGGTAAGCCAGTTGAGAACAAGTTCTCATTTACAACTGCGACCTGGCCAAGATAAAGCAAAGCAGTGCGACACAAACAACAACACAGCATTACATATGGAATAAACAAGCGTACAGTCAATAACACAATAGAAGAAAATGAAGTCTATATACAGTGTGTGCAAATGGTGTGAGGAGGTTAGGCAATAAATAGGCCATAGTAGCGAAGTAATTACAATTTAGCAGATTCACACTGGAGTGATAGATGAGCAGATGATGATGTGCAAGCAGTGATTCTGATGTGCAAAAGAGCAGAAAAGTAAATTAAAAATAATCTGGGGGTCAGGTAGGTAGATTGGGTGGGCTATTTACAGATGAACTATGTACAGCTGCAGCGATCGATTAGCTGCTCAGATAGCTGATGTTTAAAGTTAGTGAGGGAAATGTAAGTCTCCAGCTTCAGAGATTTTTGCAATTCGTTCCAGTCACTGGCAGCAGAGAACTGGAAGGAAAGGCGCCAAAGGAGGTGCTGGCTTGGGGGATGACCAGTGAGATATACATGCTGGAGTGCGTGCTACGTGTGGGTGTTGTTATCGTGACCAGTGAGCTGAGGTAAGGCGGAGCTTTACCTAGCATAGACTCATAGATGACCTGGAGCTACTGGGTCTGACAACGAATATGTAGCGTGGGCCAGCTGACTAGAGCATACAGGTCGCAGTGGTGGGTGGTATAAGGGGCTTTGGGAACAAAACGGATGGCACTGTGATAGACCGCATCCAGTTTGCTGAGTAGAATATTGGAAGCTATTTTGTAGATGACATCGCTAAAGTCGGGGATTGGTAGGATAATCAAGGTAAGTTTGGCAGCGTGAGTGGAAGCTTTGTTGCAAAATATAAAGCCGATTCTAGATTTGATTTTGGATTGAAGATGTTTGATATGAGTCTGGAAGGAAAGTTTACAGTCTAGCCAGACATCTAGGTATTTGTAGTTGTCCACATATTCTAGGTCAGAACCGTCCAGAGTAGTGATGCTAATTGGCGGGCGGGTGAGGGCAGCGAATGGTTGAAAAGCATGCATTTGGTTTTACTAGCGTTTTAGAGCAGTTGGAGGCCACGGAAGGAGTGTTCTATGGCATTGAAGCTCATTTGGAGGTTAGTTAACACAGTGTCCAAAGAAGGGCCAGATGTATACAGAATGGTGTCGTCTGCGTAGAGGTGGATCAGGGAATCACCCACAGCAAGAGCGACATCGTTGATATATATACAGAGAAAAGAGTCGGCCCGAGAATTGAACCCTGTGGTACCGCCATAGAGACTGCCAGAAGTTCGGACAACAAGCCCTCCGATTTGACACACTGAAGTCTGTCTGCGAGAAACCAAGGCTGTTGAGTCTGCCAATAAGAATACAGTGATTGACAGAGTCGAAAGCCTTGGCCAGGTCGATGAAGACGGCTGCCCAGTACTGTCTTATATCTATTGTTTAGTACTTTGAGCGTGGCTGAGGTGCACCCATGACCAGCTCGGTAACTGGATTGCACAGTGGAGAAGAATAAGAATGCAATAAGAATGCTTGAACATTAAACACACCTTTCTTTTCAGGCAAGTGGAAACAACCAACCCTGTTACACAAGCATCCCATGGGAAGGCAGCCCTCTTGTGCAGTCAGTACACAAAACTATGCTCATCGTGTCTTAGCAGGATCAGATGGTGACTGGGGTCTCAGCATGCTCAGACAGCCAGGGAAGTCCAGTCTGCAGAGCACAAGTGAATTTTGCAGTATATTAACAATATCAGCGAATGATACAAAGTTCCAACTTGATGGGTAGACCTACAGTAGCTACAGGGCAGTGGATTAAGTTTAAAGCTACAGTGTGGGATTTGGGAATAATGGTCATTTCCATTATTCAACCATTGGTTCAATTCTTGGATAATATAATGTATAAATGTACACCAAGGCAATTCCTTGTCATGCCTCATTTTAGGAAGATCAGATGGTGACAGGGGTCTCAGCAGGGTCAGGCAGTCAGGGAAGACCAGTCTGTGACAGAGGTGAGATACAGTTTTGCAGATACAAACCTTTATTCTCTCTGCGCAGTAAACTCTGGACAAGGACAGGCCAGATGCTATTTTAAGGCAGTATGACAAACCTCCAAACTTGATTTCCAAACTATCAAGGGTTGATAGAAGCTTTTATCGATGACACAAAACATGTAAAACAAAGATGTGAGGAAGACCTGCTAGAAGCTATTGATGATGATGAATGGATACAGATGTGTTTGAATGTCCAGTCGTGTTCGTATCATCTCAGACCTAAATGACTGCAGTTTAAGGCCATCCATAGAATGTACTATATGCCAGTGAAACTGAATTCCATGCACTCAGAAATGTCATTCCTCTACCGGAGGTGTAAAACACAAAAGGGGACATATTTGCATATGTTTTGGTCGTACGAAGGCTGGCTAAATTCTGCCTAATAGTGTGTTCTTTTATCTCAGCAAGTCTACAGAATCTCCCTTCTCCCTGTTTTGTTTGCTTGGAAATGTTGATACTGGAGACTTATCTGAAGAAACTGTGTAACCAAGCATTTATAGCAGCTAAGAAATGCATTGCAATTAATTGGAGGGTTGGTTATCCTCCCAAAATGTCAAGTTATGTATTACTATATTAAGGGTATATTGGGCAACTTTCATAAGGTCTGAATGCCTTATATGGAATACAGTATGACTAAAGATATCTGTATTGAAAACGTGCTCACGTCAGGGGAGATGCCTGTTTAGGCTATCCCTAGCTGCTGGGCTGCTCAGTTCTGGCCCTGGTGGTCTTCCGTCCTGTGGGTTGTCACTCTGGGATTGGCCTAACACACCCAAAACCAATAACGAATGTTTAACTAAGATCCTAAAGCGGGGGTGGGGTGTTGGGGAGCTGTAGGGTGTTAGACCCCTAGGGACAGAATGAGGCGACAGTTATATTGTATGCAACTAAAAAGAGCTCTACACTACTATTAGTCCTATGAGATTAATTATATGGAGGATTTGCAGTTTCTGTGTGTTAATATATATTTGAAGGTGTATGTGTTTTTTTCTTTCTCCAAACCTTTCCCGTGGGAATTTTAAAAAATGGTGTGAACTGGGAATTAAATTGTGTCGAGAGTTGAGTTATTGACAAGACTGGTGGGAGTTGGGCGTGCAGGTGGCTCGGGCTGGCTGGTTGAAATTTGATACAGAGGATGTCTTAATAAAGACAATGTAGTCTGTATTTTTTTCAAGAGTGGAGCATTTGTTAGGCTACTGATTAACAGTGCAACACTTTGTTATTGAATTACCTTTTATCTAGTTCAGTCTTATTAATCACTTAAACATTTTTAATAATGAGCTCTTACTTAGCTTGATGACAATGGGTATTTTTCCTTACTTTTTGTTCTAAATGGAGGAAACATATTGGATTGTGTAAAAATTCAGGAAATTAGCTTTAGTTGCACCCAAAAAATCTGGGGGATGACACCCAGTCCCCCACCAGGTTATGTCCCCCCACTTCTAAAAACCAAAGTGAATAATAGTGACATTGAATGAAAATAAAAGTGAATAAGTCCTGTACAACGTATTTCCATAGCTGGTAAATGACTATAGCACGATACTACACTATTTCTGAAAGATGCCAGTCAGATTTCCATATCAATCAATGTGATAGACCAGATGCTTTGGAAAGGATTCGAAGTCTTAGCATTAATAAATGCAAACTCATGGCTGTCAAAGATTGTGTGACACCCTCATATTGGGGTATTCCAGTGAAAGAACTTACATATTTAGGCATAACCATACTAAAGATTAGAAGTCGAGGCTTCCTACATTTTTAACCCTGCATAAAAATAGATCTTTGTTTTTAGAATATTTGTTCCAAAATATTCTATTGGTGAGCCAACTTGAAAATACAGAGGATTTTTTACTTATGAGGAGTTCTTATCACTGTAACACCTAAAGATTTTGCAATTGTTTTAGATGCCATTCCTCAGGTGTTGATTTATTATTCAGGAATGTGTTAAGACCTGACAAAGCTTGAGAGGATCTGCAGAGAACAATGGGAGACACTCCCCAAATACAGGTGTGTCAAGCTTGTAGCGTCATACCCAAGAAGACCTGAGGCTGTAATCGCTACCAAAGGTGCTTAAACAAAGTACTGAGTAAAGGGTTTGAATACTTATGTAAATTTGATTTTTTTGTGTGCAAAAATGTCAACTGCGTTTCCATTATCATTATGGGGAAACAATTGAATCCATTTTAGAATAAGGCTATAATGTAACAAAACGTAAAAGGTCAAGGGGTCTGAATACTTTCCAAATGCACTGTAAATCCCTTAAGGTCTTTGTGTTCTGTGTTATTGTACCCCTAGCCCAACTGTCGTTTGAGTATTTTTATGTAGGCTCTACTTGTTCTCCGTGTACCTTCATATTGATTATTGTTTTGTTTCCATGGTGAGAAGAAAATGTAGTCGCCAAGCAAAAACTATTGATTAATATATAATAATAATATATCACATTTAGCAGACGCTTTTGTCCAAAGCGACTTACAAGTCGGCTGGGGCCACTACTTTTACATATGGGTGGCCCTAGCGGGAATCGAACCCACGACGCTTGGCGTTGCAAGCGCCATGCTCTACCGACTGAGCCACACAGCGCTCCAAACAAACTATCCTCAACTCGAGTTGCCATTTATAAAAAATGATTTCATTAAACAGTGAATGTGACATTCTTTTTGAATGTTTACCAGTGATGCCTGTCTGTATTCATGCCCCATCAAGCATAATTGTACATCCTGGCATATTTATTTTAACTTTATTTAACTAGGCAAGTCAGTTAAGAACAAATTCTTATTTTCAATGACGGCCTAGGAAGAGTGGGTTAACTGCCTGTTCAGGGGCAGAACGACATTTGTACCTTGTCAGCTCAGGGATTTGAACTTGTAACCTTCCGGTTACTAGTCCAACACTCTAACCACTAGGCTACCCTGCCGGAAGTGTCTGCTAGATTACTTTAGTTTTCATAAATACATACACCTAATGAAGACCATGCGTGCGGAAACTTTGGCAATTAAATGTTCACTGCAAAGAGAGAATGTAACTGACCCCCTAAAAAAATCTGATTTCATCTTTCTTTAGCCTCCAACTCGCCAGAGTATTCTTTATTGATTTCATGTATATACTGTTACATGTATTTATGACATGGTACTATGATCTACAATCCATTTCAGATGTTTTTCTCCTGGTTGCAAGTGAGTCCCAACGACTTTAGCAAAGAAACCATGAAATGTAAAGGCAGTGCAAAAGAATGGAAAATAACTTTAAATGCAGGTTTTTATTTGTGCATCAATTGGAGGTTGGTTCAAAGCCTCCAGCTTTGGTGTAAACAATTGACTGGCAGCCTCGCTGTCAAGAGCTCCATGTTGTCCAGGGGGTGGGTAATGACATCTCACTTATACGTCTTCATGTGCCACAGTCCGTCGTTAAGATAACGAACATTTTCAACTCCTACTCCCTTGTTGACTTTCTCTCTGTCCACAAAAAGTGAAGCGTCAGGAAAGTCTATATGCGTACTGTATATACAAGTACACATGATCAAAAGCATGCGGACACCTGTCTTTCTAACATCTCATTCCAAAATCATGGGCATTAATATGAAGTTGGTCCCCCCTTTGCTGCTAAAATAAGTGTTCCCTTTCATTTTTTTCAGCATTGAGCAAATTTCAGGTCTGCTGAGCCCAAATTGAACATTGTGAAGATTCAGTGCAACTTCCAGCACGTGTTTACTGTGAACACTGAGGCTGTACCCACTTTTTAAGTTAGTTTTAACAATGGCTATGTAGGCTACCGTGGCTATTTTATCATAATGTAGGCCTACCAGAGTGGCCTAAAACAACAGTGAAAATGTATACCATAACATTTTAACAAGGAAATAGCTGTTCTATCATTCAGCCAATGTGTGGTGTTCAATGTGGGTTACCATTCCATGAGACTTTTGGGGGGAAAAACATGCAGGGCTTGACACTAACCTGTCTCTCCACTTGTCCTTCAGATAAGGTGACTGAAAGTGTTGTGTTGTTTTATGCAAAATAAAATAAACAAATAAAATGCATTATTATTCCCATACCATTATTACAGAGAATCAGAACAATTATTCTACCCTCTGCCTGTTGGTTATTTAGGCTTAAAATAAGCTGTGTCAAATTACAACACTGCCACTTTGAGACAAAAAACAAAAGCTTTTACCTGACTCGCTTTTCAAATATGTCTAGAAATGTATTCGCTTTGTGCTCTTGTAGGAAGCAATCACTCCCCTATAGCTGACTACAAATTATCTAGAACTGGGCTAAATAACATATGAACAAAATGTCCACACATGGCTACATGCAGCTCTCGCTTTAATCTCAAAACTCACACTGCTCATACTTTAGCCTTAACACAGTCCAGTTCATAGTGAATGGTCCAGATCCATTTATGAAAGCTGAAGAACATACGCACATCCAGGCACTTACAGCAGGTGCTGAAGTTGTAGGCAAACTCATGGAAAAAAGAAAGGAAAATGCTACATGTTGGGTTGAGGTCAGGGCTCTGCGCAGGCCAGTCAAGTTCTTCCACATTAATCTTGACAAACCATTTCCGCACGGACCTCGCTTTGTACACGGGAGTATTGTCATGCTGAAACAGGAAAGGGCCTTCCCCAAACTGTTGCCACAAAGTTGGAAGCACAGAATCGTGTCATTGTATGCTGTATCGTCAAGATTCCCCTTCACTGGAACTAAAGGGACTAAGCCCAAACTATGAACAGCCCCCGACCATTATTCCTCCTCCACCAAACTTTACATTTGGCACTATGCATTCGGGCAGGTAGTGTTATCCTCTATCGCTCTGAAAGTCCTGCCTCTCCCATCGGTTTATAGAAGCAGGTACCCACGTGCCATCTCATTGGTTATACCCACGTGGTTGATTGAAAGACGAACCGTTTGCCAGTCATCGTGGTAATACTGTCATGACGTTGGCCTGGGGGGTAGGTTTATGAAAATACCTCTTTCCCTACCCTTTTCCTCCCGCTACCCTACTGATGTTACATTTGCAAAAACCTTGGTTAACATAGAGATTATGGGAACATCAGAAGGTGGGGGGAACTGAACTATATTCTGGTAATCCGAACAATTGAACATATGCGGTGGTACTTAATGAAAATGATGTCAGTTTGGTTGTCATCTGAGGCATTCTCATCAATGATAAGATGACAAACTCTACAGTGGAAAGTCTGCACATCAGAGTTATCGGATTTACATGGAATTGTTGTTCAATTTAAATGTTTGAATATGAAATTATTCGTGATGGGATGAAATGTGATTTTAGGTTTTCATAAGATAGGGCTGCTCAATCAGTGGCCCGCCCCTGTGAAGGGACATGGGCTATAAAACTTTTCAAACACGCCCTCTCCCTTCCTATATAAGCCTTTGACGACAATATAACCTCCTGTTCCGAAGATGTGAGGATGACGGTCCTATGTCAGAATGGTTCAGATAACTACAGAACGAAGCCAACATCAGTGTGAGCTTTGGTTGCGAATGGTATGAACTTTGAACTCTTATTCACTACAGAAGTGATACCTCCTAGCCGTTGAGTCAGCAACAGCAGATGCAAACGAGGGTTAGGAAGGAACAGACAGAGTATCCCGTCTATCACACAACGATGTTGCTACAACGTTTCCAATCGACCAGAGACATTCTTCAAAGGACTCGGTTGGGCAATACGGCCTTCCATCTACCACCAACCTACCGAAGCGCAGCTCAGAGTAAATATGTATTGCATTTTCCTTTTCCAAATGGGCAGTAATTTAGAATGCATACGATACTGTATTTACAACAGCACAGCTTCTTCCCTTTGTTCCTCAGTCTTCCCGCTCTTTCACTCAAACCCAGCCCCTTTTCTTTTGTGTAACAAGCTGTCATATCTGTTCTGCCCGCTAGGGACGTTTTCCTTTATGACGTAATGTGTAATCAAGTTATGATTTAAATATGTGTATGTGTAATTCTGTGTGATTAGTTAGGTATTTAGTAAATAAATAATTAAACCCAATTTTTGTATTGCTGATTCAACATGTTAGCCAGGGTTCGTGCAGATAACTAAGAATGTACAACTTTCAGATGAGACTGAATTAAGATGACGATTAATATTGACTGCTATTGATGTAAAATATTACTAGGTCTTTAAGAGTTTATTCGGAAGATAACAGCTCAAAAATATTATTTTGTGGTGCCCGACTCTGAGCTAATCATGTAAATGTAATGAACTAATCAGGTAATATTAATGACAGAAATGATTTTATAGAATAACATGTCATATCACTTAATCCGGCATAGCCAAAGACACGACAATACTATGAAAGTTTAGATGCCGATCACCATGTAAGTTCAAAGATGAAAAAGCCTGGAAGGAGGAAAGACGACTAGAAACGTTTCGGGTTGACCGTTTTATGTGTGGATTAATTGTCAGAGTAGAGGACCTTGTGCATTTCAGGTAAAATAACAACTCAATGTTTATATCCCAGGACAAATTAGCTAGCAAAAGCAAGCTAGCTAAATAGGAAAAATTAGCTAACAAGTGCAAGCTAACTAGCTAAATTGCCAGAGATGTTTGTTTTTCGACCTGTCCCCAAATTAATGTCATTGGTTCAGAGTTTGTTTTGATATTTTAACCCTTGTGTCATCATCGCGTTTGATGTAGGGGGACAAAATAAATGTATGCACAATAGCGCACACGCGCAGCCGGTTTGGGTTCCGTGTTAGGCTTGTGTGCGGCTGCTCGGCCATGGAAACCCATTCTATGAAGCTTCCAAAGAACAGTTCTTGTGCTGACATTGCTTCCAGAGGCAGTTTAGAACTCGATAGTGACTGTTGCAATCGAGGTCAGACGATATTTATGCGCTTCAGCACTCGGTGGTCCCATTCTGTGAGCTTGTGTGGCCTATCACTTCATGGCTGAGCCGTTGTTGCTCCTAGACGTTTCCACTTCACAACAACAGCCCTACAGTTGACCGGGCCACTCTACAAGGTCGAGAATTTGACTAACTGACTTGTTGGAAAGGTGGCATCCTATGACGGTGCCATGTTGAAAGTCACTAAGCTCTTCAGTAAGGCCATTTTACTGCCAATATTTGTCTATGGAGATTGCATGGCTGTGTGCGCGATTTGATACTGTCAGCAACAGGTGTTGAAGGGGTGTCCACATACTTTTGGTGATGTCGTATGTGTACAAGTACATTTCTGTGGTGTAAATAGGAAAGTCGTGATAATTACATGTTTTCTGCAGACATCTTCATGACTCCGACACACAGCGCATATTGCTTGCCCTCTGCCATTATGGCCTGAAACCAATTGTAAAGGAAACACCACCTCACATGCACTTGATACCAACAGGAAGTGTCAAAACACCAATGTTGGTGTATGACAATTACAGGCTGACATAATGGTGCTTTCGGAAGGTTTTCAGGAACTCGTTAAGTCCCAGTTGGTGAGTCATAACTAATGCATTAGTGCTTTTCAACCAGTGGGATTAATGTAGCTATTAATACATTTGTTTGCTTGCTTATATTGACAATGTGTCAAAACAGTGCATTCGGGAAGTATTCAGACCTTGACCTTTTCCACATTTTGTTATGTTACAGCCTTGTTCTATAAAAGAGGGAAACGAGGCGGTCTTCTGGTCAGACTCTGGAGACGGGCACATCGTGCACCACTCCCTAGCATTCTTCTCGCCAATGTCCAGTCTCTTGACAACAAGGTTGATGAAATCCAAGCAAGGGTAGCATTCCATAGGGACATCAGAGACTGTAACGTTCTTTGCTTCACGGAAACATGGCTCACTGGAGAGACACTATCCGAAGCGGTGCAGCCAGCGGGTTTCTCCACTCCTCGCGGCGACAGAAACCAACATCTTTCTGGTAAGAAGACGGGCGGGGGCATATGCCTTATGGCTAACGAGACATGGTGTGATCACAGGAACTGAAATCCTTCTGTTCACCTGATTTAGAATTCCTCACAATCAAATGTCGACCGCATTATCTACCAAGAGAATTCTCTTCGATTATAATCACAGCCATATATATTCCCCCCCAAGCAGACACATCGATGGCTCTGAACGAACTTTATTTGACTCTTTGCAAACTGGAATCCATACATCCTGAGGCTGCATTCATTGTAGCTGGGGATTTTAACAAGGCTAATCTGAAAACAAGACTCCCTAAATTGTATCAGCATATCGATTGCGCAACCAGGGCTGGCAAAACCTTGGATCATTGTTATTCTAAATTCCACGGCGCATATAAGGCCCTGCCCCTCCCTCCTTTCGGAAAAGCTGACCACGACTCCATTTTGCTGATCTCTGCCTACAGACAGAAACTAAAACAAGGAGCTCCCACGCTGAGGTCTGTCCAACGCTGGTCCGACCAAGCTGATTCCACACTCCAAGACTGCTTCCATCACGTGGACTGGGATATGTTTCGTATCCCAGTCCAACAACATTGACGAATACGCTGATTCGGTGTGCGAGTTCATTAGAACGTGCGTTGAAGATGTCGTTCCCATAGCAACGATTAAAACATTCCCAAACCAGAAACTGTGGATTGATGGCAGCATTCGCGTGAAACTGAAAGCGAACCACTGCTTTTAATCAGGGCAAGGTGACTGGAAACATGACCGATTACAAACCGTGCAGCTATTCCCTCCAAGGCTATCAAACAAGGTAAGCGTCAGTATAGAGACAAAGTAGAATCTCAATTCAACGGCTCAGACACGAGGTATGTGGCAGGGTCTACAGTCAATCACGGACTACAAAAAGAAAACCAGCCCAGTCACGGACCAGGATGTCTTGCTCCCAGGCAGACTAAATAACTTTTTTGCCCGCTTTGAGGACAATACAGTGCCACTGACACGGCCTGCAACGAAAACATGCGGACTCTCCTTCACTGCAGCCGAGGTGAGTAAAACATTTAAACGTGTTAACCCTCGCAAGGCTGCAGGCCCAGACGCCATCCCCAGCCGCGCCCTCAGAACATGCGCAGACCAACTGGCTGATGTGTTTACGGACATATTCAATCAATCCCTATACCAGTCTACTGTTCCCACATGCTTCAAGAGGGCCACCATTGTTCCTGTTCCCAAGAAAGCTAAGGTAACTGAGCTAAACGACTACCGCCCCGTAGCACTCACTTCCGTCATCATGAAGTGCTTTGAGAGACTAGTCAAGGACCATATCACCTCCACCCTACCTGACACCCTAGACCCACTCCAATTTGCTTACCGCCCAAATAGGTCCACAGACGATGCAATCTCAACCACACTGCACACTGCCCTAACCCATCTGGACAAGAGGAATACCTATGTGAGAATGCTGTTCATCGACTACAGCTCGGCATTTAACACCATAGTACCCTCCAAGCTCGTCATCAAGCTCGAGACCCTGGGTCTCGACCCCGCCCTGTGCAACTGGGTACTGGACTTCCTGAAGGGCCGCCCCCAGGTGGTGAGGGTAGGCAACAACATCTCCACTCAACATCTCTGATCCTCAAAACTGGGGCCCCACAAGGGTGCGTTCTGAGCCCTCTCCTGTACTCCCTGTTCACCCACGACTGCATGGCCACGCACGCCTCCAACTCAATCATCAAGTTTGCGGACGACACAAGTGGTAGGCTTGATTACCAACAACGACGAGACTGCCTACAGCACATATGTCAGAGTCAAGGCCCGCGGGCCACATCCGGCCCGCGAGAAGGTTTTTTACGGCCCCTGGGATGATCTTGATTTATTATTAGAACCGGCCCGCAGACCGCAGCAAGCCGGCAGCCCGCAGATCTTTTACACGCACCAATACTACATTTCCCACAATGCAACGGTGACGCACCGAGCAGTAGGCTGCTTCATTTCAATATTTATTGGCACAGCAGTCGTCAGCATCACAGTAAAATTAACTTTCAGATACCCATCAAAAATGGCAAAACGGAAGGTGGACACTGAGAACCGGGGTTTCAAACAAGGTGGGAGTCGGAGTATATGTTCACGGAGGTAGCTGGAAAACCTGTGTGTCTTCTGTGTGGAGAAAGTGTGGCGGTACTGAAAGAGTATAATCTGAGACGACATTATGAAACGAAACACGCGGACAAAAACAAGAATATGGACATGGAACAAAGGCTACAAAAGGCAGAGGAATTAAAACGAGGCCTCAAATCTCGACAGGCTCTGTTCAAAAAAGCCAAATCACAAGGCCAGGCTGCTGTCAAGGCCAGTTTTATTTTGGCAGAAGAGATCGCTAAATCAGCCCGGCCATTTACGGAGGGGGATTTCATCAAAAACTGCATGATTAAAGTTTGTGACGAAGTTTGCCCAGAAAAAAGGCAACTCTTTTTAAATGTGAGTCTGAGCAGAAACACCATTGCCGAGAGAGTAGACCAGTTGTCAATCAATCTAAAAGAGCAGCTTGTGAAAAAGGGAAAAGATTTCATTGCATATTCCTTGGCTGTGGATGGGTTCACTGTACTGTTATGTACAGTACAGTGAAGGCATTTAAAACCAAACTGACTCTGTGGGAGACGCAGATGCGGAAAGAAAATTTGAGCCACTTTCCCAGCTGCCAGACCATGAAAGAGAAGCTCTCTACCAGTGCGTTCCCGAGCGCACAGTTGGCTGATAAAATAGGTATGCTTGCCGCTGACTTTCGACGCCGATTTGCTGACTTTGAAGCACAAAAAAGCAGGTTGGAACTGCTCGGTAACCCATTTGCTGTTGACGTGGAAAGCTCACCACCAAACCTCCAAATGGAGTTGATTGACCTCCAATGCAATGATGCACTGAGGGCAAAATATGCGGCAGTGGGTGCTGCGGAGTTCGCCCGTTTCCTCCCCGACACAATGCCCCAGCTGCGCATCCAGGCTGCTCAAACGTTGTCTATGTTTGGCAGCACATACCTGTGTGAACAACTTTTTCTTTGATGAACCTGAACAAAACATCACACAGAAGTCGACACTGCTGAACACCTCCACTCAATTCTGAGGATTTCCTCAGCTCAGAGCCTTACCCCGAACATTGATGAACTTGTGGAAAAGATGGGACACCACCAAGTATCACCCTCAACCTCAAACAAGTGAACATTACTGTGCAATCACATATTTAGAGTTTTTACTCAGTTCAAGTTTAAAAGTTAAAGTTTAATATTTGTTTTCACTGCATGTTACTTCTCCTTAAACAAAGTGTTGTTTTTGATTAATAGATTTTTGCACTTTATTTTATTGTATTTCAATCCAATTATATTTTAAAAATATTTCAGTTGAGTGGATGATAGAAAATTGCTATTATTGTTTTTTTCTTTGAAGTAAATTTAGCCCACTTTTGCTAAAATAGAAAATATAGGCTACTGATGGTGCCTTGAATACCGGTTTCTTTCATTTAATGTTCATGTTATGGGGATTTTTATATAAAGGAAATTTGTCTTTTGTGTCTGTTGAAAATTAAAGATTACTGACAGAGCCATAAGAAAATATTGCTTTATTTATCTGATCATATTGGAATATATTTGTTAGGTTTTCAGTAGGTTCAATTAGGTTCACTAGACTATATGCGTCATTTAAAAATTTTTCAATGAACATTCGAACAGTCCGGCCCTCGGCTTGTAGCTAAATTTTTTATTTGGCCCTCCGTCCATTTGACTTTGACACCCCTGGCCTACAGGGAGGAGGTGAGGGCCCTCGGAGTGTGGTGCCAGGAAAATAACCTCACACTCAACGTCAACAAAACTAAGGAGATGATTGTGGACTTCAGGAAACAGCAGAGGGAACACCCCCCTATCCACATCGATGGAACAGTAGTGGAGAGAGTAGCAAGTTTTAAGTTCCTCGGCATACACATCACAGACAAACTGAATTGGTCCACCCACACAGACAGCATCGTGAAGAAGGCGCAGCAGCGCCTCTTCAACCTCAGGAGGCTGAAGAAATTTGGCTTGTCACCAAAAGCACTCACAAACTTCTACAGATGCACAATCGAGAGCATCCTGGCGGGCTGTATCACCGCCTGGTACGGCAACTGCTCCGCCCACAACCGTAAGGCTCTCCAGAGGGTAGTGAGGTCTGCACAACGCATCACCGGGGGCAAACTACCTGCCCTCCAGGACACCTACACCACCCAATGTTACCGGAAGGCCATAAAGATCATCAAAGATAACAACCACCCGAGCCACTGCCTGTTCACCCCGCTATCATCCAGAAGGCGAGGTCAGTACAGGTGCATAAAAGCTGGGACCGAGAGACTGAAAAACAGCTTCTATCTCAAGGCCATCAGACTGTTAAACAGCAACCACTAACATTGAGTGGCTGCTGCCAACACACTGACTCAACTCCAGCCACTTTAATAATGGGAAATTATGTCAAATAAATCACTAGCCACTTTAAACAATGCTACCTAATATGTTTACATACCCTACATTATTCATCTCATGTATACACTGTACTCTCATCTACTGCATCTTTATGTAATCATGTATCACCGGCCACTTTAACTATGCCACTTTGTTTACATACTCATCTCATATGTATATACTGTACTCGATACCATCTACTGTATCTTGCCTATGCTGCTCTGTATCATCACTCATTCATATATCTTTATGTACATATTCTTTATCCCCTTACACTTGTGTATAAGACAGTAGTTTTGGAATTGTTAGTTAGATTACTTGTTGGTTATTACTGCATTGTCGGAACTAGAAGCACAAGCATTTCGCTACACTCGCATTAACATCTGCTAACCATGTGTATGTGACAAATAAAATTTGATTTGATTAATGGATTAAACCCCCCCTTTCAAGCTACACACAATACCCCATAATGACAAAACAAAAATGGGTTTTGGCAATTTTCAAAATGTATTAAAAATAAACATTTACAAAATTATTCAGACCCTTTACTCAGTACTTTGCTAAAGCACCTTTGGCAGCGATTTCAGCCTCAAGTCTTCTTGGGTATGACGCTTCAAGCTTGGCACACCTGTATTTGGGGAGTTTCTCCCATTGTTCTCTGCAGATCCTCTCAAGCTCTGTCAGGTTGGATGGGTAGCGTCGCTGCACAGCTATTTTCAGCTCTCTCCAGAGATGTTCGATGGGGTTCAAGTCCAGGCTCTGGCTGGGCCACTCAAGGACATTCAGAGACTTGTCCCGAAGTCAGTCCTGCATTGTCTTGGCTGTGTGCTTAGGGTCATTGTTCTGTTGGAAGGTGAACTTTTGCCCTGGTCAGAGGTCGTGAGGATCTCTGTACTTTGCTCCGTTCATTTTTCTCCTCGATCCTGACTAGTCTCCCAGTCCCTGCCGCTGAAAAACATCCCCACAGCATGCTACCACCACCATACTTCACCGTAGGGATGGTGCCAGGTTTCCTCAAGGTGTGTCACTTGGCATTCAGGCCAGTGTTCAATCATGGTTTCATCAGACCAGAGAATCTTGTTTCTCATGGTCTGAGAGTCTTTAGGTGCCTTTGGCAAACTCCAAGTGGGCTGTCATGTGCCTTTTACTGAAGGTGGAGTACTGCATTGATGGTTGTCTTTCTGGAAGTTTCACCCATTTCCACAGAGGAACTCTGGAGCTCTGTCAGAGTAACCATGGGGTTCTTGGTCACCTCCCTGACCAAGGCCCTTCAACCCCGATTGCTCAGTTTGTCAGGGCGACCAGCTCTAGAAAGAGTCTTGGTGGATCCAAACTTCTTCCATTTAAGAATGATTGAGGCCAGTGTGATCTTGGGGACCTTCGATGCTGCAGAAATGTTTTGATGCATTACCGCCACCTACTGTACTGGAGTGTGGGCCAGAGACCGGGAGAAACTAAATCCTACCTGCCAGCCCTGTTGCTCTTAAAAAATATAAAATATTTGAGACTATATCTAATGACGTTCTACTCAATATACCTCAAAACTAATTTCCTGTATCTACTTCTCCCTCATACTAGACCTCAGCCTCTCTTTCCCTCTAAACTGCCCACACTGTAGTGATACATGCTCCACGTCTCGGTTTCCTGGCAATAAAATCACACTTTACTGTTGGATGCTTTCTTATCACATTTAAGGACCGGCTGTGTCCCACCCTTAATCTTGTAAAAATAGCCTCCTCTGTTCTGTCCCTTCCTACAGTCTTCCCCTCACTGACTTTCCTCTGTACTTGAAATAAATGCCTGCCCTTAGCATCTCTATTCCACTGCTCCTGCCATCTCTGCACCATCACGGTCCATATCAGGCTTTTTATCTCTGCCTTGCTCATTGTAACTTCAACATCAACATTCCCACTTCTAAGTGCTTGTTTTGCCAGTACATCAACTGCCTCGTTTCCCTCCATCCCCACATGGGCTGGGACCCAAGTAAACCTATATACCCATCTGTCTAATCCTGCCATGGGTTTTTAGCACCTCATAAAGCAGGTCTTGTCTGCTACGTGACCTAAATGACTTGAAGACTTATCAACACTGCACATGAATCAGAGCAAATAACTACTCCATCTGCTGTGACTTCCTCCACCCACTGCAAGACCATCTGTAATATATGTTTCCTGACTTCCACCCCAAATTCCTGCACTACAAATGCTGACCCAATACGTCCGGTCTTTGGATCTTCTGAACCATCTGTGTATTTGGCTACAAAATCCTGATACACAGTATCCCGACGTCTCTTAAACAAATCAGATAGGGAGGGTGATGATCTATCTTTCTGTCGTCTCTCCAACACTTCTAGATCAACTACTGGAGGCAGGAGTAGCCATGGTGGGTTTGCAGGAATGGCTACCTTTGGACTAAACTCCCTTCCATACAGTCCCATTTCCTTTGCCTGGATATTACCCACCCACACAAAGCTCGTATTCTGTCTTCTCTCATGTTCCCAGCAGGCCTGTAAAATCCCTTTTGCAGGATGAGACCCCATGTCCCTGTAGGTTAACAGAATAATTCATTGCCAGCTGTCGTCTCCTAATCTGCAATGACATATCCCCCATCTCCACATGTAGTGCAGCCATTGGGGACGTCTGAAACGCCCCACTACATATTCTGAGTCCTTGCCCCTGTATGACAGCTAGTCTTTCCAAAGAAGTCCGGGCTGCCGAACTATACTGCCATAGTCTATTACAGATCAGATCAATGCAACATACACTGTCCTCTGAAATGCTCTGTCAACTGTGGGACCTTATATAGACAGGTGTGTGCCTTTCCAAATCATGTCCAATCAATTGAATTTACCACAGGTGGACTGCAATCAAGTTGTAGAAGCATCTCAAGGATGATCAATGGAAACAGGATGTACCTGAGCTCAATTTCTAGTCTCATAGCAAATCAATTTTAGAATAAGGCTGTAATGTAACAAAATGTGGAAAAAGGGAAGGGATCTGAATACATGGTACTATACTGTATGGGTCAAACTGCATTGAAAATGGCTTTGTTTTGCTTCTACACCTGCATTGCTTGCTGTTTGGTGTTTTTGGCTGGGTTTCTGTACAGCACTTTGAGATATCAGCTGATGTACGAAGGGCTATATAAATAAATTTGATTTGATTTTAATTTGTTTTTCAACTCAAACCAAAAGATTAAGGTAAGTGGAGAAACATCACAACTCGGGTATCAACATTCTGGTCTGAGTTTCCCACTTGGAATTCAGATTTACTGAGGGCCGATCTAGTGGTAAGCCATTTCCAACTCTGGAACTCTTGAGTTACTGAAAGCATCATCGTGGCCATAAATGAATAGGATTACATGGACGGAGCCTGATCCTAAGGGCTTGTCCATGTAGCAAACGGGCCAAGAAAGACGTTGTACTGAACAAACAGTGCCTTCAGAAAGTATCCACACCCCTTGACCTTCTCCACATTTTGTTGTGTTACAGCCTGTATTTAAAATGTATTCAATTGATATTTTGTGTCACTGGCCTCCACAATACCCCCAAAGTGGAATTCTGTTTTTTATTTTTATTTTCAACTGAAATGTCTTGAGTCAATAAGTATTCGACCCCTTCATTATGGCAAGCCCAAAATAAGTTCAGGAGTGAAAATGTGCTTAACGAGTCACATAAGTTGCATGGGGCTCACTGTGTGCAATATGACTTTTTTAATGACTACCTCATCTCGGCACCCCACGCATACAGATAATTGTAAGGTCCCTCAAGTCGAGCAGTGGATTTCAAACACAGATTCAATTACAAAGACCAGTGAAGGGCACCTCATAAAGAAGGGCACCTCACAAAGAAGGGCACCTATTGTGAGATGTGTAAAAAAATAAACATTGAATATGCCTTTGAACATGGTGAAGTTATTAATTACACTTTGGATGATGTATCAATACACCCAGTCACTACAAAGATACAGGTGTCCTTCCAAACTCAGTTTCTGGAGTAGAGTTAAACCGCACAGGGAATTCACCATGAGCTCAATGGTGACTTTAAAACAGTTGTGGAGTTTAATGGCTGTGATAGGAGAAAACGGAGGATGGAACAACAACATAGTATTGTGGAGTAAATAATCTAAATGACAGAGTGAAAAGAATGCCTGTACAGAATAAAAAATATTCCAAAACATAAGTCCTGTTTGCAATAAGTCACTGAAGTAAAACTTCAAAAATAAAATTCAAAGAAATGTACTTTTTTGTCCTGAATACAAAGCATTATGTTTGGGGCAAATCCAACAACATCACTGAGTATCACTCCTCATATTTTCAAGCATGGTGGTGGCTGCATCATGTTATGAGTATGCTTGTCATAGGCAAGGACAAGGAATTTATTTTGGATACAAATAAATGGAATATAGCTAAGCACAGAAAAAAAATCCTAGTTCAGTCTGCTTTCCAACAGACACTGGGTGACAATTCACCTTTCAGCAGGACAATAACCTAAAACGCAGGGCCAAATATACACAAGTTGCTTACCAAGATCACATTGAATGTTCCCGAGTGACAATTTCAACTTAAATCTACTTAAATCTATGGCAAGACTTGAATGGGTGTCTTGCAATGATCAACATCAACTTGACAAAGCTTGAATAAGTTTAAAAAGATTGAACAATCCTGGTGTAATCACTGCAAAGGGTGATTCTGACGTTGACTCAGGGGTATGAATACTTATGTGATATTTCTCCATTTCATTATCAATACATTTGCAAAAATGTCTAAACAGGTTTTAACTCTCGTAATGGGATTGTGTGTAGATGGGTGAGAAAAAGCATTTCATAAATTTTGAATTCAGGCTGTAACACAATGTGGAATAAGTCAAGGTGTATGTATACTTTCTCAAGGCACCGTACATGATCAGCTTATCGGTCAAAGGAAGGATACAACTACTGTTTCTGAGGCAGAAGGGTAGAGTTTGGCACCTGGGGATGTCAATCCAGTGCACATGATATTGGCTCCACTTCGGACAAACTTGATGGCCCCTTTACTTGTTGGTGTGGAAGAATAAAAGGGTCTGTAAAATACGAACAGAAAAAAATAGTAACTTACCAAACAGTACAAGTACACAAAGCACATAGGGTAAATCCATTTGAATTCATTCACTATTTGACAGCCTCCCTTTTGATTTAATCAAAACTTTCCATACATGTTTGGCCATGGAAGAAGTGGTCAGAAAGTGACTTTTAGACCTGAATGTCAAAACATTCAGGAGATGAAGGTACTCAAAGTTGACACATTTTGCATACCCCACCATACCATGAGGCATCCATGTCTTCATCACTGGAAAATAAACAGTTGATAACATTTAAACACTTACAAAACAAGGTTGTCCAACTATTTCATAATATCCTTAAAAAATAAATGTAATCATAGAAAGACATTTTCCTTTAACTTGAATGATCTCAAAAAAAAAGAAATTAACCCCCTTTTTTTTATATATTCAAAAAAAATGTTTTACTTTTTTAGATCATTCATGTTAAAGGAAAATGTCAATTTCTATGATTACATTTATTTTAGCTTAGACCCTACCCTAACATCATCTGAGGTTGTGTTGGGTCTGCCCTCGGTTGAGACACAACATGCAGTTGAATACAGGGTGGGTGTCATTACAATAATATGAGATAAAATAGGATCCTGCACGCTGCTCTTGCTAGTATTACACTTTACGTATCAGCCCCAAGGCCTTCGTCAGAGTTTTTAATATGCACCCTTATGTAGACATTGCCCACCCACATCCGTTCAGTGCAGTGAATGGGGTTGGAGTCAAGGAAAATGTGTTTCCAAATATAACAATATAACAACAACATAAACAGGTATAATTCATTGAACGGACTTATCCCTTCAGACCACTGCAATTTGATTTGAAATTTTAACTTTAATTACTACCACAAAGAGGGCCGCGGGTCTGCCCACCGTCAAATATCAACTTAATGTTCATGTCTGTCAGAATACTTTAAGATAATACACAGCGCAGAGGACTAGAGGTCAATAGGGAATAAATGATCAATGGAAATAGTTGTTCATCTGTTTAGAATGTGTGTAGGAATGTCAGTCCTGGACTCAAAGCTACGTTCGTGAGGTTTTCATTGGTTCAAATGGTCTATACATCGAGTCTGAAACAGGATATGTGTAATCTGGCCATTGGCCCAATTTTACTGCAAGGAATTCTAATTGGTCAACCGCAGGCTAGGTTTGGAGGTTTTAAAATTACATCCTGTCTATTTGTTCTGTGGAAGAATCACTGAGGACAGGGGAGAATGAACATCTGCCTCTCGCATAACATATATGATCTGTCCTCTTTGAATAAACCTATTTTTCTCCCCTTGATTTGCTCTGGGGTCTGTGTTATTGAAGAGTAACATCAACTGCTAACATGTTTATTCTATTATCTATATTTCTATGATCAATAGGTTTCCTATGGAGGATTGACAGTATACTTTAAAACAGATTTTCCCATTCAAGTTAACATTTTGGCATAAAGTCACTTCCTGAGCACTTCTACTATGGACAAATATGTATGGTAAGTTTTGTTCAAATCAAAAGGCGTGCTGTCAAAAAGTGATTGAATTCAAATCACAGACAGTACCTACATATCAAAAAGAGTGGAGGTCTTACACTTATGCAGCAGTCGGAGAGTTGGGTAGAACGGTCCTTCTCTTTGTCTGAAGAAGAGCAATTCTCCATTCACTGTCAAGATTTCAATGTGTTCATGGCTGTGGGTTGGATGATGGAACACAAAACATAACATGTCAAACAGTTGCTCTCGTTCCCCTAGGGTGACCTCTTGGGTTCTCAGCCGAAGCATGCAATGCGGCACGGACAATGTGTACAACAGCCCCGACGCTGTCTAAACGTTATTACTTGCAATATGGTTTTGTAAACCTTCGGAACTTTATTTTCATATCATTTCTAAATAAAAAATGTAAAATTAAAAACAGTTATATTACTATACACCTTTTTCAAACTGATCCCAGATGGCCATATTTCCACATATGGAAGAGAAAGGCAACCACCTTTTTCTAATTAGCTAACCAGCATTTCCAAACACCTGTGAATAATGGAAAAGGGAAACTAGAAAAGTGTTATCGGCTGCAACTGCAAATTAAAACCATGTACAGAAAGTGTAATGGATTTGACGCTCTCAAACACAGCCACTGAGAAAACACAGTGCTAAGAAAATGCAGTGCTAAGCAGAGTACAGTGCTGTCTGGCCCTAAATCGACAGTACATTGTGGCTAACTATTTGACCATGGTTACTGATCAAAACCTTAGAAAAACCTTCAAAGTATAGGCTCAGTGAGCACAACCTTGAGAAGGGTAGACACAGGAAAACCTGGCTCCCTGTAGAGGAAAGGCTGTGCAGCCACTGTACAACAGCAGAACCTGAGACAGAGCTGCATTTCCTGACAAAATGTGAAAAATATAAAACAATTAGTGTAATTTCCCCAAATTTGAAACCCTTATTCAAGGTTTCAAAGACCTCTCTGATGAGAGTTGGCTACCCGTCCTGTTGGGGAAGGACGCAGAGAGCTGTGGGTTGGCAGCACACTACATTTCTGCCTGCCATAAATTGAGGGACAGTGTCTGACAGACCAATCAACCTGCACATGTCCTCTACAGTATGCTTATTGTTATTGTTCAATGTATGGTTATTTTGACCCTTGGTTATTGTTGTTACTGTTGTCCCATTGACAATTTTGATTCTCGTTATTTTCATGTAGTAAATATCCAAAGTAAGCTTTGGCAATATGTACATTGTTACGTCATGCCAATAAAGCAGACTGAATTGAGAAGGGGAGAAAATGTTATCTTCTTGACTTACCATCTCACTATTTTGACAGGATCCTTTTTGGCATGCTATGGTTGAGCCTTGACTCAATGTCTGGAAACTGGTCCAATAGCTGGTTTTTGATGCTTTTGATTACCGAGGTCTTCAACTGAATACAGTTGGAAACATTTTCCTTCTCATCAAATCTGAAATGAGAAAATGGGAACACATTCATGTTAGCGTGACTCTTCACTCAATTGAAAGCTAATCAAGAGTTTAGTTCAGGTCTACGTGGAAGACTAACAACATTTAATAGTTAGCTAACTAGCCAAGGAGCTAGCTACCTGGTCATGTAGTTGGCAAGCCTAAACTTGGTAATGTTATTTGTTTAGCTCTACCACATAGCCAGTTGTAACGTAAACCACAAACTGTCAACATTACATTTGAGTATAGTGCTCAATTTGTGGGTGTTGATGTGCACACACGGAACTAATGACCAATGCAATTTGATTTGATTTAGCTGCTTAACTATCTAGCTAGCCATCTGAGGTTGCGATTGGAGCCAGTCCCCATGGTAACGATGCTAGCTTTTAAACATGGTAGCGCTCACGGTGTTTCTTTTCTACCTAAACAAGTCTTTAATCTACAATGTCGCTTGGTGTTTGACAAACAAAAATCCAATAAGATGCAATTCATCTATCAATTAAATAGTCATTCCACGCCAGTTTCGCAGTTTATTGGCCGCAAGTGATGTCACTTGCGACATACATTCGCCGACCAGAACCGGGTCATGGCTTGAAGAGATCCAGCCAGAGACGGAACAGATATTTCACCAGATGAATACATGTGAAGAATCCCCTTTGCGTTTCCACAGTGAGAGGAAATATGTTAGCGAGAGAAAGCCCCGTGGGAGAAGATGGATTTTGGTCGACATTCTGCAAAATTTCTCATCGATTAAACATTTGATCTCTACAGTTTTCTGTTCCCAAAACTAGAATCGGTTATGAACAGAGTAGACTTAACCTTCGCCAAAGTTGTAAAACACAATCGCTTTGTTTCGAAGGAGCGCAAAGGCGAATTGAGTTATTGCACACGCGCACTTCACATAGTAGGCATTCCCTAACGGAAATGTGCGGATGTATGCAAGAACCGGTTTATAGGATATCACTAGCTCGTGCTTGGCCCAGCCCACCTCCTTGCTTGTTCTGCCCACTATGACTCATTTGTTCCGATGAGAAACGACAGGTGGTGGTTTATCTTGATTTAGTTATAAAAATCTTTAATTCAGTTTTTGTTTAAATTCGTTAGATTTGTTTCGAAGCGGATTAGGAGAATGCACGTAACAGTTTAGGGAAATAGTTAGGTTTAGCTAAAATGCTAAACATGTCAACTTCTGTCGTTAATTTGACAAAAGCTGAATCCCTTCTAGCCATGATCCCCGAACCGAAGATCCATAATATTTACGATGTGTCATTCCGTCCCCTCTTCCTTCTATCCTTTCAATACGTTGAAAATATACCATAAACGTTAGACAGTAAAACATAGCTGGGTGCATTAAAACATGATCAGACCATGACATAAATAAATCGGTGTTTTGAGAGATTCTACGACACCGTGATGAATTTACACCGTCTCTGGCGCCATCTCGCGGAAAATGACAGTAAGCAGCTAAAGAAGCTTGCTAACTAGCAGAGGCACTTTTGCAGCAGGAACGTTGGGTAAATGTACTTCCGGTAGGTCATGGAATCGCTTGTAGAAGGTACGTTTTGATACTGAACTTTTCAGTTGTGATTTTATTTCCATTTACCACATTACATATTTCGCCCAGAAATAACATACTTTATTTGTTGCTGATAAAACTAAGTACTGCTTTACAACGTGGATATTCGAGAGAGGCCAAGGCAAGAGGAAGCAGTAATCAACCATCTTTATTCTGCTAGCAGCAACCATAACAAGAAAAGAGAGGATTTTAGTGTGGCTGTAGTTTGCAATTTAATGTATGTTTCTTAGCTACTTGTTTAAAAGACCGGATTCGTATTTTGGAATATAGCAAGATAAAGCTTGGAAACACGACTCGTTCACCCACGGCACACCTGGAGGTTTATGATTAGTAGACTGGCTATATTATATATTTTTTCATGTTTCCAACAGGTTTACCTTCCCCTAATCCCCCACCGCCAACCCAAGAGGCTAGACCAGCAGCTTCAGATGTAAATAACGACAGCAGTAGTATCACGAATTCGAAGAAGAGGAAAATAAACCGTTCTGAGAGGGAAGACATTGATTCAATATCGTCGTCTCCTAAAACCCACAATTCCTCTTCGTCCTCCACTTCGCAACAAATCCAGAAGAAGTTAAGGTTCGAAGATTCCGTAGACTTCATAGGACTGGATGTGAAAATGGCTGAGGAGTCGTCATCTGCATCGTGTTCTTCAAACAAAACCAAAACAGTTTTTTTGGCTGGGGTTGTTGGGCATCATGCAAACGGGCTGACGAAAACTGCAGGCTCCACTACCTTCTCCAGCAGCAAACCTGGAGCTGCAAAGAAACTAGTCATCAAGAACTTTAAAGGTAGTATATTCAAAACGTTCAATTGTTGTGTGCTGTATTCACATTAGTCCCTTCTAGTGAAAGTTTCTACTACATTTTAGGCAAAGTAATTAGCACAATTTATCAGCTTTAGTCTGGCTAATCTAGCTATGCAAGTTTGAAGTGAATATGTGAGTCAGTAAAATCCACAATGATACACTATTCAAATGACTGACATTGATGCAGCTCATTTGTCTGGATATTGTTATAGTTAGATATGTTGTCTTAAACTAATTATGTTTTAAATTAACTGTAGTACAGTTGAAAGGACACAACAGAAAATGACCGTTCTCACACGGTTTCCCGCAAATTTTCTTCACAGAAAAGCCCAAATTGCCTGAGAACTACACACACGAGACCTGGCAAAAACTAAAGGAGGCGGTCGAGGCCATTCAAAACAGCACTTCAATCAAGTACAATCTTGAGGAACTCTACCAGGTACCAGAAAATTCTGCACCTGCCTCATTTCCTTTCAGAACAGTCCTAGGTCATGTTCGTTCGGCACCAAATTGAAGAAAACAGACTGAAAAAATAATTGCCTATTTTCCGTTGCTAAATATTTTATGCTTTGTGCCCTGATGAATACGACTCTGTGGTTGTGGTTATTATTATGATTGGCCACAGATGGGAAGTCTTCATCCTCCCCTGTGAGTTTCATGACCTTGGCTTCTTATTCAAGCCCTGTGATTTAGCAGTCGGTAAGCCAAACACAGTCCGAACAAACAATCTCTCTTTTTTTTTTCACCATGTCTTTCGGCCAGTATCTTGTGAAAGAGCTTGACAATAATTCACGTGATATGTCTGCACTATTTATTAGCTGTGTTTGGTTATGGGCTTTTTAGATTATATGACGTGAGTGTAGTCTTCTGTAGGGTATGACATGCATAGATAATCAATGTTTTAGCCCTAAAATGCAATAAACTTGATAGTGCTTATCTTTCTGTTGTTTAGGCTGTCGAGAACCTCTGCTCCCATAAGATATCTGCCAGGCTCTACAAACAGCTACGGGTGGTTTGTGAAGACCACATCAAGGCACAAATCGATCAATTCAGAGAATATCCTTTTCTGTGTGGAAACAGGTGGTCCTAAAAAGATAACATGTTTAATACACTTCAATATATGTTTTCGATGTTGTTCCGTCCTTGATCACTCAATGTAGGCTATTATCATAAGTCAAATTATTTTGTGTTTGAACTACAGGAACTCAAGTCATGTCCTTAATGTTTGATATTGAATGCATTTAAAAAAAAAAAAAACTTTTTAAAACTTTTTTATATACATTCATTTTGGTTGGTATTTTCTCCCCAATTTCGATCTTGTCTCTTCGCTGCAACTCCCCAACAGGCTCAGGAGTTGAAGGTCAAGTCACGCGCCCTCCGAAACATGACCCTCCTAACTGTGCTTCTTAACACCTGTCTGCTTTACCCAGGAAGCCAGCTGCACCAGTGTGTTGGAGGAAACGCTGTTCAACTGACAACCGAAGTCAGCCTTTCTTTTACCATTTTATTTAACTTGGCAAGTCGGTTAAGAACAAATTTATATTTACAATCCCGGCCTAACCCGGACAACGTTGTGCCAATTGTGCGCCGTTCTATGGGACTCCTGATCACGGCCAGTTGTGACACCGCCTGGGATCGAACCCGGCTCTCTAGAGATGCCTCAAGCACTGCAGTGCCTTAGACTGCTGCGCCACTCAGGGGGCCCTTGAATGCATGTCTTTTTAATCATATGTACTGAGATGACACAGCTGCAGCTTTGTTGTTATGAATATGTACCTGCTACATCCTTGACTCTATGCTCACGGATGTACTGGACAGTACCCTCTTCCTGAAGAAAATAGACAACTGTTGGCAAGATCACTGCAGACAAATGGTATGTCTTTATGACTCTTGTCTTCGACAGGATATCATTTGATAGGTGTTATTCAATGAATTTACAATGAATATGATTGAGATTATACATGATTTCTTTACTGAAAATGTTTATTTTTTGTAAAATATTTTTTTTACAGATCATGATTAGAAGTATATTTTTGTTCTTGGACCGCACCTATGTTTTACAAAACTCAATGCTCCCATCAATCTGGTGAGTTGCTCTTCCTCAAATAAACATTCTGTGTAGTAAACATTGATAATGCCATCTCTAGCCATATTATGTCAATAGTCTTTGGTTATGGTTATTATTTATATAACCCCTGTTCTCTTCAGGGACATGGGCCTAGAGTTGTTTAGGTTTTACATAATCAGCGACATGAAGGTTCAGAGCAAGACCATCTACGGCATCCTGCTGCTCATCGAGAGGGAGCGCAGCGGCGAGACCATCGACCGCAGCCTGCTCCGGAGCCTACTGAGCATGCTCTCTGACCTGCAGGTATGGCTCTGCCCCTTCACACAGGGCATGGGGAAAAGTCTACTCAGTGGAAATCTTGTTCTATTGGCCTGGTCCAGAATCACCCCGTAGCCCCTATACCCACTAAGCACTTGTGTAGATCTGAAAGGATTGGAATGGTGGTTTATCCTGGACCATGCAATTGGTTCTTTAGCTCCAATTCATTGTACTATTCCACATTCAGTACTCCCATACAGTAATACAAAACATTGCTGTGTCTATGAATTTGTTCTTAATTGACTTGCCTAGTTAAATACAGTGAAATAAATCCAAGTCTGACAAAGCAAGGGGTGTTTGTCCGTTGTTATTTGCAATCAGCAGCACCTGTGTCTGGATTCGAGTTGATGTGATCTCAGCTCCGCCACTTGAGAAATAGCTTTAATGACACCCAATGTTCTCCCCGCTCCTGACAGATTTATCAGGACTCCTTTGAGCAGCGCTTTCTGGAGGAGACTAATCGGCTGTATGCTGCTGAGGGACAGCGACTGATGCAGGAGCGAGAGGTGATTTATCCCTCCAGGAAGCGCAACACCGCTAACTGTCGGAGTCTGACTAGAGGCAGCTTTTCGATAGTCTGGTCCCATATCTGTTTGTACTGTGTAGCCAAAAATGACACTACTGCCGAACTTTGACAATGATCATAGGAGTTGGTAAGAACTGTTATTGCTCTCTTGCCAACTTCTATGATCTTCACATTACAATTATGTTACTGCACTGTTGGCGCTAGAAACAACATTCACTCCACCTGCGATAGCTTCTGCAAATCGAAACTTTGATTTTATTTTACTCAAATGTAATGTTTGGCTATACAGCACAAATCGATCTGAGACCAGGTCTGTTTGCATTTTGAGTGTTGTGTCAACTTAGTTACTGTAGTTACTGCTGGTATAAAAAATAATATTTGAACTACTTTGTTATTTTGGATTGATGTGATATGTGGGATGATTTTACATATACTAGATGTTTGTTTCACCCTGTAAGGATAGGCTGCTGTTTGGCTTCGTATGCCAAATGACTAATGTCTCTTCAGGTCCCAGAGTATCTCCATCACGTCAACAAACGCTTAGAGGAGGAAGCGGACAGAGTCATCACGTATCTAGACCAGAGCACACAGTGAGTATTTCTTTTTTTACTTGATTGGATTGCTTTTAGAATACAAGGGGTTAGCCTTTCAAAAGCCCATGAGTATTGTGGTCCTCTGGTTTAAGTTCTACATTTGACTCAATGAGAATGTTTGATTTGCTGCCTTCTTGGCACTGGTCTCAACAGGATCTACCGGTGTACATATAAAGGATGAAAAGAGAGCGATTGACTCATTTCCTCCCTATTTTTATTTTCTTCAGAAAACCTCTCATTGCCACTGTGGAGAAGCAACTACTGGGTGAACATCTCACTTCAACTCTGCAGAAAGGTATATGTCAGAAACTACCGACTTGACACACTGAGACATTTATTTGCTTACAATCGGGACAATTTAACCATGTAAAAATAGCAATGTTATTGTCATCACATGAGGACATCATATATATATATATATTAGTACCATGAACTAAATTGCTATTTTTCCATCTCCAGGCTTGAATCACCTGCTAGATGAGAACAGAATCCAGGACTTGTGTCTTCTCTATCAGCTTTTCAGTCGTGTGAGAGGGGGCGTGCTGGTTCTCCTACAGCATTGGATCGAGTACATCAAGGTATGATTGAAAAGATCAATGGTCTTTAGGTCAGCAATTCCACCACCGACTCAGTCATTTCCTCTTACTAATTAACATTTTGGAGGTGTGGGGACACATCCTTCCAAGTACAAAACAGTAGAAAAATTGGATCATTCTTTTGTATAGTATAGTGGGGCTCCCAGGTGGTGCAGCGGTGTAAGGCACTGCAACTCAGTGCTTGATGTGTCACTACAGACACCCTAGTTCGATTCCAGGCTGTGTCACAACCGGCCATGATTGGGAGTCCCAAAGGGCAGCTCACAATTGGCCCAGCGTCGTCCAGGTTTGGCCGGTGTAGGCAGTCATTGTATATAAGAATTTGTTCTTTAACTGACCTGCCTAGTTAAAAAAAAAAAAAAGTGTCCCTTGACACCTCTATGAACCTCTCACAGGCCTTTGGAAGTACAATCGTCATTAACCCTGAGAAGGACAAGACCATGGTACAGGAGCTCCTGGACTTCAAGGACAAGGTGGACCACATCATCGACATCTGCTTCATAAAGAACGAGAAGTTTGTCAATGCCATGAAGGAGGCTTTTGAGACTTTCATCAACAAGAGACCAAACAAACCTGCTGAGCTCATAGGTTGGTATTGCATGATGATCATCTTATGAATGTAATCCTGGTTCCATGAAGGAAGGAAACTAGATCTAATGCTATCGCTATGGGAGAAATTATGACACTACTACATAAAATGACAGCAAGAGAGCTCCCCTTTTTCAACATGTCTTCATTCATAATGTTTGTGTGTTATGCTCCTGTCAGTTGAAAGCTACCTTATAAAACTATTAAGCAACACTTATTTTCCAGATTTTCATAAGTGAACTACAAAAAAATGTAAATTAAACAATACAGATGGTTATATTTTGTAGCAAAACACGTGGATTCAAAGCTTAGGGCGGGTAACAAGGAGGCGACGGACGAGGAGCTGGAGAAGATGTTGGACAAGATCATGATCATCTTCCGATTCATTTATGGTAATGTCGTCCCAACGTATTCAGTTATGGTAATAATAGTCCCATATATTCAGTCAACCATCTACTTCCAGGTCCTTTTAACTCTCTCCTCTTAGACTTCTAAGAGACCTGTCAATCTTAGTACTTGAACTTTATATTTCCCTTTTGGATTCTCGAATAGGCAAAGATGTTTTTGAGGCCTTCTACAAGAAAGATCTGGCCAAGAGGTTGCTGGTGGGAAAGAGTGCCTCCGTGGATGCCGAGAAGTCCATGCTGTCGAAACTGAAACATGGTCAGTGTGTTCCCCATCAGACCCGGGTTCAAATAATATACATTTTCTATCAAATGGCTGTGCTTGATTGACTGATCCAATGGAATAGTCCCATAATTGCAACACCAACCCTATCCGTCTGACACTCGAGGCAGGCTCAATCAAACGCTCAAAATAATATAAATATTTCTAATAGTATTGAGCCAACGTCTGCCCCATACAATCATCCACCGCTGTCTACATCAGATCACACCACTGTCATTAGCTACTACTATAAACGATACGAATACAACTCTTACCAAACAACTATGAGGCATCTGATACTGAATGAGACCAGTAGCTCGTAATCTTGGTCCTTTCTTTAGAATGTGGAGCAGCATTCACCAGCAAGCTAGAAGGCATGTTCAAGGACATGGAGCTTTCCAAGGACATCATGATGCAGTTCAAACAGGTACGTACACATGCTTCTGGAATAGGGAAGACCATCAGTCGTGATTTTTCAGTTTTTAGGACAACCATATCAAATACATTACGCAGTCAGCTAAAAATATGTAAGGGGGGAAAAGCTTGTCGTTGTGGCAGTATTTGGACATCAAAATAACTTTGAAATATTAGCTTATGTATTTTTTTTTCCTTCCGTTTTTCTCTATTACATGCAGTGTCAAAACATCCCTGGTAACATTGAGCTGACGGTGAACATCCTCACCATGGGATACTGGCCCACCTACATCCCAATGGAGGTCCATCTGCCCGCAGAGGTTACAAATATCGAACCCTTCGGGCTCTTTTTGTTTTATGACCTGATATGTAATACATTTGGTTGTTATCCCAGATGGCACCCTGTTCCCTTTATAGTGCTGTACTTTTGACCAGGGCCCATAGGACTCAAAAGTAGTACACTATATTGGGAATTGGTTTATTATAAAAAGCCAAAATGTAGATACAATTATTATTTTATTTTTTTATCATTGAAATTACAAAGTCATTTGTGGAATATTAGGTTTCTATATTGTGTAAAATCACTACCTATTGACATGCATTGTATGGAAAATGGTACACTGTTTCTTTAAGAATATCAATTTTTGTGAGTGATGACATCTGAAAAAGCTGTCCCTTTTCTTTCTTTCTTTTTCTCAGTGTTTACTGTTTAACACTTGCTCCTCTTGTCCAGATGGTGCGACTGCAGGAGATTTTCAAGACGTTTTACCTGGGCAAGCACAGCGGCAGGAAGCTACAGTGGCAGTCGACGTTAGGCCATTGTGTTTTAAAAGCTGAATTTAAAGAGGTAGCTACCCATCTATTGAATGATGTTTCACTCATTTACACTGAACAAAAATATAAATCCAACACACAACAATTTCAAAGATTTTAATGAGTTACAGTTCATATAAGGAAACGTGACTGGAAATACAAATATGCATCTGTTGGTCACAGAGACCTTAAGAAAAAGGTAAGGGCGTGGATCAGAAAACCGGTCAGTATCTGGTGTGACCACCATTTTCCTCATGAAGCACGACACATCTCTTCCACATGGAGTTGATCAGGCTGATTGTGGCCTGTGGAATATTGTCCCACTCCTCTTCAATGTCTGTGTGAAGTTGCTGGATATTGGCGGGAACTGGAACACGCTGTCATACACGTTGATCCAGAGTATCCCAAACATGCTCAATCGGTGACATGTCTGAGTATGCAGGCCATGGAAGAACTGAGACATTTTCAGCCTCCAGGAATTGTGTACAGATCCTTGCGACATGGGGCCATGGTGCATTATCATGCTGAAACATGAAGTGATGTCGGATCTCGTCATGGTATCTCTGTGCATTCAAATTGCCATCGATAAAATGTAATTGTGTTCGTTGTCCGTAGCTTATGCCTGCCCATACCATAACCACACGGCCGCCAAGGTTCACAACGTTCAGCAAACCATTCGCCAACCTAACGCCATACGCGTTATCCTCCATCTGCCTAGTACTGTTGAAACCGGGATTCATCTGTGAAGAGCACACTTCTCCAACGTGCAACTGGCCATCAAAGGTGAGCATTTGTCCACTGAAGTCCGTTACGATGCCAAACTGAGGTCAGCTCAAGACCCTGGTGAGGACAATGAGCTGAGCTTCCCTGAGAATGTTTCTGACAGTTTGTGTAGAAATTATTCGGTTGTGCAAACCCACGGTTTCATCAGCTGTCCAGGTGGCTGGTCTCAGACAAACCCGCAGGTGAAAAAGCTGGATGTGGAGGTCCTGGGCAGGCGTGGTTACACATTGCGAACGGTTGGACGTACTGCCAAATTCTCTAAAATGACATTGGAGGCAGCTTATGGTAGAGAAAATAACATTAGGTTATCTGCAAACAGCTCTGGTGGACATTCCTGCAGTCAGCATGCCAATTGCCTGCTCCCTCATCTCACATCTGTGGCATTGTGTTGTGACACAACTGCACATTTTAGTGGCCTTTTATTGCCCTCAGCACAAGGTGCACCTATGTAATGAGCATGCTGTTTAATCAGCTTCTTGATATGCCACACCTGTCAGCTGGATGGATAATCTTGGCAAAGGAGAAATGCTCACTAACAGATGTAAACAAATTTGCACAAGATGTTAGTGAAATAAGAACATTTTATTTCAGCTCATGAAACATGGGACCAACACTCTACATGTTGCCTTTGTTTTTGTTCAGTGTAATATATTTAGGCAGAATTTAATTTTTAACTTTTCGTATCCCTGTTTTGTTTATTTTTTTCCCAAATAGGGCAAAAAAGAGCTTCAGGTTTCCCTGTTTCAGACGCTAGTGCTGCTCATGTTCAACGAAGGAGAGGAATTCACCTTGGAGGAGATCAAGCTAGCTACAGGAATAGGTTTGTATGATCACAATGTAGCATGTTCTGCTGAATGTCTCAGTCATCACACAAATCATACTGGTTCAAAATAGAGCAGTCATCTTGAAGTTGATCAATTTATTTTCAGAGATTTTGCTTAAACAGTAGAAACGATCGATATCATCTTTAGTTTTGATGTGAGAACCACAATCTTTTTACATTTACATTTAAGTCATTTAGCAGACGCTCTTATCCAGAGTGACTTACAAATTGGTGAATTCACCTTCTGACATCCTTTTGGATTGAGTTTGTGTTGACCTAAAGTGGGATGTGCGTGCGTATGTACAGTGCCAATAGAAAGTATTCACACCCCTTGACTTAACAAAATACATTTTTGTTACAGCCTGAATTTAAAATGGATTAAATTGAGATTTTCTGTCGCTGGCCTACACACAATACCCCATAATGTCAAAATTGAATGATTTTTTTTTGAAATTCTTACAAATTAATTAAATGAAAAGCTGAAATGTCTAGCGTCAATAAGTATTCAACCTCTTTGTTATGGCATGCCTACATATGTTCAGGAGTAAAAATGTGCTTAACAAGTCACAAAAGTTGCATGGTCTGTCTGTGTGAAATGTGTTTAACATGATTTTTGAATGACAACCTGATCTCTGTAGCCCACACTTACAATTATCTGTAAGATCACTCAGTTGAGCAGTGAATTTCAAACACCGATTCAACCACAAATACAAGGGTTTTCCAATGTCTCACAAAGAAGGGCAACTATTGGTAGATGGTTAAAAATGTATTTTTAAAAAAAGCTGACATTTTAATTATCTTTTTGCGTATGGTGAAGTTATATGTTACACTTTGGAGGGTGTATCTATACACCCGGTCACTACAAAGATACAGGTGTCTTTCCTAACTCAGTTGCCAGAGAAGAAGGAAACTGCTCAGAGATTTCACCATGAGGCCAATGGTGACTTTAAAACATTTGGAGTTTAATGGCTGTCATAGTAGTAAAAGTGTGAGGATGGATCAACAACATTGTAGTTATTCCACAATACTACCCTAAAACACACAGTGAAAAGAAGGAAGCCTGTACAGAATACAAATCACAAAACATGCACCCTGTTTGTAACAGGGCACGAAAGTAATACTGCTAACAAAAAAATGGAAAAGCAAATTACTTTTTGTCCTGAATAGTCTTATGTTTGGTGCAAATCCAATACAACACATTACTGAATATCACTCTTCATATTTTCAAGCATAGTGGTGGCTGCATCATGTTATGGGTATGCTTGTAATTGTTAAGGGCTGGGGAGTTGTTGTTTTTTTTTTTTTTGGATAAAAAGGAAATGGATTGGAGCTAAGCACAGTCAAAATCCTAGAGGAAACCCTGGTTGTCTGCTTTCCACTAGACATTGGGAGATGAATTTACCTTTCAGCAGAACAATAACCTAAAATACAAGGCCAAATCTACACTGGAGTTGCTTACCAAGAAGAAAGTAAGTGTTCCTGAGCTCGCCAAGTTATTATTTTGACTTAAATCTACTTGAAAATCTATGGCAAGACCTGAAGATGGTCAAAAACCAATTTGACAGAGCTTGAAGAATTGTGCAAATATTGGACAATCCAGAAAGACTAACAGCTGTAATTGCTGCCAAAGGTGCTTCTACAAAGTATTGACTCAGAAGAGTGAATACTTATGTAAATGAGAGATTTCTGTATTTAATTTTCAGTAAATATGCTAAAATATCTAAACACGTTTTCACATTATCATTATGGGGTATTGTAATCCATTTAGAATTTTGGCTGTAACACAACCAAATGTGGAATTTGTAAACGGTATGAATACTTTCTGAAGGCACTGTGTGTATGTGCAGAGGATGGCGAGCTGCGACGGACCCTGCAGTCGTTGGCATGTGGCAAGGCACGGGTCATCCACAAAGTCCCCAAGAGCAAAGACGTGGAGGACGGAGACAAGTTCTCCTGCAACGATGACTTCAAACACAAACTCTTCAGGATCAAGATCAACCAGATCCAGATGAAAGAAACGGTAAATTTGCTCACTCACAGCGGGGTTGTGTTCGTTAGGATAATTGTTTTTTTAAAGGTTTATATTGGACTGCAGTTTTTTTTTTTTTTTGACAGGTTCAGGTAGCCCTGCCTGTTCCAGTTTTGGTGCATTTCAAATATGAATATGAGTGCCAGTCTAGTCTAGTTGTAGCGCTGCTGGCACAGAGCTAGCCAATGCCTCCTAGAGGCAGGTGTTCAAATACCAAGTCTGTCATATATATTTTCCACTTCATCAGTCTCCTCCAATAGTTAGGTTTCCTTTCAATTGGCAACAGGTTTTCATGCAAATATTCTAATATCCACATAAATAACATTTTCCCACCAGAGATGTGTTACCATCAAATTGAGTCGTTGTAGGTAAGTCTGTGCGTGATGACATAGTGCATGTAAAAATAACTTTGGCCGTCAGTCAAGCTGTGTTCCCTCCACATTGGTGTGGCTGACTTCCGCGTTAAGCGAGCAGTGTGATAAGAAGTAGGGCGGCCATGCGGGTTATGTTTTGGGGGGGCCCATGTCGTGATTTTTTTTTATCCAACATTTTACTCGCATAAGAAGGTTGGATGGAAACCTGGTACCGGTTTATTTTTAACGTCTATAAAGCAGGGGAAAAAACTAGGGAAAAGTGAACATTAGCCACTTATTAATTTGGTGAGTTGTCCTTGGTAGGTGGAAGAGCAAGCCAGCACCACGGAACGAGTCTACCAGGACCGGCAGTATCAGATCGACGCCGCCATCGTCCGGATCATGAAGATGAGGAAAACTCTGAGCCATAATCTCTTGGTGTCGGAAGTGTACAACCAACTCAAGTTCCCCGTAAAGGTGAGTAAACGGGGAACAAGCATGTTTGAAACACACGACCTTGTGTGCAGGAAGATAACTATTCACTCGGGTGAGGTTCCCAAACCCTTTGTTGCTAATGTGGTATTTTATTTCTCTTGATGGCCCAAACTGTCCCTCCAAAATATAGTACTTTCGGAAAGTATTCAGACCCTTTGGCTTTTTCCACATTTTGTTAGGTTACAGCCTTATTCTAAAATGGATTAAATAAAAACAATTCATCAATCTACACACAATACACCATAATGACAAAGTGTAAAAACTTATTTTATTTTTTTGCAAATGTATAATCAATAACATCTTATTTACATAAGTATTCAGACCCTTTGCTATGAGACTTGAAATTAAGCTCGGGTGCATCCTATTTCCATTGATCATCTTTGAGATGTTTCTACAACTTCATTGGTCCACCTGTGATTAATTCAATTGATTGGACATGATTTGGAAAGGCACACACCTGTCTCTCTAATGTGCCACAGTTGGCAGTGCATGTCAGAGCAGAAACCAAGCCACGAGGTCGAAGGAATTGTCCATAGAGCTCCGAGACAGGATTGTGTCGAGGCACAGATCTGGGTACGGGTAGCAAAAAAATTCTGCAGCATTGAAGGTCTCCAAGAATGCGGTGGCCTCCATCATTCTTAAATGGAAGAAGTTTGGAACCACCAAGACTCTTCCTAGAGCTGGCTGCCCAGCCTAACTAAGCAATCGGAGGAGAAGGGCCTTTGGGTGGTGACCAAGAACCCAATGGTCACTCTGACATAGCTCAAGAGTCTTCTGTGAAGATGGGAGAGCCTTCCAGAAGGACAACCATTTCTGCAGAACTCCACCCATTAAGCCTTTATGGTAGAATGGCCAGATGGAAGCCACTCCTCAGTAAAAGGCACGTGACAGTCTGCTTAGAGTTTGCCAAAATGCACCTAAAGGACTCTGACCATGAGAAACAAGATTCTATGGTCTGATGAAAACAAGATTGAACACTCTGGCCTGAATGCCAAGCGTCACGTCAGGAGGAAACCTGGCACCATCCCTATGGTGCAGCATGGTGGTGGCAGCATCATACTGTGAATGTTTTTCAGCGGCAGGGACTTGAAGACTAGTAAGGATTGAGTGAAAGATGAACGGAGCAAAGTACAGAGATCCTTGATGAAAACCTGCTCAAGACCTCAGACTGGGGCACAGGTTCACCTTCCAACAGGACAATGACCCTAAGCACACAGTCAAGACAATGCATGAGTGGCTTCGGGATGAGTCCTTGATTGGCCCAGCCAGAGCTGTGCAGCGACGGTCCCCATCCTATCTGACAGAGCAAGAGGATTAGCAGAGAAGAATGAGCGAACTCCCCAAATACAGGTGTGCCAAGCTTGTAGCGTTATACCCAAGAAGACTCAAGGCTGTAATCACTGCCAAGGGTGCTTCAGTGAAAATCTGAGTAAAGGGTTATGTAATTGTTTGGAGAATATATTGGCACGGGTGTTTCTTCTCGGGGGCTTTATCACTTTTATTAAATGGGTTACCAACATATTGAGATAATGAAAATATGTCAATGTTGTTTTGATGAATTTATTCATACTGTTTCATCCTTCCACGACATATTGTCCCAATACAAATCTAGGGTTGCTACTCAAGCCAGCAGTTTGTTCATTGTATCGGTTAGGTTGCCATAGTCGTGAAGCCTTGAGTTCTATATCTGTGGATGCGACCCAATTGTTCGTTGTAAATGATCCGTTGCCAGTTCTTATCCCTTGCTTGCTAGCTAATATTGTCACGTCAAACAGTGCAGCCAGAATAATAGCATATAGTTGCTGCTTTTGTGTTCTAACCAGTTTTATATTGAAATTTCTTTGTCATAAAAATCATGCTAATTCATGATTTCGACTGGCTGAGAAGAGCTGCATGCCTGTCTGTCTCATTCCTACTCCCGACCCGTTCATTACTATGGAACAGCTGGAGGTCAAATTTCAATATTGAAACAATGTTGCAAATATCGGAGAGACGGCAAGGTTTATACAAATCTCTGCTGTTGAAGTCCAAAAGAAATGGGAGATGTCTCGATGCTTCTTACAGTGGAGATCAAGTTTATAAATTACCTAGCTGGGCTGATGAGACAGTGAATTGCTGAATAGGCATTTCAACGTCATAGACTTAGCCGGCGGTAACTTGTGGAATAGACATCAGCTGGAAGACTGTTTTTAATCAATCAGCATCCAGGATTAGACCCATCCGTTGTATTAAGATGCATGGAAACTGTACAAGCACTTCATAGTGGACTGTTCCTTTGAGGTTTCATGTTTTTCTGTTTGCTAACACTCATCTTCTCAACAGCCTGCTGACCTAAAGAAGAGAATAGAGTCTCTCATTGACAGAGATTACATGGAGCGCGACAAGGAAAACCCCAACCAATACAACTATGTGGCTTAAAGAGCGAGGGATGAAGAGGAGGGGGGGGGAAGCAGGTGGTCTAGTCAGGCTGAAGTCTTCTCTGAGCACTCGGTACCTTGGATGTCAGCGTTTCCCTCTTCAACCAAGCGACCGACAACTGAATGGATACTGCTCTGCGGGACTTTGTCAGGGGCCTGTTTTCCTGTGGACTGCATGCCCATTAAAACAAGAATATCGTCCATTCTTTTCTCAGTGCCGCTCAGTGAGTATTGGACTTAGCTACCTTGGACAAGAAGAAAAACAGACAAACCAATGTTGTTCAGTTTTCTTTTGTGTTTTTTTTACAGAGGGGGAAAATAAGTTTCTTTTCAAACGTAGATCTTTGTCCATCGGCGTTCTGCCCCTTGTTTTTTTAAGTCACTACTTTTTACTTTTAATTCACTCTGTACTATCCATGCGCAAATGTTCAAATGCATATCATTACTCTTACCATACTACACTTGGAAGAGAGCGAAACAAATAAACTGAAGCTTGTCTCAATGTTGCATGTGAGACCAATGGATAAACATTCACATTAGGGTTTTCTTTTTCTCTGGTGGATTTCAGTGTCAGATGTGGGCACCTGCAGCCAAGTCATAGCTATTAGTCTCAAACTACTTCTGTTCATCAACAGCAATCAATGAGACGATTAAGTAGCTCAGCGATATTATGAGGAATTGACAGTACGTGCCAAAAATTGAGCACTTTTCTTATAGGGGTTGTAAATGCTGCTAACCAAACACTAACTTTTACAAGTTGTATGTATTTAGTTTTCCGTTTCACTTTTGCCCTGATTGTTTCAATGTTTGCTTTTTGTATATACTAGACTTTACAAATGAATTGACATTTTAAGTGCAAACAAACTTCGACAGTCACCTCGCCTTTAGGTCTTGTTCTTAACTCCTAGAGATGATCTACTACTAAAAGCACAGCGACATCAGTCCCTGTTACCCCTTATGTTTCCAAGTATAATATCTGAATTTACAATTCTATTCTTTGTAAGTCCTCTCTGTAGGGCTTATGGCAGGCCTTGCGTTTGGGCATTAATGGAGTTGTTTGAAATCTCAACAGATAAAAATACTTTGTTGTTTGAGAAATCATGCTTGACTGGACTTTGCCATGTGTCTGAATAAATTGTTTGTTTTCTTGCTTCAGATTAAAGTAATTGTCAGAGTTTCTATCTATTAATTTTCCTAGACATTCTTGCAGTTTCTCTTAATGCAAGGCAAAGTTGACATCCTAATAATGAGATGATGAAATGTCTTGAAGAATCAATAATTATGATTTCTCATCGGGACAGATTTGTCTTGTTTAAATACCATAGAAGATTAATATCAGAATTTTAACACTCCTATTACCTTTCTTTCACTAACCTCAAAGGTGTATTTATATATTTCCCCAAGAGTGAGACAGAGTTTTGCATGCAATATATAATATTGGGTTACCAGCTAGAAATATTTTTTATAAAAAGTATAAGACTAGTGTCCAGCTGAAGCTAACAAGCAACAGGTAACGCAATTCCCCGGGAGGCTAATCCGCAGACAGACACAGACAAGACAACTAAGCCTCGCGCTGTAAACAGGTTGGCCCAGCCCGTTCACCCTTATTCGTAGCATGCTGTCAACCTGTAAGAAAAAAGCTTAACGGACGACAAAACACTGCAGAGCGCTCCTGGGAGGAGCAAGCTTCGCCCAAGTTGGAGTATACTCTACACACTCAACGAAAAACACATATGGAGTCTTCTTCATAGGCGATGTTGTTGCCGGTGATGTCTGGTGAGGACCTGATTTACAACAGGCCTACAAGCCCTCAGTCCAGCCTCTCTCAGCCTATTGCGGACAGTCTGAGCACTGACGGGCAGTTGTTGTTGAGATCCTGTACCTGTCCCGCAGGTGTGATGTTAGGATGTACCGATCCTGTGCAGGTGTTGTTACACATGGTCTTCCACTGTGAAGATGATCAGCTGTCCATCCTATCTCCCTGTAGCGCTGTCTTAGGCTTCTCACAGTACGGACATTGCAATTTATTGCCCTGGCCACATCTGCAGTCCTCATGCCTAAGGCACATTCACACAGATGAGCAGGGACCCTGGACATCTTTCTTTTGGTGTTTTTCAGAGTCAGTAGAAAGGTCTCTTTAGTGTCCTAAGTTTTCATAACTGTGACCTTAATTGCCTACCGTCTGTAAGCTGTTAGTGTCTTAACAACCGTTCCACAGGTGCATGTTCATTAATTGTTTATGGTTCATTTGAACAAGCATGGGAAACTGTTTAAATGAACAATGAACAATGAAGATATCTGAAGTTATTTGGATTTTTACAAATTATCTTTGAAAGACAGGGTCCTGAAAAAGGTATGATTCTTTTCTTGATGAGTTGATATTCAGTACCTGTCAAAAGTTTGGAAACACCGACTCATTCAAGGGTTTTTATTTTTACTCTTTTCTACATTGTAGAATAATAGTGAAGACATCAACACTATGATATAACACATGGAATCATGTAGTAACCAAAAAAAGTGTGAAACAAATCAAAATATATTTTAGATTCTTCAAAGTAGCCACCCTTTGCCTTGATGACTGCTTTGCACACTTGGCATTCTCTCAACCAGCTTCACCTGGAATGCTTTTCCAACAGTCTTGAAGGAGTTCCCACATATGCTGAGCACTTGTTGGCTGCTTTTCCTTCACTCTGCGGTCCAACTCATCCCAAACCATCTCAATTGGTTTGAGGTCGGGTGACTGTGGAGTCCAGGTCTTCTGATGCAGGACTCCATCACTCTCCTTCTTGGTCAAATAGCCCTTACACAGTCTGGAGGTGTGTTGGGTCATTGTCCTGTTGAAAAACAAATTATCCTACTAAGCGCAAACAAGATGGGACGGCGTATCCCTGCCGATTGCTGTGGTAGCCATGCTGGTTAAGTGTGCCTTGAATTCTAAATAAATCACTGACAGTGTCACCAGCAAACTACCTCCACACCATGACTCCTCCTCCTCCATGATTCACGGTGAGAACCACACATGCAGAGATCATTCGTTCACCTACTCTGCGTCTCACAAAGACACAGTGGTTGTGGACTCATCAGACCAAAGGACAGATTTCCACCAGTCTAATGTCCATTGCTCGTGTTTCTTGGCCCAAGAAAGTCTCTTCTTATTGGTGTCCTTTTGTAGTGTTTTTTTTTTTTTTGCAGCAACTTGACCATGAAGGCCTGATTCACAGTCTCCTCTGAACAGTTGAGATGTCTTTTAATTGAACTCGGTGATGCATTTATTTGGGCTGCAATTTCTGAGGTGCAGTTAACTCTAATGAACTTATCCTCTGCAGAAGAGGCAACTCTGGGTCTTCCTTTCTAGTGGCGGTCCTCATGAGAGCCAGTTTCATCATAGACTGCACTTGAAATTTTACGGATTGACTGACCTTCATGTCTTAAAGTAATGATGGACTGTCATTTCCCTTTGCTTATTTGAGCTGTTCTTGGCATAATATGTAATATAATACCAAACCTACCTTATCACAACACAAGTGATTGGCTCAAACGCGTTAAGGAAAGAAATTCCACTAATTAACTTAACAAGACACACCTTTTAATTGAAATGCTTTCCATTTGACTACCTCATGAAGCTGTTTAAGAGTGTGCAAAGCTGTCATCAAGACAAAGGGTGGCTACTTTGAAGAATCTCAAATTTAAAATGTTTTGATTCGTTTAACACCTTTTTTGGTTACTACATGATTCCATGTGTTATTTCATAGTTTTGATGTCTTCACTACAATGTAGAAAATAGTCAAAGAAAAACCCTTGAATGATTAGGTGTGTCCAAACTTTTGACTGGTTCTGTGTATTTATATTCCAGACATCAACAGTGAAGAGGCGGTTCCGGGATGCTGGCCTTCTAGGCAGACTTCCTCTGTCCAGTGTCTGTTCTTTTGCCCATCTTAATCTTTTCTTTTTTTGGCCAGACCGAAATATGGCTTTTTTTTGTAACCCTGCCTTGGAAGGCCAGCATCCCGGAGTTGCCTCTTCACTGTTGACGTTGAGACTGGTGTTTTGTGTGTACTATTTAATGAAGCTGCCAGTTGAGGCATCTGTTTCTCAAACTAGACACACTAATGTACTTGTCCTCTTGCTCATTTGTGCACCGGGGACTCCCACTCCTCTTTCTATTCTGGTTAGAGCCAGTTTACTGTGAAGGGAGTAGTACAAGCATTGTATGAGATCTTCAGTTTCTTCATTTCTGAGAACAAGTATAGATTGATGAGTTTCAGAAGAAAGTTCTTTGTTTCTGGCCATTTTTAGCCTGTAGTCGAACCCACAAATGCTGATGCTCCAGATACTCAACGAGTCTAAAGAAGCACAGTTTTATTGCTTCTTTAATCAGAACAACAGTTTTCAGCTGTGCTGACATAATTGCAAAAGTGTTTTCTAATGATCAATTAGCCTTTTAAAATTATCAACTTGGATTAGCTAACTCAACGTGCCATTGGAACACAGGAGTAATGATTGCTGATAATGGGCCCCTGTACACCTATGTTGATATTCCATAAAAAATCTGCCGTTTCCAGCTACAATAGTCGTTTACAACATTAACCATGTCTATACAGTATTTCTAATCAATTTGGTGTTATTTTAATGGACAAAAATGTGCTTTTCTTTCAAAAACAAGGACATTTCTAAGTGACCCCAAACTTTTAAATGGTAATGTACATAATGTGCATTAAGACGCTTCCAATAGAGTCCCACAGTGGAAGAGTCATAATATCCATAAAATCCTAGTGGTCAAAACAGGGAAATGGTTCCAATTTGTTTTTCCACCATACATTTGTCAGAGGGAAGATTTAGAAACACTTAAAATAAGGGCTGTGTTTCGTGTAGGCTTACCCTGGCATGACGATTCGATAACCATGTAAATCTCTCTCGGACAAGGTAACTTTTATCAAAATATTTGCCTGTATTTACCACCCACAAATTAAATGCTAATTACCTGCTAATGTGGATTTCATAAAGAACTACAAATGCCATAATGATCTGGGTGAGACTACCGAATCGATGCAAATGTAAGAATCTCTGGATTAACTAATGTTAGTTAAATTTAGTAATGAATACATTTTTACATTTCTTTAAATAAACAGTTCTGTGAACAAAACAGGGGGCAGGCAAACGACAGGTCAAGGGCAGGCAGAGGTCAGTAATCCAGGGCAGGGCAAGCAGAATGGTCAAAACCGGGAGAACTGGAAAACAGGAACCAACGAGAAACAGGAGTATGGTAGGCTTGACAAGACGAACTGGCAACAGACAACACAGGTATAAATGCACAGGGGATAATGGGGCAAATGGGCGAGAGACAAGCAACACAGATCAGGGTGTGACACCTTTTTCAGTTTGATATTGACATCATAGCGGTTTGTAGAAAATACATTGCAACTGTGAATGTTCACTTTTCTGTGAAGTCCAGACAACTGATTGTGGATTGCCCATTGGGCCTGGTGGCCTACACCTACCTAACCATTTTCGTTAAAATAGGAAGCCCATCCACAACACACCCCATCCACAGTTGATGATAAGCAGCCTGTTTTTGTTTTAGTGTTAGATTTTGTACGTTTTTTAAAGTATGCTGAGTTGTTTTTAAAAAGGAAGAGGCTACGGATCCGACTTTTCTGGACCATGTTTCTTGGTGGTGCAAATAGGCCTACCCGTGAGAACTTTTTAAAATACGTACCACTTCTTTCCTATTCGTCACGAGTCGACATAAAGATACCATTATTTGGAGTGGTAAGCATGAGCCAAAATTTGCCTCACTTGACAACACACTTGAGTGTATCCTCGCTTATTTTGATGTCAAACTCTCCAGTTACATGCTGCTCATCTGATTCAGTTTTCAGAGAGCTTATGATTTCCTCATCTGATAAACCTCATTTGATAAACCACAACTTCCTGTCTAGTTGGTAGTATTCATTCCCAATATCTTTGGTGTCTGAGATTTGATTGCGCTGCACCACTGACACTCCATCTACTGTATGAACTCTTGGCTACATCAGGATGAGAATCAGAAGCAGGTTCTTCAACTTCAAAAGTGTGTGTGCATTTTACACATTAAGTTGGATAACTTGAAGATCTTCTCAGAGCAGTTGACATTCCCTCATTTAAACTCTACAAGCAATAGGTTTTGTACCTGATCCTCATTTGCATTCTCTGTTTGTCTGCATCTGGGTCTTACCTTCATACCAGATACAATGTCAAATTAACAATGGTTTAATAATCCAACAGGAGCAGGCAATAGACGGGTCAAGGCAGGCAGGGGTCAGTAAACCAGAGGTGGGGTAACGGTACCGGATAGCAGGCAGGCTCAGGGTAGGCAGAGGTCAACAATCCAGAGGTGGGGCAAAGGTACAGGTCGGCAGGCAGGCTCAGGGTAGGCAGAGGTCAACAATCCAGAGGTGGGGCAAAGGTACAGGTCGGCAGGCAGGCAGGCTCAGGGTAGGCAGAGGTCAACAATCCAGAGGTGGGGCAAAGGTACAGGTCGGCAGGCAGGCTCAGGGTAGGCAGAGGTCAACAATCCAGAGGTGGGGCAAAGGTACAGGTCGGCAGGCAGGCTCAGGGTAGGCAGAGGTGAACAATCCAGAGGTGGGGCAAAGGTACAGGTCGGCAGGCAGGCTCAGGTTAGGCAGAGGTGGGGCAAAGGTACAGGTCGGCAGGCAGGCTCAGGGTAGGCAGAGGTCAACAATCCAGAGGTGGGGCAAAGGTACAGGTCGGCAGGCAGGCTCAGGGTAGGCAGAGGTCAACAATCCAGAGGTGGGGCAAAGGTACAGGTCGGCAGGCAGGCAGGCTCAGGGTAGGCAGAGGTCAACAATCCAGAGGTGGGGCAAAGGTACAGGTCGGCAGGCAGGTTCAGGGTAGGCAGAGGTCAACAATCCAGAGGTGGGGCAAAGGTACAGGTCGGCAGGCAGGCTGAAGATAAAGGCAGAGGTCAACAATCCAGAGGTGGGGCAAAGGTACAGGTCGGCAGGCAGGCTCAGGGTAGGCAGAGGTCAACAATCCAGAGGTGGGGCAAAGGTACAGGTCGGCAGGCAGGCTCAGGGTAGGCAGAGGTCAACAATCCAGAGGTGGGGCAAAGGTACAGGTCGACAGGCAGGCTCAGGCGGAATGGTCAGTGGAAGATGGGTGACACCTGGAGGGGGGTGGAGCCAATCGCAACGACAGGTGAAACAGATCAGGGTGTGACATATCGTACTGTTTTCTTGAATTTCACCTTGTTGTCTCTAGCATTAGAATGTATAAATGTGTCACAGTCCGCTTTAAGACTAAATCCATTTTTCAATGGGATGTACTTGAACTTGACATGATTTTGAGTTGCATTGAGAATTGGCCCCCATCTGAAGGTAGGCCAATAGAATCAAAGTGATACCAATTTGCACAGATATCACATGCTAACATTGCTTGTTTACTATTATTTGGTGTTTTATAGAAACACCATGTTTACGTTTCGCTGCATTTCTCCTCCCCACTCAGTGTTTGATTGGTGTTTTTGTATCAATTAGTTTGTTTTGACTGTGTTGCACTGACTTACATTTGTGCTGTCATCCTCATCTCCTATCTCATTACATTACCGTGATTGGGAGTCCCATAGGGCGGCGCACAATTGGCCCAGCATCGTTAGGGTTTGGCCAGGCTAGGCCTCATTGTAAATAAAAATGTGTTCTTAACTGACTTGCCTAGTTAAATAAAAAATAAATATATGGGTGACGGGCTCAAAGGCTAGATCAACTCCAGCTATTCCTTAATCTGATTAACAAGATGTTGAATGTTACCTCTTCTTGTCCCACATATTCCTAAGATTATTTAACACTAGTGACAACTGGTTTTCCAATTGGCCATTGAAAAGTTTTTTTGACAAACCAAAATGGATTTTCGGAAGAAGCATTTCGCTTCCTGAAGTGCCACCGTACACAGCAAAGCCATTGGTTATGTCACACCCTGATCTGTTTCACCTCTCTTTGTGCTTGTCTCCACCCCTCTCCAGGTGTCACTCAGCTTCCCATTATCCCCTGTGTATTTATACCTGTGTTTGCTGTTTGTCTATTGCCAGTTCGTCTTGTCTTTGTCAGGTCTTTCCCGTCTTCCTGCTTCTCTAGTTCTGTTTTCTAGTTTTTCCCGGTTCTGACCATTCTGCCTGCCCTAACGCCAAGCCTGCCTGCCGTCCTGATTCTGACCTGATCACGAGCCTCTGCCTTCCCTTGACCTGCCATTTGCCTGCCCCGTGTTTCTAATAAATAATCTGAGAACTGCACTATCCTCCTCCCATGTCTGTATCTGGGTCATATCCTGAGTCGTGATAGTAAGAACAGGCCATGATTGACCCAGCAGATTCTTACCAGCTACGCCGTGTCCTCCAGAACGCCTACCATCTGGTACGGATCTGGGAAGGGGGTGAGTGGAAGACCGCCTTTAACATGGCTAGCGGGCACAACGAATACCTGGTGATGTAGTTTGGACTGGCCAACGCTCCTGCTGTGTTCCAGGCACTGGTCAATGACGAACCGGGACATGTTGAACCGGTTCGTATTCATCTACCTTGATGACATCCTCGTGTTTTCCCACACAGCTCAAGAACATGTCAGACAAGTCCTCCAGCGTCTTCTGGAGAACCAGCTGTATGTCAAAGTGGAAAAATGCAAATTCCATCACTCCACCATCTGGGCTATATCATAGCTGCAGGCAACATCCAGATGGATCCTGAAAAGGTGAGAGCGGTGGTGGATTGGCCGCAACCCACCTCCAGAGTGCAGCTGCAACACTTCCTGGGGTTTGCCAATTTCTACCAATTTCTACCTTTGTCATTGGTCTCCCCCCATCTGATGGCAACATGGTTATCCTTACCGTGGTGGAACGGTTTTCCAAAGCCGCCCACTTCCCTCTCCCCAAGCCGCCCACATACCTCTCCGCAAGCTACCCTCAGCTAAGGAGGTGGCCCAGCTCATGGTGCAGTACAGCTTCCGGATCCATGGATCCTTAGATCCTTCCGACCCGGGTCCTTAGTTCTCGTCAGTTCTGGAGAGAGTTCTGCATGCTCATTGGGTCGTCGGCCAGCCTTCTCCTCCGGGTTCCACCCTCAGTCTAACGATCAGTCGGAGTGAGCCAATCAAGACCCGGGGATGACTCTTCGCTGCCTGGTCTCCGCCAATCCCACCACCTGGAGCCAGTAGCTTTTGTGGGTAGAGTACGCCCACAACAACCTCCCTTGCTCAGCCACTGGTCTCTCGCCTTTTGAGTGCTCCCTCCGATATCAGCCCCCACTCTTCCCGGAGCAAGAGGATGGTAGGCATACCCTCAGCCCAGATGTTCGTCCACCGTTGTCGCTGTACCTAGAGAAGAGAGCTTGGTCAGCTCTTCTCAAGACCACCTCCAGGTATCGATGCCAAGATAACCTTCACCAGACCCCGGCTCCCCGTTATAGTCTCGGGCAGAGGGTATGGCTGTCCAGTTGGGATCTGCCCCTCCAGGTAGAGTCCCGCAAACTGTCCCCCCTGTTTTATCAGCCCTTTCCCCATCTCCAAGATCCTTAGCCCCTCTGCTGTTTGTCTTCTGTTGCCCCTACCTTCTGTATACATCACACTTTTCATGTGTCTAGGATTAAACCTCTGTCTCACAGCCCTTTGTCACCTGTTTCTCCCGGTTCTGACCATTCTGCTTGCCCTGACCCAGAGCCTGCCTGCTGTCCTGTACCTGCCTGCCCTCGACACGCCCTTTGCCTGCCCCCTGTTTCTAATAAATATGGGACCTGTACTATCCTCCTCCCGTGTCTGCATCTGGGTCCTGTCCTGAGTCATGATAGGTTAGGCACTACAAAAAGGTTTACATCAGCAAGAGCAGAGCATGCCAGGGTTAATGTTTGGGATAGTTTTATTTACACCATCCCAGCAGCCCAAAAAAATGAAGTATATTTTCTTCTAAATAACTTTGCCCTGTGCTTCTCCGAGCATGCATTTCGTATATCCTAGGCCTATAGGCTATGGATCATTTGTTTGAGACAACACTACATAGAGGCACACTTGATATTGCATGCCCAGCATAGAATCAGGGAAGAGGGGCAGCACATACACTACCGTTCAAAAGCTTGGGGTCACTTAGAAATGTCCCTGTTTTTTTTTTTTGTTTAAAGAAAAGCGAAAATAAATTGTGCATTAAAATCACAGTGACGAGGTGACTCCGGGATGCTGGCCTTCCAGGCAGGGTTGCAAAAAAAGCCATATCTCAGACTGGCTGATTAAAATGATTAAGAAGGGCAAAAGGGTACTATTTAATGAAGCTGCCAGTATAGGACTTGTGAGGCGTCTGTTTCTCAAACTTGGCACTCCAATGTACTCAGTTGTGCACTGGGGCCACAGGGTACACAGCGTTGTACGAAATATTAAGTTTCTTTGCAATTTCTTGCATGGAATAGCCTTCTTTTCTGAGAACAAGAATAAACTGAATAGTTTCAGAAGAAAGTTCTTTGTGGCCATTTTGACCCTGTAATCAAATCAGCAAATGCTGATGTTCCAAATATTCAACTAGTCTAAAGGCCAGTTTTATTGATTATTTAATCAGTACAACAGTTTTCAGCTCTGCTAACATACTTGCAAAAGGGTTTTCTAATGCTCAATTAGCCTTTTAAAATTATAAACTTGGATAAGCTAACACAACATGCAATCGGAACACAGGAGTGATGTTTGCCGATAATGGGCCTCTGTACGCCTATGTAGATATTCCATTAAATATCAACTGTTTCCAGCTACAATAGTTATTTACAACATGAACAATGTCTACACTGTATTTCTGATTAATTTGGAATTTTAATGGACAAAAAATGTGCTTCTTTCAAAAACAAGGACATTTCTAAGTGACCCCAAACTTTTGAATGGTAGTGTACATCGGCATAATACATTTTACATCGGTTCACAGAATACTTTTTTCTCTATGCCAATATGTAATTTAAAGACCAATGTATTGCATTGGGGGTTATGGAGTGGGTTGAGGAGAAGGTTTTGCTGGGTATTTAGATTGAAGGCCTCCATGAAATAACACCATATATATATTTTATAGACCCTAGTGAGTAATCCCAACTCAACTTTTACTTCGGCACCTAGAATAGTTCCCTGTAACCAAAATATATTTAATATATGTGTGTACATGTGTACTGCATTGGGAGCATTTATTTGACCCACATTTAATGCACATTTCACTTAAATATGAACAAATATTTATCATAGTTAATGTTTAGAAAATAATTTTTCATATATCATAGATAAATACAGATTAAGGACACTTTTTTTACTATTACGCGGGGGACTTTTATTGTTCCAGAAATTCCGTGACCCGGAAGTACTTTTTCTTTCTTTTTTAGTATTGCTGACGAGCGGATGCTCTCGAGCTGCACTTGGAAGGTAGCTGAAGTCGTAAGCTGTTGTCGTTTCCTGAACAGGTCTTTTGGCTACCAAGTCATCATGTTTCGCCGTGCGTTTCTGATTTTGTTCCTTGCTCTTGGAAATGGTATGTTTACAGAATTGAACGAAATATTGCTTTGTGTCATCGTTGGGTAATATTGTAATCCATAAGAGGAAACTTTCGGTGCTCCGTCACTTCGGGCGGCAGGCCTATCTTCAGCCATATTGCTTGAGCTAACTACGTTATTTATTTGCTGCGCCAGTAGCTAGCTAGGGTAGTTAGCTAGTTTTCTGTCAAACATTAGCTGTAGCTAAGTTTAACTCAACAAATAAATTACAAGTGAAGACTTATTCATGTGAATTTCACGCAACTTTACCGGCAATCAAAGACCCAATAATCTAAGACATTAAGTTTATGGCACTGTTGACCTGTCATGTTAAATTAACTAGCTAACGTTCGCTGTGGTTTTAATATATGTCTTAGTTGACAGGTCATGTTACAGAAAGGACTTCTGGGTGTACAGGGAAAGTAACAGCTGTCTCTTAAACGCCAAGTCATGTTTGGCATTGTCTTTCATTTGGCTTAGCTAGCAATATCGTCCTTATGTGTCGTTACCAAACATGTCAACGACAACATCGACCAGCTTCATTCGCCCTGTTCATTTGGAACATGTCTAACATGTTAGATGACTGAAATAGGCTCACAACTCGTAGTTTGCTAAGTAACGTTAGCTACCAGTCACACATTTGCTTAGGTATCAATATGTAAGTTACTAGCTAGACAACGTTAGCGTTACTATACTGTTGTAAATCCAGTTCAATCCAAAATCTCAGCTAAATTTGCGTTAAGGATTCTCACTTCAGTAACGTTAGCTGTATCTTATTTATGATATATGGCTTTGCGCGTTGATCAGGAAGTTGTCTCGTGACCAAGTATCTGCTGATTGACCTTTTGTTATTTAATTGTAAAAAAAAGCTGCACTAACATTTTAAACCTGCACAGTAACCGAAGTGATTGCTATAGCAGTTGCTGTCTATAAACCAACCCCCTTGTTATGATTGATAGAAGGAATTTGCACATTGAGCCTGGATAGGTTTTGGCCTCCTGCCATAGTGTTGCCAGGACTCATTTGATATTCAAGTCAGAATCCTTCCAAGTGTGTTTTTTTTTCCCTTCCAATTTTTTTAATTTTCATTAGAATGTTTTCAGTTGAGAAATGGCCCCAGTCCTCTGTTGCAAGCTAAGGCCTCTGATATCAAGTCACTCAGGGTGACGGGACACAGGGTCACTGGTGATTTACAAAAGCGTCTTCAGGCTTAGTTCATTGTTAGAACCTTTGTAGGAGCATCGTTACATCTCAGCTGTTTCCCAAAATAACCTGTACTAAAGTTTCATTTGGAAACGCTTGTTATTAACTGACTGCCTCAGACCACTAGAACAGCTTAGTGCGTAGTTAGTTTTTTTGGCCTGCCATGTCACTTTGTTCATAGAATATCTCTGCTAAACATAGACTGATAAATATTTAGCTTCTGACTGCTGGTATCTTCAGAATGAAATTGACTGCAAATACAAAGTTGCCAAAGTGTTACAATCAAGTAAAGGATGAAAATATACTTAAAATAAAAACTGAGATTGCATTGACTTGCCGAGTTAAATAATGGTGAAATGTTTTCTAAAAAAAATAGAGTTCTATTTTTCCAATAGGCTAATGTCTGTAATTTATTTTGCCTCAATGTATTTCATGATGTTGTAACATGTGTGCAATGAAATGCCCAATCTATAATTTGGTGCATTGTTGTTGGGAAGCCAAAGCATGATTAGCCACTTCAATATTTGCAGCCATAGGGGCTAATATCGTTCCAGGAGCTAATCTGTCATCAGTTTTGTGGGGTAATTCTAATGTTAAGATTAACACTTCAAACATTCTCTCTGCGTGGTAGGAACAATGCCTCTTTAAAACAATTGTAAACCTAAGTTCCGTCGCAATCTGGAAACGGGGCCCATTTAGTTCCATGTGAGATTGCTCAGATGATGAACACTTTCACAACAATGAAGGTTTGGAAATTGTTAGCATACAGTGTGTTCCCCACTGAGTTTTACAAGAATTTATATCTTTTGGGTACTTGTGAAGGCAACTAGAAAATGACCAAAACTCATGTTAGGCTACCTATGCTGTGTGTTTACTGTGAATTTATTGAAATTTAGTTTGTTTTCAGGAGTCCCCCAACATTCTGCAGCATAACATGTCAAGAAAATGGCTGTTCATTTTTTATTTCAGAACTCCATCGATCACATGGGACTGAAGTGTCAGTCAACAACACAGAGAACAAATTATGCCTCTACGCCAATTTGATGGTCAACTTCTCAGTCACATATGAAGTTGGTGTAAATAAGGTGTGTATTTACTCTTTAAATGTTTTTCTACATGGTAATATACGTAGGCCTATAAATAACTCTTGATATGATTTGTCACTGCTTAATAAGTTTTGAGTTGAGTGTCTACTTTGACAAATATAGTTCTTAATGTAATCTCAGAGTGGACAAGAGGAAGTCTTCTGTCTGTCCAGTGCTTTATCCTGTAATTGTCATGGCTTGTCTTGTTACACCAGGGTTTGTCAAAGTTATTGTCCCTAGCAATAAAAAAGCCTAATTTAAGTGAAAATGCCCTCGGAGGATATATTGGCATGTTGTTAGGCTCGAGATGATGATGAGGGCCGGGTTAGCAATGTAATTAAAAATATTATTTTGATGAATTTATTCATACTATTTCATCCTTCCACAAGAGATAGTCCCGGCACAAATCTAGGGTTGCTACCCAAGCCGACTGGTCGTTTGTTCTCAGTTCGGTTGCTAGAGATGCGACCCAGTCGTTCTGTGTTTATGGACCCGACCCAGTCGTTCATTCTAAATGTTCCATTGCCATACTGGCTGGCAACATGCTTATCGCTTGCTTGTGAGCTAGCCAACTACAGCTAACTTAGTCATTTAAAAAAGCAGCCAGAATAACAGCGAAGTATTTGTATAAGCTGTTTTCTGTTGACATTTATTTGAATACATCCATAACAATGAGCTAATGAGGCGTGGTTTTGCCTGGCATGGAAAATTTGCTTACCCGTCAGGACACCGTTGTTCATAGGAGCTAGCCAACAACACAGCTACTACAATCACTTCCAACTGAAGCTGGGAAGACTGCAAACTAGCTACACTTCATTTAGTTTCACCCATTTTCGGTTAACATTTCTTTGTATATATCCATAAAAATGATGCCAGCTGATTTCATAATTTAGACCGGCTGAAAACCGCTGCCTGTCTCGTCCCTACTCACGATACGTTAATTACTATGAGGCAGATGGAGATTGAATATTGAAACAATGTTGCAAATCTTGGAGAGAAGGATAGCAAGATTTATACAAATCTCTGAAAACTGTTAGTTTAAAAGAAATGTTAGATTGTCTATGCTTTTTATAGTGGAGATCAAGTCTATAAATTGCTTGGCTGGGCAGATGAGACATTGGATTGCGCAGTCAGATGGAACAGAATAAATAGACATTTTACCTTCATAGATTTAGCCAGTGGTAACTTGTGAAATAGACACCGGATGGATGCCGGTTTTAACCAATCAGGATTAGACCCACCCGTTGTCCCAGAATATGAAATATTTATTTTTTCCCCCCTGCTAATCCGTCATTATAATGGACACAGTTATGTTATGTCTACTGTACTATTTTGTCATGATGCGAAATGGCACTGTACCTAAGGAAGTACTTGGCGGGAAATGATAAAAGGGATATTTTAATGACTGTCCAATATATTCGTCCTCTTTCAGAGTGAAACTGTTATTTTGGTACTGCCTGAAAATGTGACAACCGAAGGGAGCGCCTGTGATAACACAACATCGACATTGAAACTCAGTTTTGGAGATGGGCACAGTTGGACAGTGGATTTCACTAAAAAGAACAAAACCTACCAAGTAGATACCATTATCTTCTCCTACAATCTCAATGACTCAAGCGTCTTCCCCAACTCTACATCAAAAGGTAACGAACTAGTGACTACATAGTTATGATGTCATGATACTGTTAATTCGCGATATACAAATTTAGTACTGTAGTTGATATGACACATGCTGATATTTGTCAATCCTTCTTGCTGATATTTGACAATCCTTGCTTTTAGAAACCAAGTCTGTGACGGTGAAGTCAATTATCACCAATGTGAGTGTGGACACCTACTACTCCTGCAAGAGTGCAGATGTCCGGACAGTAGAGTCTGTCATTCAGACACTGTATGATGTTGCTCTACAGGCGTTTGTGATTAACGGCAGCAAAAGTGACACCGGTAGGTAGTACGTGCATCAGGCCATTTTAAGATCAACTGTGCCACAATCAAACAGTGCATTCGGAAAATATTCAGTCTCCTCGACTTTTTCCACATTTTGTTAATTCTAAAATAGATTAAATAATTTTTCCCTCGTCAATCTAAACAAAATAATGACAAAGCGAAAACAGGTTTTTGGAAATGTATTTAAAAACATTTTTTTTTAAAGAAATACCATATTTACCCAAGTATTCAGACCCTTTGCTATGAAACTCGAAATTGAGCTCAGGTGCAACCTGTTTCCATTGATCATCCTTGATGTTTCTACAACTTGATTGGAGTCCACCTGTGGTAAATTCAATTGATTGGGCATGATTTGGAAAGGCACACACCTGTCTATATACGGTTCCACAGTTGACAGTGCACGTCAGAGTGAAAACCAAGCCATGGGGTCGAGTGAATTGTCTGTAGATCCCCGAGACAGGATTGTGTCGAAGCACAGATCTGGGGAAGGGTACAAAAAAATGTCTGCAGCATTGAAGGTACCCAAGAACGCAGTGGCCTCCATCATTCTTAAATGAAAGATTGGAACCACCAAGACTTCCTAGTCTAGGCAGCCAGCTCTAACTGAGCAATCGGGGGAGAAGGACATTGGTCAGGGAGATGATCAAGAACCTGATGGTCACTGACAGCTCCAGAGTTCTTCTGTGGACATGGGAGAACCTTCAAGAATGACAACCATCTCTGCAGCACTCCACCAATCCAGCCTTTATGGTAGAGTGGCCAGACGGAATCCACTCCTCAGTAAAAGGCACATGACAGCCCGCTTGGAGTTTGCCAGGATGCACCTGAAGGACTCTCAGAACATGAGAAACAAGATTATCTGGTCTAATGAAACCAAGATTGAACTCTTTGGCCTGAATGCCAAGCGTCACGTTTGGAGTAAATCTGGTTTGATGGCTTAGGGACATGTCTCTGAATGTCCTTGATTGGCCCAGCCTGAAAAAAGCTGTGCAGCGGCACTCCCCATCCAACCGGACAGAGCTTGAGAGGATCTGCAGAGAACAGTGGGATAAACTCCCCAAATACATGTGTGCCAAGCTTGTCATACCCAAGAAGACTCGAGGCTGTAATTGCTGCCAAAGGTGCATCAACAAAGTACTGAGTAAGGGTCTGAATACTTATGTAAATGTGATATTTGCAAAATTGTCTTAACTGTTTTTGCTTTTTCATTTTTGAATAAGTCTGTAACGTCACAAAATGTGCGAATGGTCAAGGGGTCTGAATACTTTCCGAATGCACTGTATGTCAAACTATTTTACTGTGTTTTCTCCAGGGTTGTGGTCAATTCCAATTAACAAGGGTCAATTCAAGTGAACTGAAATTCAGTTTACTTCCTGAAATGCAATTGATCCCAACCCCATTGGTTCTCTGAACTTAATAGGTTCTCTGTTTTCCCTACACAGACACCATATGCTCCGCTGACATGACCTCCACCACTGTGGCGCCCACCACAACCGTTACCACCACAGCTGCCCCCACTTCTACTCCTACACTGCCCACGCCCACTACTGGAAAGTACAGCATCGCAACCGACGTCAACAGCACAGCCTGCCTGATGGCCACCTTCGGCCTACAGATCGGCTACAAGCAAGGAGACGTATGTATACAAGTAGGATAGCGATTGTAAAATAGGCCCTTTGACGTTTCTTATTTTAGCATGCAATAGTTTGTTCAATGGAACATTTTCAGATATGTTTGTCAGAGAACATGATTTTCTTGTCTATGAAGATAGGTCTTTGTTGCTAGTATGTTAGTGTTGTTTACCGACCTGGGTTTTCCCCTTTATTAGAAAGAGGAGACCATCAACCTGGTGCCTAATATGACTGAAGTGGGCGGAGCCTGTAGGGCCAACAGCAGCGATCTCATGTTGACATCAGATACAATCACCATCGTGTTCATGTTCAGCAACGTAAGGCAACGAAAAAAAAAATGTCAAACCAAGTCCGGTATTATCCTGGTTGTCTGCATTTAGCATGTAGACAATTGGACAAATACAGAGTAGGGTCTGTTTCAGTCAAACTGATAAGTGTTTCCTTGCACGTTACAGGACGGCAAGAAGTTCCAACTGCACACTCTGAATGTCACAGTGATACCAGCCACTGGTAAGCAGCAATGCACTACAAACCCCTTCAGAAACGAAGTCCCTAATTGGATGTTAGGATAGGATCAACTTTATTCTCCCCAAGCTGCCATTTTTCTTGGAAACAGTGCAGCTTTGTAATAAACAGTATACATTACACACTCAGCACCTGCATAGTACATGCAATGCATATTAGAACATTGCTCACTCTGTGTGTTATGTCCAGGGGCTCCCGTCGTTGCAGTCAATACCAACATGTCCATTTGGGCGGCGGCGGTAGGCAGCTCCTACATGTGCAACAAGGAGCAGACCTTAAACGTCACCGACACGCTCACTCTTTACACGTTTGAGCTTCGCGTCCAGCCCTTTGAAGTAATCAAAGGCGAATTCGCTACAGGTAGGTGACTTCCTGAGATGGTGAATTTGCGTCATAACCCTTATGTTAGTGGTATTCTACAGCTTACTAGGATTTCTAAAGCCAAATGCAGCTAACATGCTTGAAACTGAGACATAGACTGTAATAACCATTATGGGCCTCAGTAGAATAGGTTACATGTCCAGTTTGGTGAAACGGGTAAGTATTTGAGGTCATGCTATGCTTCTGCCCTAAAAAGATTTAACCAAATGATCATGAGAAGATGATGTTCCAAGTTGTGCTCATTGATTCTCTCTCTCGTCTGCAGCCCATGAATGTTCACTGGATGACACCAGCATCTTAATCCCTATCATTGTTGGTGCCGCCCTGGCTGGCTTGATTCTCATTGTAGTGATTGCTTACGTGATTGGTCGTAGGAAGACCTATGTGGGATATCAGACCCTCTAAAAGCAATCTGTGATCATGAATCTGTGATAATTAATCAAGAACACAGGTTGATCCTTGTGTGGGGTGGCGGTCCCAACGCCTGGTCCTGGATGGCTGTCTCAGTGCAGTTTTTCAATTGACGACTGACTTGTACAACTGGAATAGTCAGACTGTCACCTCCTTACTTCAGCCACTCTTAAGAGCTGCTCTTAGACTTGAGCTTAGTCTAGCTTTGCTTAGGTAAACCTGAAGACTCAATGCTCTCCAGGACCAGGTTCGACTGTCATACCCCGTTTATTTGTTTGTGATTTCCGTTTTGTTTGATTTGTTTAATCTTTTTTTTTCTGTTGTAAAGGAGCAAGTGCAGGATTATTTGACCTCTGTGTTAGCCAGTGCAATTTTTTGAAACCTTTGGAACCAGTTAAGGCCTTATTTATTGAAAATTCTCAGTGATTGCACCTGACCCATCTGACATTACTCACCGGAGGCTTCTCATTCAGGGTAGGGACGCTTTTTATGAAGTAGCACATTTCATAGAAACACCAGTTAAAGTCCTTGTGCTACAGTTTGCACATTTTCACAAGGAGCTGTGACAATTGGGGGCTGTGCCCTTTTCACTATGAATCATGCACTTGCTCCCTCCCTCCCTTTGGCATACCTTTTTTTGTTTCTTTATGTTCTTATTGAATTTGTGTATTTTCATTCAACCTTTCTTTTGTGGTTTTATTCATCCTCACAATTCATTGTAGCGCTGCACCATTTTGACTGACTTGAACATTTCACATTTGTCTCGCTGCTCAATGAGACATCATTGAGTAGCTTTGTTGATTTGGCTCAGGAACTCTTTTACGAACTAACCAGGATCAAGGTCTGCTGCTTTGCGCTCCTTGCTCTTTCAGGTCGTTACTGATCATCCACTAGTCGGTCATTAGTTTTTGAATTTGGAGATGTGACTTTTTGACTGAAATGTGTGGCCGCAACTCGGGTAAAAAGAAAAGGTGGTATTGCTGGCGTATAGTTCCGTCTCTAAGTTGATTTGACAAAACAAGGCATCCGTCATTTATATTCACGCACAGCAGTACTTGACGTATGGTTGCCACCAATGTCAGTGTCTCTGACTTTGACTGACTGGCTCACATTGTGTAGTGTGAAATCTATCAAGTGTTTAATTAACTTTGAAAAGGCCATGCCTAGTTTGAGGATGTAAAAGACAAACCTGAAAAGAAAGATAACACACAACCCCTCCAGTCATATGTTGGCGTTAGGTTTTATAAAAGGGATAGCTCTGATTATTTGCGGTCATTCAAACCTATTCTTCGCAGATGGTGATTATTCTTTTTTTTTTATACATTTAAATGCACTAAATTGTTCAGTAAGTTTGACATAAATTGAAAATGTGTGCTGAAATGTTACACCTGTGTATATTATAGCTGTTGCTGTGTTGTTGCTCCCGAAAGCTGCCACTTAGTAAGGGGGCACTTGTGACCACGGCTGGGGTCTATTCCATTTCAATTAATAAATTATAATTCCAATTTGCCTCAGCTTTTTCATGAGGAAAATTGGAATTATAATTTCAGTTTACTTCCTGAATTGACTTAAATGAAATGGAATTGACTCTAACCCTGCCTAGTTGACCGCTTGTAAGTTGCACCAATCGATCGAGTAGGAGAAAGGATGATTGTCCACAGGATTTGCAGTACATGTGTATATTGTCGTACTGTTAGGGCAGGTGAAAATGGGTAGTTGCTGTGTATTATCGCTTTGTCGTAGTGAGATGGTCTGCATGAGACATGAAGAAATTTGATTGCCGCCTTTAATTTCTGTTGATCAATCAGTCAACCCCAGAACATTTAAGATGCTGTATATGTGAATGATTTGCTTTTTTTCCCTTTTCAAATATATTATTGCTTTTACATTCCAGTGTGTTGTCTTGGAAAATTGACAGCTTTTGTACAAATTCTGTTTGTTACTTTGGTTTTAAAATTGTATTTTTTTCTTGACCTCGTCAACAATCAGTTCTAAAATACAATTTTGAAAACATTTACTATACCCTATTTTCATTCACTTGACATGATCAAATGTTATGATTGTGACAATTTTGTGCCTTGCTCAACGAAGCAGCTCCATTTTGAGATTCAATCACGTTTGATTAAATTTACATTAATGAATTGGATTATTTGGCTCCTATTTTTTTCTCTCTCCTAGTTTATGAATTCATAAAGCAGCATGTTAAGAAATGGGAAATCACAGGACAGACCCATTCTTCAAATTAAGATACGCTGAACACCTTCCTAATATTTTTTACAAGGTGTCGAAAGCGTTCAACCGGGATGTTGACTCCGCGTTGACTCCGATGCTTCCCACACAATTTTGTCATTCCCGTTCACCCACTGAATGGCACACATACACAATCGATGTCGCAATGCTAAAATACTTATTTAACCGGTCTCCTCTTTTGTCTACACTGGTTGATTTGAAGTGGATTTAACAAGTGATATCAATAAGGATCATACTTTTAATCTGGATTCACCTGGTCAGTCTGTCATGGAAAAGCAAGGTGTTCATAATGTTTAAACTCGGTGTACATTATTTTCTTCTGTGGCGGTGAACAAAGTTAATTTTTGAATTCCTTTTCAATAGGCTTTTTGCTGCAATAAATGGGAATGGAAGTTGTGCATAAACTGGCGTGGACCATTTTTAATATTTAACAATATTATTGGTCCCCGGACATTTTAGTAAATCTCTCCTTTGTTTTCCAACTATTCTTGACTGAGAAGTGTCTTTATGATTGACCATGCATTCACCATTTTGATATTTTACCTTTCTTCCACCCTGCAACCCCCCCCCCCGTGCCCACTTTCTTTACTGTCACCCAGCGGAGGATTGCCAAGACGATACGACAGAGAGCTGGCTTGTTCCTATAGCGGTCGGGGTTGCCTTGACTTTACTGGTCCTCATTGTGTTGGTTGCCTATTTCATTGGAAGAAAGCGAAACCAGGGCACTGGCTATGAGCACTTCTAAATTATCTTCACTATGCTGAGGCTATAACTTCGGTCATCTGGATAATTGTTGATTTAATTTGACTAATATACTGTGCAGAGTTTACTTAATGGTGAAATTCACCGGATGGAAAGCTCTTTCTCATGAAGCAATGACTTGGAGAAGCGGCTGTGTTAACGAAGGCATGTAACAGCTGTGTGTAATTAGAATTTATTGATTTTGATTGACACATCTTATATTCCTCATCACATGGTTGACTATAGATGGCTGATGACCAAATGTTTTCCTAATTGCAATTAATGCCCATGCTCTGACCGACCCCGATGAATATGTCTTGGTTCTGAACTTGCTGCTTTTTAAAAAAAAAAAAATTTCTTCCATGTCTGTAAAGGACTTAACCAAATCCTGTTTCTTCTCTCCTCTTAACTGGTCTTTTCTGCTGGCTAATCACTAGCATGCTATCATTGCTAACCCTTCTTCTCTGTCTCTTCCCTGTGGCAGCCGTGGAGTGCTTCATGGACTCTGATTTGAGCTTTCTGGTGCCCATTGCTGTGGGCGTGGCCCTCAGCTTCCTAATCATCCTTGTGCTTATCTCTTACCTGATTGGCCGGAGGAAGAGTCGCACTGGCTACCAGTCTGTTTAATTCAACCACAGCTGCTTTTGCCTCTACCCATTCCCTCATATCCTCCAAGCCCCTCACAACATGTTGCCTCCCCATCCCCAAAACTTCTATGGCATCCAAATATTTCTTTCCATTTCCCATGTCTTTCCTTGATGTTACCCTCAGCAAATTCCCTTTTCACACTCCTACCCTACTTCTCACCCCACCCAACAGTTCTTTTGAAAGTCCTTTTCGTATGACTGAAGTCCTCAAGCAACAAAACCTGTCAAAATGATCCGTGGTTTTACACCAAGTGTGTTCGGATGTAAATTGCATGGAATATCATGGCTCCTCTTAATAACAGGGCATCAGTTGTTTATTCCCGGAGGTTCATATGAATGGGGCTGTTTTCTCACACTTCTGTTGATATCCTGTAAATTTGTGTACATTTTAATTGCTCTCTTGTATAGAATGGATGTTCATTTTTGATGAATAGAGATGTCAAATTATACTGAGAAAATATTGAAATCGCATTGAAATTTAGAGCCAATGTTATATCTAAGTATCCATTAGTAAATCTTTGCAGAATAAGACAATGCCATTTATTTTTATGAATTCCCTCATTAAATTAGCAGATTCTTAATTGTGATTGTACCTCCTGCACTTATTTCTCTTAGTCGTAGTACGATAAAAGGGTTTTGACTAGAATGGATACAGCTTTTGTCAGATTTGACTTTTCATGGCAGGTTAGGAGAATTAGGTTAAGGTTAGGAAATTGTATTCCTTTCTAGCCATGACCCAATGAAAGGGACACTAACTTTACAAAGACACAGCTACTAACCAGCATTTGGAGCAGTTGCATAAATGTCATTATGATGTTTGTATTCTCACTTATGTTACAAAGTCCCCTCGGAAAGGAGGATGATGGCATAATCTTGGGTCTGGTATCAGAAATGGCCCAGTTAAGAAATCTACAACAAGAACTGGGTCATGTTCAGTAGGGAGAATGTTTTGAAACTTTATAAACCGTGAAGTACTGCCTGAACAATAGAAAAATTCTGTTGCAACCCTTTTTGCTACCGCGTATCCTTCTGAACGCGACCCAGGCCTCATAATAGGAAGTATAAGAATTGACAAATTATTTTATGACCAAAGCCTGGACAGGAAGGAAACTACTTTCTGAACCTCCCCATATCAGAGCAGGTAAATTAACAGCCACTTTTTTTTTTTTTTTTTTTTTTGACAGTAAAATTAATTTGTTGTGTTTTGACCAAGGATGCTATTTCCTTACTGTTCTTGTATCATGCTCATTATTCGGTGTGAACTTCTGTTTTGTACCAATACTTATGATTATACTGATCCTGGTTAAATTTGCCTCTAAGATGTGGTTTTGTGCCTTTTTGTTGCACTACTATTCCCCTCATAACCAAGTCTGTCTCTTATCTCATGACGATTGTGAAATGATGTAAGCTCGTTCAACTAAAGTTGAGGGGAAACGTTTAAATAAAGTTGCTTTCCTGTTTTGTAGCAATTTGCTGACTCCTTTTTCATTAACCACCGTTGGTGTTCTCCTTTCCTTTTTATTGCGCTTGTTAAACCACAAGGACATCACTCGTGACTGCCATTATCTGTGTGTATACAGTTGTAAAACTGGCAGTGTTAGGCAAAAAAAACTGCAACATTCAGGCCCAAAGATGAGACTTTGGTCAGGATCATGACTGTATAATCTCGAATGGCATAATGGCGGCATGAATGTTACCTCTTCAATGACTCCCTGTGCATTCAGTAAGTATTCAGACCCCTCTTAAATAAAAATGACCTTAATCTACACAATACCCCATAATGACAAGGCAAAAACAGGGTATTAGAAAGTTTTGCAAATAAACTGAATGCCTTATTTAAGTAACTATTCAGCCCTTTTGCTACGAGACTTGAAATTGACCTCCGGTGCATCCAGTTCATCCATTGACCATTCTTGAGATTGGAGTCCACCTGTGGTAAATTCAATTGATTGGACATGATGTGGAAAGGCACAAACCTGTCTATATAAGGTCCCTGAGTTGACCGTGGATGTCAGAGCAAAAATCAAGCCATGAGGTCGAAGGAATTGTCTGCAGAGCTCCAAGACAGGATTGTGTCAAGGCGCAGATCTGGGGAACGGTACCAAAAAAATGGGAGATAGGCGAACTTTCCAGAAGGACAACCATCTCTGCAGCACTCCACCAATCAGGCCTTTATATCTTTATGGTAGAGTGGCCAGATGGAAGCCGCCACTCAGTAAAATGGCATAGCCTGCTTGGAATTTGCCAAAGGCACCTAAAGGACTCCGACCATGAGAAACAACATTCTCTGGTCTGATGAAATCAAGATTTAACTCTTTGGCCTGAATGCCAAGCGTCACGTCTGGAGGAAACCTGGCACCAGCCCTACGGTGAAGCATGGTGGTGGCAGCATCATGTTGTGGGGATGTTTTTCAGCTGCAGGGACTGAGAGAGTGGGCAGGACCGAGGGGAAGATGAACGGCGCAAAGTACGGAGAGATCCTTGATGAAAACCTCCAGAGCTCTCAGGACCTCAGACTGGAGTGAAGGTTCACCTTCCAACAGGACAACGATCATAAGCACACAGCCAAGACCACGCAGGAGTGGTTTTGGGACAAGTTTCTGAATGTCCTTGAGTGGTCTAGCCAGAACCCGGACTTGAACCCGATCAAACATCTCTGGAGAGACCTGAAAATATCTGTGCAGCGACATTCCCCATCCAACCTGACAGAGCTTGAGAGGATCTGTAGAGAACAATGGTTGAAACACCCAAAATACAGGTGTGCCAAACTTGTAGCTTCATACCCAAGCACATTCAAGGCTTCAAGTCGAAGGTGCATCAACAAAGTACTGAGTAAAGGGTCCGAAAAGTTACGTAAATGTGATCTTTCAATTTTTGTAATCCTGTTTTTGCTTTGTTGTAATGGGGTATTGTATGTAGATTAGGAGGAAAATAACAATTTAATTTTAGAAAAAGGCTGTAATGTAACAAAATGTGGAAAAATAATACTTTCCAAATGCACTGTATGGGCGATTTTGCAAAGTTTTTAAAAATATTTTCTATTATATTTTTTACATGTTTTTGTGGATTTCACTATTTTCCATTGAGAAGCCAATGGTCCCACACCCTGACTTTTGATATTCTATGTATTTCAACAAGAAAAGTGTTTAACATATTTATGCACACACAATTTTTAAAATAATTTCAGCCAGTAGTTTTGAAAGTGGTGCTCACAAGACAAAAGTGGGCCCCATTTTTGTGTGTGTGCTTCGTCATCAAATTGTGTCCTATGACACACTTTTCCTGTGATATTTTCTGGGGGGGTGGGTTAGGGATATGTTACGAATCTAATTCATACTAGCTATATGTTACGCGTTTATTGTCCGTTAGAAACTAGAGTGTATTTTATATGCAGCTGGTTCGAAAAGTCCTCAATATATATATTTTTTTATGTATACGTCAAGTCACAAAATGTACACGTCAACTCCACTGTAACTGGGAAGTGACAGGGGAGAACAAGGATATGACATGGAGAGAGTGTATGATATAACTTTGAATATGTCAAGATAAGAGTATTTGTATTCTCAGTTATTACCGCAAGTGTTGGCACTCAGCTAGATTGTCTTCTACTTGAAAGAATGCATCTCATTATGTTGTGGTTGGAATTTATGACAGCTGATCATATTAACATTACCTGGCAGATAAATCCCTAAATATTTTGGCAAAATTGAGTGAAATCTATGTATTGTTGATTAAAATGGTCAAAGCCAATACAAGGTTATGGTTCCTGACAAAATTAGAAAAGTATTTCTGTTGATTAAAGTTTATTTCTCAACCAACTTAATTTGGGGAAAATATGAAATGCCAAAAGTGGCCATTGTAAAATCACCCATATATTCTCTATAGGTTCTGATCAAAAGTAGTGCACTATAAAGGGAATATCCAATTTGTAAGTCGCTCTGGATAAGAGCGTCTGCTAAATGACTTAAATGTAAATGTTAAATGGAATAGGGTGTCATTTGGGAAACCGTCCCAGTGCTGTGTGGTGGGTGCAGTCATCACTGGTATGTTGGTAGCTGCCCCAAGTTCATTCTCCTTTTTAAGGTCACATGAGCCTGTCCCTATGGCCCTCAACATATTATAGAGAACAATGGATACATCTCTTATGGAATACACCAGGAGGAGCCGGTTCTGCAAGTACCAGAATTGGCAAAATGTGGAAGCTAAACTGTCCTCTAGGGGCAACGTGAGCACCTATTTCCATCTAATAGGCTTGCGTTTAATCTGTCGCGTTGAAACTGCAGACATCTGCCTAGATCACACCGATAGAGTCATTATGTAAAATGGTACGCAGCATTATCTGGATAGGTGTGCAACATTCACCTCCTGCTTCCATTTCTGTCAAGCCTTCTATGCAAAGTTTGATGCATACGTTTGATAAATCCAGCGTATGCCACACACAGAATGCACTGCAACTGCCTTTGCAACGGAATGCTGCAAGGCAAACACAGCGTTACATTGGAAATGAATGTACTTCTGGTGTACCAAAATGCAATGCTACTGTCGGTGTGATCGAGGCGTCAGGCTCTGAGAGTTGAGTGTTTAATCCTAGTGCTAGACACTTGTTTTTTATTGTTGTTTTAAGTCTTTCCAAACGTTAACCCTTAATTTAACCACTCAGAATTAATGCGTGAACTTAAGTTTAACTGTATCCTTATCCCAAACCTTAACCATTCGAATGAGTCCCTAAACGTTAGTGTTGTTGTTTTACACATCAGTAAGCCTCTCAATGTCATTTGATTTGACTTGATATGTTGTGGTTTGATACTTGACAAGTGTCAATACAGGTCATTTTTTCAGGATTTCTTAACAGTACATAATGACAGATACACATTGTTAAATTAGTCAATTCAGTTTCAAGTTTATTGTATACATTTCCTACAGTGTTATGGTTTTATTAAACAATTTGAATTGGCATAACGCTCACTATTCAAATATTTCTTAGCTCGAATCTCCAATTCTTTAGGCAGTTTTGATAATTGATTGCACCATGTCAACATTATGGAATAAAATTAATAAATAATTCTGCAATGCCTTTGAACATATCTGGGCAAAGTAGACCTATCTTGTTTGTGCGTGTGTAATAGGTTATGTTTAATGTAGTCTGCTTGACAACCAACATAAGAAAAGAGTTTCATGTAAAAATATATCACTACTTAAAACAATATATTTTGGCCTGCTACACAATTAGGTAATACATTCCTATGGAAAAACATTGTTCTTATCAACATTGTATTTATTATAGTATACATCAGAATAAATACAACATGGATACCAGGTTTAGTAGAATCATAGCAAAAATACAGTAACAAGGATTAAGTATAGGCCTATATCAAAATGGCCTGTTATTTCGTTAAGAGCGTGCAAGACTGGTATACAAGTTTATCAACAGTGTGAACTCTGTCTGTTTACAGTGTAGATCTTAGTTTCCATCAGCTAATATAGGGATCAATGTCAGCCAGTCTTGTTGTGTTCATACAAAAGAAAAGGAAACAAAATGGCAGCATAGGGCTTATATATGATCAATACATGGGGAATAAGGAGTTATCAAACAACAAAACCTGAAATGTAACCTAGTCATTTACTGTTTCTTTTTTTACTGTGTAAGTAAAAGTGTCCTGCCATTGTTCATATGGTAGCCTTTGGAGTCTACAAAACACAATAGATATTATGTTGAAAGATACAAAATCAAAAGAAATTAGTACAGAATTTGATTTCAAATCAAAATGTGCTTAACATGTTCCGCTTATATTCTTATTGTACAGTATTGTACAGTTTCTGTCTATTAATGTCTTAAATTATAAATGGATTTGCATAGCTACAGAGACTAACTATAGGGCAGCTTGTACTGTATAATAATATATCTGTGAGATGAACCTTGTATTTCATAAACCTAGCTAGTGGTATTAATCTTGCTAAGTATTCAATGGTAATATTCCGTTTGTCTACTTAACTTGTGCTCAGGACTATTGGTGAGGTGTCTGTGTGGTGTCTGTGCTTATGATCCATTAACATTCAAAAATATTTCGCTATTTTCAGCAAAAAGCACAAGGGTACAGGAGGGAATGGGAGAAGAGAGAAGCTGGTCAACTATTTTATGAAAAACAAGGATTCAACATAAATGAGATTTTTTTCCCCTATATTCTCCTGTCTCCTGGTTGTCATGAGGACATCACACCAACAGTAGGATGGGGAATACTACTATGCGCCCACATCAAAGGAGAATGACACACTGCCTAGGAAGCGATCGGTAGGCGAATCATTGATGATGCCCTTGCCATTGAGTTTGCATTTTACAACGATGTGGGTGTCGTACTGCAGCCCATTGAAGCGCACGGCCACCACCGGCGCTGTGTAGTTCACCTGGGAGAAGGGATATGGGACAAAAGCAACTTGAGTGGCTATCGTCACTATGATCATGCATATAATCTAGATCATGAGAGCAGCAGCGGAAAGCATGCTGCTGAAAATCCTCACTTACGTGTCTCAGCTTCCCATAGAACGGGTAGTACATCAGGTTGAAAATGCTCTTGGGGAAGAACTGAAGTTCTCCCAAGCTTTCTGGCACTCCTTTCTGAAAGAGTGAGAGGTCACAGTGAGTCGTGTTTTTGTGACTAACACCATGTCCCATAAGCAGTTATGATATTCAGTCAAGGAGAGATCTTTTACAGCCCCGGTTATGGTTGAGATGTTTGGAAGGGAAGAATGCTGTCGGTTACTGTACCTTGACTCCACAGGTCACATTCACTGGAGTGCCTTGACCAGGTAAATAGCCAAGAATCTACAGGACGAGAGCAATAAAAGGGACCCTTGTATTGTTATATCATCATTTTTGTTGAGAAACAATGTTGCAAAACTATGCATATTTATCATTCCCAGTGGCTGTCTTCAGTTTTCTTCAGAGACTTTTCACCAGTCATGACATCAGGTCTCATCCACATAATGTTGGGTTGAACGTATCCATTCTAACCTCCAGCTGAGACCAGCTGAATATGGTATCTTGTTCAACTTTACCAAGTCAGGATTTATTAACATTTAATTTTTAAAAATGTGTCTAATCATCTACCTAGCAATAAGATTCATTTTGGATATCCCCACCAGGTTTCACTCTAGACTTTTCCAAATGGGGACAAAACAACTTTAGGCTACAGTATATAATGGTAACAATGACATTGACTAGTCACAGAATTGCTGTAATCACATTACAATAACGTTTTCATCTGCTCCTCACGATGGCCACAAGATGTCACTGAAATGTCTGCATCTATCTCAGATTACCTCAATGGCATCTTCCTCCATTTCATCGATAAACTCCACTTTACGACTATAACAAATAACACTACCTCTTAGCAATCGCTGATTATATATGCAGCTATAGGATGAAGTCCGTGTTACTTGACTGATGCTATAGAGTGATATCCTGAGCTCAGATCTGTTTGGACTGTCATTCCCAACTCCTATGAACGTGCCAACCATGTTTGGCATGACAACGACTACAGGAGGTGTTCTCTCAGCACAAACAGATCTAAGACCACGCTAACAGAGGGGCCCTCCATAGCATGACAATGACCACAGGAGGTGTTCTCTCAGCACAAACAGATCCAGAACCAGGCTAACAGAGGGGCCCTCCATGGGGGAGATCTCATCAAATCTGAGCTGTGTCTTACCCGGTTCATTCGGAGGAGAATGCAGGGTTTCCCCTGGGAGAAGCCAAAGTGGGGGTCCTGGAGCCCTGAGCACTCGCCCAGCCAGGATCTCTTGAACTGGCACGACTTCCTCTCTGCGCTCTCCTCCTGATCGTCCTGCATGAAGTACGCATCCTGCGGACACTGGATGTTCCTCTGCTCTTGTAGGGCATCATTGTACGCTGAAAGAGAGACATGAAACAATTATTTTTTGTTTTTTAATGGGGGGTTAGTGGTTAGTACTGAAACACGGAAATGGAGAATGTTAAAAAACGAGGGACATGAGGGGGGAGGGGGGGGTCCCATAAATAAACCGATTGCTCCGCCGGGCCTCTGATTCAGGCAGTCTGACAAAAGCGGACCGCTGAAGAACGGAAAAAAAGCAGCAGAACTCAATGGATATGCTCTGCCCACAAAGAGGCTTTCCCTTCCCAGCATGCTGTTCTCCCAGTGGCAGTTGGGACAGGGGACAAAGGTAGGGAAGGTAAGGAGGAGAGGATTAACTAACTGTGTGCCTGCTCTGTTTCAATGTTATACCCCCAACATGTCCCCAACATTTGAATCCCATCGAACCCAGCAATAATAAACATTATCTTCAGCTAACTTTCAGACCATACTCCTGCAAGTTACTATTCAAGTTTGGCAAAATGCCAACTATTCCACCATGTTTGGTATCTGACTCACATCTTAGCTGTTCCTCCATTAGCTTTGCATACTTCTTCCAAGACTTGTGGTCGGAGGCGTTGAAGGCGATTTCATAGTGCCCATCCAGTTGTGGGGACATCGTCATACCTGCCAAAGGAAACCCATAGACAGTCAACTGTGCTTACTTTCAGATAGAATGGACAGATAGAGGGATGGAGGATGAATAGAGGGATAGAATGAGAGATAAATAGGGAGTGGGGGGTTAGAATTCATATTTACCTGGTGGCATCACCCTGTCGTTGTGGGTTGGGTGGTAGGGGCTGATGGACAGCATGAGGCACCACATACAAGCACCAAACATGGCCGCCAGGAAGGCATACAGTGCAGTGTAAAAGAGGATGATCAGAACTAGAAGGAGGTAACATGGAGGTCAGATATAGAGAATGAATTACATTCACGGTCACTGTAATTCAGTTTAATGGAGATCATTAGAAGAACGGCAAGGGTAATAGTTGTGGTTATGGCTATCAGTGTGCATCAGAATGGAAATTCTTTGATTTGAGTTGGGGAAAATAATGAAGTATAAAGAATCTCCAGTTATTATGTTGGAATTTGGAACTGTCTGGGCTGTCTAGACACTTCTACTGTCTTTGCTCAGGATGCTCACCAATGTGACTAAAGTGTTGCCTCTCCACGTCTGTAAATGGAAATCACTCCAATCAGTTTGTACTTTGTTACGAAACTCTTTTGTTAACAAACTCATTCAAATTACCTGAACTGTGTGAAAAAGGAAACCTTGAGAACTACCATTGTTCTCCCCGAATTACAATTAACAGTCCATTAGCAACTAATCAAACCCAAATGTGCCCTAAATTTAAATGGCTTTTGCTGCGCAGGCAATTTCACAGGAGGCTGGTTGCAGCCAGCTTTGCGTCCCCTGAGTCCACAAAGGCCTTTCTGTTTGAGCTCAGTGAGAATTCTCCCAGCTGTCCTTTCACTCAGGAACACAGTGAACCTCCGGTTGCCATCATAGTGACGGTCTTTTGCAGCCATAGAGCCGCGGCCAGCTCCAAGGAGCCACGATCACCCCACTCTGGTATTGTGTCCCCCTCTCACACTCCTCTCACACAGGACACACATCATCGACTTCAAACTCAGTCCCCCCTCCTTTCTTGCCAGGAGGCACATGGGGCCCCATTCCTTCACAAGTGTGCACACATTGCTTTCTTAAGCAATCGCTTCCTGTCTTGAGCCTGGCCTCTTGTCTTCTTCAGTACTGGGCACGATGAGGGAAAAAAACACTAATTTTCAGACAAGGAAGGAGGAACATGCTCTTGCTTGCGTCATTTTCTCAAATCTTGGCCCGTTGGACCGGTCTCGTATGTTAGTGCTCTCGTATGGTAGTGCATTGGTTAGGTTTGAGGGAGTTCAAACCCAAACGAGTCACATAGTAACGAGGCTGTCAGATCGCATAGCAACCAGGCTGTCGGATAAAGAGCCCTGCTCCATCATCACCGCCTCAACAAACTCTAGGTAACAGCCTCTGCCAATAAAGTTTGTCTGGCGGACTGCGCAAAACTGGCAATGAAATTTGACAACTTTTTCTGTCTACAGAAAAAAAACTTGCTTGTCTACTCTTTACGTGTTCGCCTGCGACCGTGGGGCCACAAGCACGCTAGGGTCAAATGCGAAGGTCACGAGGGCTTTGTGAAAAAGGCAGTGGAAAGCTGGGTGAGGGGTATGAGGAATGTGATTCCTGGCCAGCGTGTGACTCAGAACACCGCACTCCTACCGGGAAGCCGTCCCCAGGCAGCCTTGTTTTTGTCCGCATCGGGACAGAGTCGTCTGTGCACCTATGTAAACATTGAGCTTGGACACACACACACTCGCAGTACAGTGAGCAGGGCCGAGGGACTGGGGAGACACGTTTCTTTCTACCCCCCCCTCCCCCCAGCCCACCCACTGCCCCAGCCCACCCCAACCATCATCCAAAAACAATAAGCCACGAAACCAGCACTTTTGCCTTCAACCATTGGCGATTAAAATTGTAATGATTACAAATGAGAGAGAAGTTAATGGATTTTTATAGAAATTAAGAACAAATGTGTCATCAGGCCTGTTGCAGCTTTGAACACAGAATTTGTTTTCTTGTGGGTGATATATTTTGTATGATATGATTTGCATGGGCAAGCGCAGTTACTACCGCTACTACTGAGCTCTTCTGCAAACTGAGCACTTCTACTTACACCAGCTATGCCCAGTGCGGCCCATGAACTCTCTGGTCTCAGCGTTCCATAGATATGTCTTCACATCAAACGCTTTCTCGTGGAGCGTCCTCTTGGGTTTTGGCTTCGGCTTCCACTTCTCGAAGTTCAGGTCTTCCTGCTCCAGAGGTTGATGTTCTATCAACTCCTCCTGCACCTCTTCCAAGGCCTCTGCCACCGCGTGCTTGCCAGGCGCCACCTCGGCAGACTGGCACAGGGAAAAATTAGACAGGAAAAGGAAGGTAAGAATCTTCCCAGTCTGACTTTGCCTTGCCACGATGTTAACAATCACTATCTATTTGTTCCAACTCATTACAGAAAGACATATTTTGATTATTATAATCAACCATGTTTTTTTAGGTTAACCGCCATGTTTATTATTTAGATAAATGCTATTATACCCTTTGTATCAAGTATTTACTTTTTTTAAAACGGTATGGCATCCACTATAGCAACACTACTCCGCGATGGTCCTGTCTCATCATGTTCCATCATGTCCCACCATGTCCTGCTAAATTGACATTCACCGTGACCCCAGTGGCCCTCTTTGGGAGATCTCTCCTCCTCAAGGCTGACCTTCCTGCTTGGAGAAACAGCTGCAGCCAAGCTGGAGGGTCACGGCGACAGCCAGATGTTATACACTGATTCTCAGCATCGAGAGGCCCCAGAAAGATCCACAGCGTTCAGTGGAACCCCCTGGGGTTTTTAGAATGTCACTTCCTTAATGAAGTGGAGTTTTGTTTTTAAGAACTCTCTATTCTATTGTATCCTATTATATTATATTCAGACAGAAATGAGAATTGAATTAATTATTAATTCAATTCATGAGGAATGGTACCCCAAACCTCTTGTGACATGCACTTGTAGACAGTAGAATGAGTCCCAGAAATCAATTCGTTTTCATGTCATCCTCTGTATTCTAAAGCAGACTTACTGGATTTGGTGAGTAGTTTCCATGGTGCTCTTCCTCAGCCCCTCCCGCAGTACAATTGGGCTCCATAATTCTTCACAGGGGAGAAAGGTACTTGTTAAACCAATCACATCTACTAGCGTCCCCAAGAAATTAAAGGGACACATCCTAACATCCTTAGAAAGTTATGGAAATACATTGCAGTTTTTTAAGTTTGAGGACCAAACATTGAGAAACTATTTAAAACATTTTTGGGGCTCAACTCCTGGGTCTGAGTCCCCCTAAATATTAAAAACTTATCTTGACATACCTGAAGTTTTCTTTTGCAGGGAAAGTTCTGTGATTGTCTTGAATCCCTCTTGACCCTAAGTAGAACGAATTCTAAATTGGTCAAAAAGTAATTTTTGATTTCATTAGAAAGTTTAACGCAAACAACGGGAGCTGGGCACAGAGAATCTCCTCTCAACTAGGCGAGCATCATATAATGAATGAGTGCACACTGAAAAGAGGAAAACTGGTGTGGGGTGGGGGGGGTGGGCAAGGGCTTCTTTTTTTTCGGAGAAGAACTTTTGGCAACAGTGCATGGGCCGATGCACGGTATTCTGCACACGCACACCAGAGCACCATTGTCTGTTGAACTGAGCTGAGACTCAGGGAAAGCCGCAGCACACCAAAAATGATTTTTCTGTCATTCCCAACATGCTACCGTCAGTGACCATCGTGCACAAATCTGGATTAACTGGGGTTTTATCACTAATTTTGAATCAATGTTTGTGCTTTTTTAAATGGCCATTGTTTGATGAAGGCTAGGCGAAATGGCATGCAACTGGTACATTTCAATAGTGTATTGATGATCGTGCATTAAGTATCTGCATCTCACTCTGAAAGTACAGACCCAATGTGTGCAACCGCCCATCACCGACTGATCACCATAAACGTCGTTCTGCGAAGTTCAAATATATCTCATCATCAAGGGCTATCTATCTGCACGCCAGTCACGTCCCGATCTGCTCGCCCATGGACTTGCTGTTTTTTTTGTTTCGTTTTTGATATTGTTTTACATGAAAGGAGGCATGTCGTCATGGAAAAACATATTTTATTTACCATTGTGCTCATTTTTTCCCCTTATTTGTGAAGGGAAATTTTCTCGCACGCACCAAAATAGTTATTTTAACACTTTGCTTATAAATCAAATGTAGATAGTCATTTTAACACTGCTTCTTAATCAAATGGTTTGCTTGTTAGGCCCACTGAAGGGTGATATATTTGTTATAGGCCTAGATAGTTATTTTAACACTTTTCTTATTAATCAAATGTAGATAGTTATTTTAATACTGCTTATTAATCAAATGGTTTACTTGTTAGGCCTACTGAAGAGTGATATATGTGTTATAGGCCTAGATCTTGTTACACAATATAACGTTAGCCTATATCATTTTTGCTTTACTTATATTTTATCATGTATCTATTATGTACCCTGGTATTGGTAAATTAGCCTAGTTACATTATCACGGCTTAGCCTTTTTATGTGAGATGGTCAGGTGAAAGGCCAGGTAGATGCCCTAAACAGACCATAGGCTAATTGAATTAAAATCATTGTCAAATATTATTAGATATTTTTTTTAATAAATCAATTGCGTCCACATTGACTGTCCAACCAGATACAGCATAATGTCTGCCTCTGTGCCACACGCCACGCAACATCGTATGATTAGGTTTGTAATTCATCATGGGTAGTAGGTCTATTAGCGCAGATCACAATGAAAGGGAACACTTTGAGGACAGCTGAAATAAGTAGGCTAATAGTAGGCTAGTAGGCTAAGTAGGTTTTACTATGTAAAACCCTGCAGTTTATAGGAGTTGATGGCAACTATTTTCAGTTTTGACATGGGGTGGCGCTCGAACATCTCAAATTGTCAATTTTAGTCCACTCTTGCGTTAAACGAGCCTCTTGTCAGCTAATATGTATGTCGTCCTGTATGATCAAAATAATTGTTACAACTAGGCTACTGTATTATAACAATAATTTAAAAATAATTAAAAAAGCAGAAACGAAATATGTCTAATTATTTGGGATTTAAAAAACTATGCTAAAACGAGTGTTTGCCTTTTTCAGATGTAGTCTATATGAAAATGTTCCCATGATGATTTTAGGACTGATTTAAATGTACTTTTGTCTTGAGTTGGACTGTCTGATATGTGGTCGCGTTCCTCGCTCAGACGTTGCACGCATCAACCAATGGTTGCGTGCCACGTTATCGATGATGTCATCGACTGACAGATTTGTATAACATATGATGTGGTTAGCTGATACTTAAAAACCTTATCCAGGCGTTGTAAGATCTGGCATGTGTCGGCAACGCCTGGGCAGAGGACGAGACCTGTAAACTGGAGCGTGACTCATGTTCCAAACTGTGCACCTATTGATGCTCCGCTGTTCACGAAAGATGAAGAGAGTGGATATGTCAATGTTTGTTAACGTAAAAGCGACAACAACCGTAACGGTGTGGGGACGTCTGCTTTAGAGTATGCTACTGCATTCAAATATCACGCCTGTATTATTTCATAGCAGTGAACAAGTAGGCCTATTTGTTCTGCTTGTCAGGTATCTAGAGTTTATCCTTGAATCATAATTCTGGGCTTATATCCAGCTCCTTCGTTTGATTAGAAAATGCCTCTCGTACAGAATCAACAACCCGGAATTCTGACTGAAACCCCTATAGGTATGTGTGTGCAAGATCAACTGCGTGGTTGCAGCAAAAACAATATAGGCTACTTGGTAACGTCGAAGCATATGTTGTGCGGTTATCTGGGTGGGCGACAGCAGCATTTTTGTCTGTAGCCTATTGACTGCTGTAAGCTATATTGAACTGTCAGATTGTTTATCTTTGTGTGGTGTTGTCAACATTCTAAAAGGAAGGTACAATTTGACGACGTGGTCCTATTGACAGGATAAATTATTTAGATATGATGTAATACTGACTATGTGGGAATAAAATGTGTTTGACACGAGCAGAGCTGTACATCATTCAAATATTGGAAAGCGCTAGTTTACATTAGCTAAGTAATTGATGTGCTTCTTGCTCGCAACCAGCAACGTTATAAACCCAGTGTCGTTACAATATAATGTAGCCAATAAGTGTTTGTTTGTGATTCTGTTTTTACTACATTTTTTTTACTACATTCAAACACGTTACGGTTACATTGTATTTATATTCCTTACAAAGTAGTTCCATGAGATGTTATAATCATTAATTAATTACATTGTAGGCCTAATAACACCTGATTCTACATCAGATAATTATTGAAATCATGAAAATCACCAATAGACCTATTGATTCAAATGAAGAATCTAACAAAGACGGGTATTTTCAAAAGGTAGACTACCATGCATCATCACATGCGCTGATGTTAGCGGTGGTGCGCGCTAATAGCATTTCAATCGGTGACGTCACTCGCCCTGAGCCCCTGAAGTAGTTGTTTCCCTTAGTCTGCAAGGGCCGCGACTTTTGTTGCGCGATGTGTAACGATGCTTCCTGGATGTCAGTTGTCGATGTGTGCAGAGGATCCTTGGTTCAAGCCCAGGTAGGCGTGAGGAGAGGGACTGAAGCTATACTGTTACACTGAGTGTACAAAACATTATAAACACCTGCTCTTTCAACGATTTTTTTGTTTTTTTGTTTCACCTTTATTTAACCAGGTAGGCCACTTGAGAACAAGTTCTCATTTACAACTGCGACCTGGCCAAGATAAAGCAAAGAGGTGCGACACAAGCAACAACACAGAGTTACACATGGAATAAACAAACATACAGTCAATAACACAATAGAAAAGTCTATATACAGTGTGTGCAAATGAGGTAAGATAAGGAAGGTAAGGCAATAAATAGGCCATAGTGGCAAAATAATTACAATTTAGCAATTAAACACTGGAGTAATAGATGAATGTGCAAGTAGAGATACAAAGGAGCAAAAAAATAAAACACAATGGGGATGAGGTATCAAGGATCGGTAGGATAGTCCGTTTTACGAGGGTATGTTTGGCAGCATGAGTGAAGTTGCAAAATAGGAAGCCAATTCTAGATTTAATTTTGGATTGGAGATGCTTTTTTTGTGTGTTTTTTGTTGTTGAATTTTTACCCATTTTTCTCCCCAATTTCGTGGTATCCAATTGTTAGTAGCTACTATCTTGTCTCATCGCTACAACTCCCGTACGGGCTCAGGAGAGGCGAAGGTTGTAAGTCATGCGTCCTCCGATACACAACCCAACCAAGCCGCACTGCTTCTTAACACAGCGCGCATCCAACCCGGAAGCCAGCCGCACCAGTATGTCGGAGCAAACACCGTGCACCTGGCAACCTTGGTTAGCGTGCACGACTGAAACAATCAGTCGTATATTGCACAAATCTGGCCTTAATGGAAGAGTGGCAAGAAGAAAGCCATTTCTTAAAGATATCCATAAAAAGTGTTGTTTAAAGTTTGCCACAAGCCACCTGGGAGACACACCAAACATGTGGAAGAAGGTGCTCTGGTCAGATGAAACCAAAATTGAACTTTTTGGCAACAATGCAAAACGTAAAAGCAACACAGCTCATCACCCTGAACACAACATCCCCACTGTCAAACATGGTGGTGGCAGCATCATGGTTTGGGCCTGCTTTTCTTCAGCAGGGACAGGGAAGATGGTTAAAATTGATGGGAAGATGGATGGAGCCAAATACAGGACCATTCTGGAAGAAAACTTGATGGAGTCTGCAAAAGACCTGAGACTGGGACGGAGATTTGTCTTCCAACAAGACAATGATCCAAAACATAAAGCAAAATCTACAATGGAATGGTTCAAAAATAAACATATCCAGGTGTTAGAATGGCCAAGTCAAAGTCCAGACCTGAATCCAATCAAGAATCTGTGGAAAGAACTGAAAACTGCTGCTCACAAATGCTCTCCATCCAACCTCACTGAGCTCGAGCTGTTCTGCAAGGAGGAATGGGAAAAAAATTCAGTCTCTCGATGTGCAAAACTGATAGAGACATACCCCAAGCGATTTACAGCTGTAATCGCAGCAAAAGGTGGCGCTACAAAGTATTAACTTTGTAACTTAAGGGGGCTGAATAATTTTGCACGCCCAATTTTTCAGTTTTTGATTTGTTAAAAAAGTTTGAAATATCCAATAAATGTAGTTCCACTTCATGATTGTGTCCCACTTGTTGTTGATTCTTCACAAAAAAATACAGTTTTATATGTTTATGTTTGAAGCCTGAAATGTGGCAAAAGGTCGCAAAGTTCAAGGGGGCCGAATACTTTCGCAAGGCACTGTATCATCCTTCCCAACCTGCCCTCCAAATACACCACTGCTGTCTTCAACCAGGATCTCAGCGATCACTGCCTCATTGCCTGCGTCCGTAATGGGTCTGCGGTCAAACGACCACCCCTCATCACTGTCAAACGCTCCCTAGAACACGAGCAGGCCTTTCTAATTGACCTGGCCCGGGTATCCTGAAGGATATTGACCTCACTTCGTCAGTAGAGGATGTCTGATTATTCTTTAAAATATCTTTCCTCACCACCTTTAATATGAATGCCCCATTCAAAAAATGTAGAACCAGGAACAGATAGAGCCCTTGGTTCACTCCAGACCCGACTGCCCTTGACCAGCACAAAAATATCCTGTGGTGTTCTGCATTAGCATCGAATAGCCCCTGCGATATGCAACTTTTCAGGGAAGTTAGGAACCAATATACACAGGCAGTTAGGAAAGCAAAGGCTAGCTTTTTCAAACAGAAATTTGCATCCTGTATCACAAACTCCAAAACTTTCTGGGACACTGTAAAGTCCATTGAGAATAAGAGCACCTCCTCTCAGCTGCCCACTGCACTGAGGCTAGGAAACACTGTCACCACCGATGAATCCACGATAATTGAGAATTTCAATCAGCATTTTTCTACAGCTGGCCATGCTTTCCACCTGGCTACCCCTACCCCGGTCAACAGCCCTGCACCCCCCACAGCAACTTGATCAAGCCTCCCCCATTTCTCCTTCACCCAAATCCAGATAGCTGATATTCTAAAAGAGCTGAAAAATCTGGACCCCTACAAATCAGCCGGGCTAGACAATCTGGACCCTCTTTTTCAAAAATGATCCGCCACAATTGTTGCAAACCCAATTACTAGCCTGTTCAATCTCTCTTTCGTATCGTCTGGAATCCCCAAAGAATGTAAAGCTGCAGCAGTTATCCCCCTCTTCAAAGGGGGAGACACTCTAGACCAAAACTGTTACAGACCTATATCTATCCTACCCTGCCTTTCTAAGCTCTTCGAAAGCAAAGTTAACAAACAGATCACCGACCATTTCGAATCCCACTGTATCTTCTCCGCTATGCAATCTGGTTTCCGAGCTGGTCATGGGTGCACCTCAGCCATGCTTAAAGTCCTAAACGATATCATAACCACCATCGATAAGAGACAATACTGTGCAGCTGTATTCATCGACCTGACCAAGGCTTTCGACTTTGTCAATCACCACTTATCGGCAGACTCAACAGCATTTGTTTCAAATCAAATCAAATTTTATTGGTTACATACACATGGTTAGCAGATGTTAATGCGAGTGTAGTGAAATGCTTGTGCTTCTAATTCCGACCGTGCAGTAATATCTAACAAGTCAGCTAACAATTTCATAACAACTACCTTATACAAACAAGTGTAAAGGAATGAATAAGAATATGTACATATAAATATTTGGATGGCCGAACGGCGTAGGCAAGATGCAGTAGACTGTATAGAGTACAATATATACATATGAGATGAGTAATGTAGGGTATGTAAACATTATATAAAGTGGCATTGTTTAAGTGACTAGTGATACATTTATTACATTCAATTATTAAAGTGGCTAGAGATGTTGGCAGCAACCACTCAATGTTAGTGATGGCTGTTTAACAGTCTGATGGCCTTGAGATAGAAGCTGTTTTTCAGTCTCTCGGTCCCTGCTTTGATGCACCTGTACTGACCTCGCCTTCTGGATGATCGCGGGGTTAACAGGCAGTGGCTCGGGTGGTTGTTGTCCTTGATGATCTTTATGGCCTTCCTGTGACATCGGGTGGTGTAGGTGTCCTGGAGGGCAGGTAGTTTGCCCCCGGTGATGCGTTGTGCAGACCTCACCACCCTCTGGAGAGCCTTACGGTTGTGGGTGGAGCAGTGCCGTATCAGGCGGTGATACAGCCCGACAGGATGTTCTCGATTGTGCATCTGTAAAAGTTTGTGAGTGTTTTTGGTTACAAGCCAAATTTCTTCAGCCTCCTGAGGTTGAAGAGGCGCTATTGCACCTTTTTCACTACGCTGTCTGTGTGGGTGGACCTTTTCAGTTTGTCCGTGATGTGTACGCCGAGGAACTTAAAACTTTCCACCTTCTCCACTACTGTCACGCGATGTGGATAGGGGGGTGCTCCCTCTGCTGTTTCTTGAATTCCACGATCATCTCCTTTGTTTTGTTGACGTTGAGTGTGAGGTTATTTTTCTGACAGCACACTCCGAGGGCCCTCACCTTCTCCCTGTAGGCCGTCTCGTTGTTGTTGGTAATCAAGCTTACCACTGTAGTGTCGTCTGCAAACTTGATGATTGAGTTGGAGGCGTGCATGGCCACGCAATCATCGGTGAACAGGCAGTACAGGAGAGGGCTGAGAACGCACCTTTGTGGGGCCCCAGTGTTGAGGATCAGCGGGGAGGAGATGTTGTTTCCTACCCTCACCACCTGGGGGCGGCCCGCCAGAAAGTCCAGGAACCAGTTGCACAGGGCAGGGTAGAGACCCAGGGCCTCGAGCTTAATGACGAGTTTGGAGGGTACTATGGTGTTGAATGCTGAGCTGTAATTGATGAACAGCATTCTTACATAGGTATTCCTCTTGTCCAGATGGGTTAGGGCAGTGTGCAGTGTGATTGCGACTGCGTCGTCTGCGGACCTATTGGGGTGGTAAGCAAATTGGAGTGGGTCTTGGGTGTCAGGTAGGGTGGAGGTGATATGATCCTTGACTAGTCTCTCAAAGCACTTAATGGTGACGGAAGTGAGTGCTACAGGGCGATAGTCGTTTAGCTCAGTTACCTTAGCTTTCTTGAGAACAGAAACAATGATGGCCCTCTTGAAGCATGTGGGAACAGCAGACTGGGATAGGGATTGATTGAATATGTCCGTAAACACACCAGCCAGCTGGTCTGCGCATGCTCTGAGGACGTGGCTCGGGATGCCGTCTGAGCTGGCAGCTTTGCGAGGGTTAACACATTTAAATGCTTTACTCACGTTGGCTGCGGTGAAGGAGAGCCCGCAGGTTTTGGTAGCGGCCATGTCAGTGGCACTGTATTGTCCTCAAAGCGAGCAAAGAAGTTGTTTAGTTGGTCTGGGAGCAAGACCTCGGTGTCCGCGACAGGGCTGGTTTTCTTTTTGTAGTCCGTGATTCGCTGTAGACCCTGCCACATACCTTTCGTGTCTGAGCCGTTGAATTGCGACTCTACTTGGTCTCTATACTGATGCTAAGCTTGATTGATTGCCTTGCGGAGGGAATAGCTACACTGTTTTGTATTCGGTCATGTTTCCGGTCGCTTTGCCATGATTAAAACCAGTGGTTCACGCTTTCAGTTTTGCGTGAATGCTGCCATCAATCCAAGGTTTCTGGTTGGGGAAGGTTTTAATATTCACCGTGGGTACCACATCACTGGTGCATTTGCTAATAAACTCGCTCACCGAATCAGTGTATACATCAATGTTATTGTACGACGCTATCCAGAACATATCCCAGTCCACGTGATCGAAGCAATCTTGAAACGTGGAATCAGATTGGTCGGACCAGCGTTGAACAGACCTGAGCATGGGCGTTTCCTGTTTTAGTTTCTGAGCTGGTCATGGGTGCACCTCAGCCATGCTCAAGTTCCTAAACGATATCATAACCGAATAACTGCCTCTGCTGGTTCACCAACTCCTTCTCAGGACTGAAATGTTAATTAGGAAATTCTGAAAACTATTAATAACATTCCATCCATGAGGCCACTAGAGGATGAGTTCACGTGAAACTCACACTAAGTTCACGTGAAACTCACATTTGCAGTTTCATATGTGAAAAACTTCCACATGATTGTTTTTCAGATGTGAACTTGCAATTCCACATGTGAAAGTTACATTTTCACGTGACATTTTTTCACATATGGAACTGCAAATTAGATTTTTTACATCCGTTTGGTTTCACATGTGAACTTGACATTCCACATGTGAAAGTTAAAATCAATTTTTCAGTTTCACATGTAAGAACTCCTCATGTGAAAATCTCACTTTCACATGTGGAATTGCAAGTTCACATGTTGGGTTAAAATAATATTATTCTCCTCACATGTGAAAAGATTGTGTTAGCATGTTGCAATTGCAAAGTTTCCACCAGTGGAATTGGGGTGAGCACATCTACAGTATTTCTGCTGTATGAAGGTCACTGCCTGTTAAAGGTGCGGTCCTTAGTTGTTACATCCATTTTTGTACTTGATTCTTGAAAAATGTCATGTATTTTGCCTCATGAGCGTAGTTGAACTGTTGTACCCCATCAGAACTCAAAATATAAGCTTGTTTTACTCCAATGTTGGTAAACAAAGTAAATGTAAACAAAGTTTAAATCTATTATTTTGATACCATAGATCAGGTTTTCCCAAACTGGGGTATGCGCAATCCCGTCGGGGGTACGCCAAATAAAAATGTGATTCACATTAAAAATGATTACCACTTAAAAAGAGGAGAGGCCTGTAATTTTCATCATAGGTACACTTCAACTATGACAGACAAAATGAGAAAAAAAATCTAGAAAATCACATTGTAAGATTTTTAATGAATTTATTTACAAATTATGGTGGAAAATAAGTATTTGGTCAATAACAAAAGTTTATCTCAATACTTTGTTATATACCCTTTGTTGGCAATGACAGAGGTCAAACGTTTTCTGTAAGTCTTCACAAGGTTTTCACACACTGTTGCTGGTATTTTGGCCCATTCCTCCATGCAGATCTCCTCTAGAGCAGTGATGATTTGGGGCTGTTGCTTGGCAACATGGACTTTCAATTCCCTCCAAAGATTTTCTATGGTGTTGAGATCTGGAGACTGGCTAGGCCACACCAGGACCTTGAAATGCTTCTTACGAAGCCACTCATTCGTTGCCCGGGCGGTGTGTTTGGGTTCATTGTCATGCTGAAAGACCCAGCCACGTTTCATCTTCAATGCACTTGCTGATGGAAGGAGGTTTTCACTCAAAATCTCACGATACATGGCCCCATTCATTCTTTCCTTTACACGGATCAGTCTTCATGGTCCCTTTGCAGAAAACAGCCCCAAAGCATGATGTTTCCACCTCCATGCTTCACATTAGGTATGATGTGTTTTTGGATGCAACTCAGCATTCTTTGTCCTCCAAACACGACGAGTTGAGTTTTTACCAAAAAGTTCTATTTTGGTTTCATCTGACCATATGACATTCTCCCAATCTTCTTCTGGATCATCCAAATGCTCTCTAGCAAACTTCAGACGGGCCTGGACATGTACTGGCTTAAGCAGGGGGACACGTCTGGCACTGCAGGATTTGAGTCCCTGGTGGCATAGTGTGTTACTGATGGTAGGCTTTGTTACTTTGGTCCCAGCTCTCTCCAGGTCATTCACTAGTTCCCCCCCCCCTGTGGTTCTGGGATTTTTGCTCACCGTTCTTGTGATCATTTTGACCCCACGGGGTGAGATCTTGCGTGGAGCCCCAGATCGAGGAAGATTATCAGTGGTATTGTATGTCTTCCATTTCCTAATAATTACTCCCACAATTGATTTCTTCAAACCAAGCTGCTTACCTATTGCAGATTCAGTCTTCCCAGCCTGGTGCAGGTCTACAATTTTGTTTCTGGTGTCCTTTGACAGTTCTTTGGTCTTGGCCATAGTGGAGTTTGGAGTGTGACTGTTTGAGGTTGTTGACAGGTGACTTTTATACCAATAACAAGTTCAAACAGGTGCCATTAATACAGATAACGAGTGGAGGACAGAGGAGCCTCTTAAAGGAGAAGTTTGAGGTCTGTGAGAGCCAGAAATCTTGCTTGTTTGTAGGTGACCAAATACTTATTTTCCATCAAAATTTGCAAATAAATTCATAAAAACCCTACAATGTGATTGTCTGGATTTTTTTTCTAATTTTGTCTGTCATAGTTGAAATGTACCTATGATGGAAATTACAGGCCTCTCTCATCTTTTTAAGTGGGAGAACTTGCACAATTGGTGGCTGACTAAATACTTTTTTGCCCCACTTAACCTACTGGAGCGCGTGCTATGAGTGGGTGCTGCTATGGTGACCAGTAAGCTGAGATAAGGTGGGGCTTTTCCTAGCAGAGACTTGTAGATAACCTGTAGCCAGTGGGTTTGGCGACGAATATGAAGCAAGGGCCAACCTACGAGAGCGTACAGGTCGCAATGGTGGGTAAGTGTATGTTGCTTTAGTGACAAAACAGATGGCACTGTGACTGCATCCAGTTTGTTGAGTAGAGTATTGGAGGCTATTTTATAGATGACACCACCGAAGTCGAGGATTGGTAGGATGGTCGGTTTTACGAGGGTATGTTTGGCATCATGAGTGAAGGATGCTTTATTGCGATATAGGAAGCCAATTCTAGATTTAATTTTGGATTGGAGATGCTTAATGTGAGTCTGGAAGGAGAGTTTACAGTCTTACCAGACACCCAGGTATTTGTAGTTGTCCACGTATTCTAAGTCAGAGCCGTCCAGAGTAGTGATGCTGGACGGGCCAGCAGGTGCGGGCAGTAATCGGTTGAATAGCATGCATTTAGTTTTACTTGCGCTTAACCTCTAGCGTCGAGCAATCCCGTATCCGGGAGCGTAATCATAGCCTCAAGCTCATTAGCATAACGCAACGTTAACTATTCATGAAAATCGCAAATGAAATTAAATAAATATATTGGCTCATAAGCTTAGCCTTTTGTTAACAACACTGTCATCTCAGATTTTCAAAATATGCTTTAACCAAAGCTACACAAGCATTTGTGTAAGAGTATTGATAGCTAGCATAGCATTAAGCCTAGCATTCAGCAGGCAACATTTTCACAAAAACAAGAAAAGCTTTCAAATAAAATCATTTTCCTTTGAAGAACTTCGGATGTTTTCAATGAGGAGACTCAGTTAGATAGCAAATGTTCAGTTTTTCCAAAAATATTATTTGTGTAGGAGAAATCGCTCCGTTTTGTTCATCACGTTTGGCTAAGAAAAAAAAAACGAAAATTCAGTCATTACAACGCCGAACTTGTTTCCAAATGACCTCCATAATATCGACAGAAACATGGCAAACGTTGTTTAGAATCAATCCTCAAGGTGTTTTTCACATATCTATTCGATGATAAATCATTTGTGGCAGTTGGCTTTCTCCTCTGAACCAAATGGAAAAGTGGACGCAGCTGGAGATTGCGCAATAATTTCGACGGAGGACACCAAGCGGACACCTGGTAAATGCAGTCTCTTATGGTCAATCTTCCAATGATATGCCTACAAATACGTCACAATGCTGCAGACACCTTGGGGAAATGACAGAAAGTGTAGGCTCATTCCTGGCGCATTCACAGCCATATAAGGAGACATTGGAACACAGCGCATTCAAAATCTGGGGCAATTCCTGTATGAAATTTCATCTTGGTTTCGCCTGTAGCATTAGTTCTGTGGCACTCACAGACAATATCTTTGCAGTTTTGGAAACGTCAGTGTTTTCTTTCCAAAGCTGTCAATTATATGCATAGTCGAGCATCTTTTCGTGACAAAATATCTTGTTTGACTTCTTGATCGTACCCATACCGGATCCGGTATTGTGAATACAGCCTCAGGCTCATTACCATAATGCAACGTTAACGATTTATGAAAATCGCAAATGAAATGAAATAAATGTGCTAGCTCTCAAGCTTAGCCTTTTCTTAACAACACTGTCATCTCAGATTTTCAAAATATGCTTTTGAACTATAGCAAAACAAGCATTTGTGTAAGAGTATTGATAGCTAGCGTAGCATTTAGCGGGCAACATTTTCACAAAAAACAGAAAAGCATTCAAATAAAATAATTTACCTTTGAAGATCTTCGGATGTTTTCAATGAGGAGACTCTCAGTTACATAGCAAATGTTCAGTTTTTCCTGAAAGATTCTTTGTGTAGGAGAAATCGCTCCGTTTTGTACATCACATTTGGGTACCAAAAAAACCCGAAAATTAGGTCATCAAAACGGCGAACTTTTTTCCAAATGAACTCCATAATATCGACTGAAACATGGCAAACGCTGTTTAGAATCAATCCTCAAGGTGTTTTTCACATATCTCTTCATTGATATATCGTTTGTGGAAGTCTACTTTCTCCTCTGAATCCCATGGAAAAATACTTGCAGCTGAAGATGACGCACCAATTTCGACGGAGGACACCGGCCGGACACCTGGCAAATGTAGTCTCTTATGGTCAATCTTCCAATGATATGCCTACAAATACGTTACAATGCTGCAGACACCTTGGGGAAACGGTAGAAAGTGTTAGCTCGTTCATGGCACATTCACAGCCATATAAGGAGACATTGGAAAACAGCGCTTCAAAAATTCTGTTCATTTCCTGTTTGAAGTTGCATCTTGGTTTCGCCTGTAGCATTAGTTCTGGGGCACTCACAGACAATATCTTTGCAGTTTGGGAAAGGTCAAAGTGTTTTCTTTCCAAAGCTGTCAATTATATGCATAGTCAAGCATATTTTTGTGACAAAATATTGCGCTTAAAACGGGCACGTTTTTTTAATCCAATAATGAAATAGCGCCCCCATAGATTCAAGAGGTTAATACGGAAACGTTTTTTTATCCAAAATTTAAAAGAGTGCCCCCTATTTTGAAGAAGTTAAGAGCAGTTGGAGGCCACGGAAGAAGAGTTGTATGGCATTGAAGCTCGTCTGGAGGTTAGTTAACATAGTGTCCAAGGAAGGGCCAGAAGTATACAGAATGTTGTCGTCTGCGTAGAGGTGGATCAGAGAATCACCAGCAGCAAGAGCAACATCATTGATGTATACAGAAAAGAGAGTCGGCCTGAGATTTGAACCCTGTGGCACACCCACAGAGACTGTCAGAGGTCCAGACAACAGGCCCTTCGATTTGACACACTGAACTCTATCAGAGAAGTAGTTGGTAAACCAGGCAAGGCAATCATTTGAGAAACCAAGGCTGTCGAGTCTGTCAATAAGAATGTTGTGATTGACAGAGTCGAAAGCCTTGGCCAGGTCGATGAATACAGCTGCACAGTAATGTATTTTATCGATGGCGGTTATGATGTTGTTTAGAACCTTAAGCGTGGCTGAGGTGCACCCATGACCAGCTCTGAAACCAGATTGGATAGCGGAGAAGGTATGGTGGGATTCGTAATGGTCAGTTTTCTGTTTGTTAACTTTGCTTTCGAAGACTTTAGAAAGACAGGGTAGGATAGATATAGGTCTGTAGCAGTTTTGGTCTAGAGTGTCACCCCCTTTGAAGAGGGGGATGACCGCGGCAGCTTTCCAATCTTTGGAAATCTCAGACGATGCGAAAGAGAGGTTAAACAGGCTAGTAATAGGGGTTGCAACAATTTCGGCAGATAATTTTAGAAAGAGAGGGCCCAGATTGTCTAGCCCGGCTGATTTGTAGGGGTCCAGATTGTGCAGCTCTTTCAGAACATCAGCTGTCTGGATTTGGGTAAAGGAGAAATGGTGGGGGCTTTGGCGGGTTGCTGTGGAGGGTGCCAGGCAGGTGACCGGGGAAGGGGTTGCCAGGTGGAAAGCATGGCCAGCCGTAGAGAAATGCTTATTTAAATTCGCAATTATGGTGGATTTATCGGTGGTGACAGTGTTTCCTAGCCTCAGAGCAGTGGGCAGCTGGGAGGAGGTGCTCTTATTCTCCATGGACTTTACAGTGTCCAAGAACTTTTTTGAGTTAGTATTACAGGATTCAAATTTCTGTTTGCTTCCCTGAAGAGTTGCATATCACGGGGGCTATTTGATGCTAATGCAGAACACCACAGGATGTTTTTGTGCTGGTTAAGGGCAGAGAGGTCTGGAGTGAACCAAGGGCTATATCTATTCCTAGTTCTAAATTATTTGAGAGGGGCATGCTTATTTAAGATGGTGAGGAAAGCACTTTTAAAGAATAGCCAGGCATCATCTACTGACGAGATGAGGTCAATGTCATTCCAGGATACCCCGGCCAGGTCGATTAGAAAGGCCTGCTCGCAGAAGTGTTTCATTGAGTGTTTGACAGTGATGAGGGCATCAAGCTTAGTTTGTAGGATGGCCGGGGTGTTAAGCATGTCCCAGTTTAGGTCACCTAGAAGCACGAGCTCAGAAAATAGATGGGGGCAATCAATTCACATATGGTATCGAGGGCACAGCTGGGGGCAGAGGGAGGTCTATAGCAAGCGGCAACAGTGAGAGACTTGTTTCTGGAAAGGTGAATTTTTAGAAGTAGAAGCTCAAATTATTTGGGTACAGACTTAGATAGCATGCAGAGTTCTGTATTACTATCTTTGCAGTAGATTGCAACACTGCCCCCTTTGGCAGTTCTATCTTGGCGGAAAACGTTATAGTTAGCAATGGAGATTTCAGGGTTTTCGGTGGTTTTCCTAAGCCAGGATTCCGACACGGCTAAGACATCTGGGTTGGCAGAGTGTGCTAAAGCAGTGAGTAAAACAAACTTCAGGAGTGGCTTCTAATGTTAACATGCATGAAACCAAGGCTTTTACGTTTACAGAAGTCAACAAATGAGAGCACCTGGGGGGTGGGAGTGGAGCTAGGCACTGCAGGACCTGGATTAACCTCTTCACCAGAGGAACAGAGGAGAAGTAGGATAAGGGTACGGCTAAAGACTATATGAACTGGCCATCTAGCACGTTCAGAACAGAGAGTAAAGGGAGCAGGTTTCTGGGCACGATAGCATAGATTCAAGGCATAGTGTACAGACAAAGGTAAGGTAGGATATGAGTACATTGGAGGTAAACCTAGGCATTGAGTAATGAAGAGAGAGCTATAGTCTCTAGAAATGTGTAAACCAGGTGATGCCATCGCATATGTAGGAAGTGGAACAACATGGTTGGTTAAGGCATATTGAGCAGGGCTAGAAGCTCTACAGTGAAATAAGACAGTAATCACTAACCAGGACAGTAATGGACATGGCATATTGATATTAGAGAGAGGCATGCGTAGCCAAGTGAACATATGGGTCCAGTGAGTGGTTGGGGACACGGCGATTCAGACAGTTAGCAGACCGATGCTAACAAGCTAACAGTTAGTAGGCCGGGGCTAAACAAGCTAGCAGCTAGTAGACCGGGGCAAGTTAGCAGGCCGAGTTTGCAAGCAAGCAGTTACAGACCGGGCAGGTAAGCTAGCAGTTAGCAGGCCGGCAGCTAGCAGTTAATAGACCGGGGAAAACTAGCAGTTAGCAGGCCGGGTTAGCAAGCAGTTAGCAGGGGCTAGCAGTTAGCCTTTGGGGGACGTCGCGGTGGGGGTAAGTCTGTTTTTGCCTCTTCGTGCGGTAACGTTGATAGACCAGTCATGGAATTAGTAGGGTTCCAAGTAGCTCTAGGTAGCTAGCAGGCCTAGCTGGTTAGCATAATGGGCCTTCAGCGGGCGTCGCGCCTGAGGGGCCTGTTGAGGTCCTTGGGCAGATTATGTCGGTATTCCAGTCGTAGGGGATCTGTGGGGTTCCATGCCCAGTACCGGCTGTATAAGGGGACGGATATTGAAGCACAGGAGTATACTTCGGTGGTAGCACAGGAGCCCTGGCCGGGCTAGCTTCAAGCTAATTGGTGCTTGCTCTGGGATGGAAACGTTAGCCAGGAGTAGTCATCCGGGATTGTGGTTAGCTAGTTGTGAAGATCCAGATGAAAATGTTCAGTTTGCGGTAGGAATCCGGGGATAAAAATAACAGGTCCATTATGCTCTGGTTAGAGTCACGTTGTTCGAACTGACGAGAGCTTTCCGAGCTGAAGGTTAGCTGATGACCGCTGGCAATGGTTTGCTGACTGATAGCTGGTAGTTAGCTGGCTAGCTTCAGTTGAGGGATTCCAGATCCAAAGTAAATATAAATACTTTAGGAAAAAAAAGCAGATCCACGCCACATTGGGTGAGGCGAGTATTTAGATGTTGAGGTTTAGCAAAATAAAGGATATGCAACGAAAAAGATGTAAAACGATATATACAAGGGACACGACAGGACAAAGACGTCTGACTGCTATGCCATCTTGGATTGGATAGACATGGACATATGTTCTCATGTTCTGAGCAAGGACCTTAGCTTTCTTACATAGCACATATTGCACTTTTACTTTCTTCTCCAACACTTTGTTTTTGCATTATTTAAACCAAATTGAGCATGTTTAATTTTTTACTTGAGGCTAAATTGATTTTATTGATGTATTATATTAAGTAAAAGTAAGTGTTCATTCAGTATTGTTGTAATTGTCATTATTACAAATACATTTTTAAAAATCGTCCGATTAATCGGTATCGGCTTTTTTGGTCCTCCAATAATCGGTATCGGTATGGGCGTTGAAAAATCATAATCGGTCGACCTCTAATCAGTATATAAAACACCTCCCTCTTTCCTGTAATTTCCCCTGTCTTTGGTTATGTTACTATGGCCTTTACCTTTGCTGCCTTTTTTTCCAGTTGCAGGTTTTGGCACATTCATTCCAGCAACATAGCACCCTGCATCCCACTGCTGGTTTGCCTCTGAAGCTAAACAGTGTCGGTCCCTGGATGGGAGATCAGATGTAGTTGGAAGTGGTGAAAAATATGGGGAACATTTATGGGGACATGAGGGGAAAAACACTGTAAAAATGTTTGTCTGACTCATGAAAATGAAAAATATGTGTGTATTTTGAATATTTTTTTCACATGTCTGAAAACCACGTGTTTTTTTGTTTGATTTCTGGATGATTTAATATGAAGTTGTCAAGCCTGTTACTTTATTTGACACTTAATTTAGTCATTTTTTTATTTAACGTTTACATTGTAGTCATTTAGCAGACACTTATCTAGAGCGACTAAAGACTAGTGAGTGTATACATCTTCAAACTTTTTTTTTCTTCCACACGGCTCCCCCATTGGAATCAAACTCACAACCCTGGCGTTGCAAGCGCCATGCTCTACCAACTGAGGCACACGGGACCATAACCTCTTGAAATGTCTTTATGACAGAATGTTAAAATTAGGTGACAAAAATATTTATTACATTTTTTTAAGGTACACTACTCAAAAGGCACTTAATTGGTGGAACGACCCAGCTAACCAAAACACACTCCTGTTGATATTACCCTATCCATTGAAGAGGAGTGCGTAACACAGGGATACTACAGTCAAAATATATTTAAGTACTTTGTTTATTAGTCTACTGTTCATACAATTCAACTAAAATGTTTCATGGCCGGAGTTAAGTTTTCAGGAACACTTTCAGTAGCAAAAACTGATCTGTTAAATTACCTGTATATTGAATGGATATACGAGTATATTGTCTAACGCTGCGCATGTCTTCCAGGATCATTCAAACAGAGGAAACAGAAGTCCATCATGGTCACTGTGATGTTGCTCATTGTGTCTGTGCTCATCCTTGTCTTTGGACTGGCAGCCACCACCAGGACACAGAACATTACTGTCGGTGGCTACTACCCAGGAGTCCTTGTAAGTAGCAGTCTAACACCTTACTGTCTTAGAGACATGTCATACCTCAATGAAAAGAGGGTAACACCACGAATGCATTATGATGCAGTTATAATGCATCGCAAGACTTGTCATGAGTATATGACCCTCTTGCAATGTCTTATAATCATCTCGATCCTGACTACATACCAGCCATTTTGAGTCAGTTGAAATGTTGATACTTAGAGAGACATAACTTGTTATAAGTTTGATTATTATAATACATTATAAAGATTCACACATGCTTATACATTCATACATGCTTATATGTTATTATAATAACAAGTTATTAACGAGACATTTCTTCACATGAAAAATTCAGTTATTATTGACTATTCTATTCTACTCTAAAGCGTGTTATACCTGCAGACGTCAGGGAAAGTGTTAGCGAAAGGGTATTCCATACAATCAAGAGTAATATCCCCTGGCTGATGTAAGTTGTATTGGACCTCATTTTGAGTGCTAATTAATGATGGTCTCCCAGAGGGAGGATTTTCCCCCATATTCATTATTTAGCATTGTTGTCATTAGAGGCTAAAATATATGTGATCACCTTTGAAGTGGCTTCAGAGACCCCATCTATATAACCCTCAGCATTCTGCCTCAGGAGAAACTAACTGTGTTGATCCTATAGACATGATATTCTATAAAATAAGAAGCTCCCTAACAGGAAAAATAAAGTTCCTCGATTATATTCAGTGTGCATGATGACTAGGTTGTCTCTAAGAATAAATAATGTATGGTTATTCATCTGAAAAGACCAGTGAATCACATTTCAGATACAAGAATAGGGCAGGTATTGAAGAACAATCTTAACTAGTATAGCTCAAGAAAAATGTTATTGTGAGACTTGTATTAATAGAGCAGAGACTGGTTGTACTTTCATTGCATCATTCTTACTGGGAGATCGATGCCACGATCATAGATATGGGCCCTGTTTAAATACTTCAGAAATACATCCAAATCAAATTTTCACATTTTATTGGTCACATAAACATGGTTAGCAGATGTTAATGCGAGTGTAGCAAAATGCTTGTGCTTCTAGTTCCGACCATGCAGTAATGTCGAACAATTTCACAACAACGACCTTATACACACAAGTGTAAAGGAATTAATAAGAATATTTACATATAAATATATGGTTGAGCGATGGCCGAATGGCATAGGCAAGATGCAGTAGATGGTATAGAGTGCAGTATATACATATGAGATGAGTAATGTAGGGTATGTAAACATTATATAAAGTGGAATTGTTTAAGTGACTAGTGATACATTTATTACATCCAATTATTAATTATTAAAGTGGCTAGAGATTCGAGTCAGTATGTTGGCAGCAGCCACTCAATGTTAGTGATGGCTGTTTAACAGTCTGATGGCCTTGAGATAGAAGCTGTTTTTCAGTCTCTCGGTCCCAGCTTTGATGCATCTGTACTGACCTTGCCTTCTGGATGATAGTGGGGTGAACAGGCAGTGGCTCGGGTGGATGTTGTCCTTGATAATCGTTTTGGCCTTCCTGTGACATCGGCTGGTGTAGGTGTCTTGGAGGGCATGTAGTTTGCCCCAAGTGATGCGTTGTGCAGACCTCACTACCCTCTGGAGAGCCTTGCGGTTGTGTGCGGAGCAGTTGCCGTACCTGGCGGTGATACAGCCCTACAGGATTCTCTCGATTGTGCATCTGTAAAAGTTTGTGAGTGTTTTTGGTGACAAGACAAATTTCTTCAGACTCCTGTGGTTGAAGAGGCGCTGTTGCGCCTTCTTCCCCATGCTGTCTGTGTGGTTGGACCATTTCAGTTTGTCTGTGATGTGTACGCCAAGGAACTTAAAACTTTCCACCTTCTCCACTACTGTCCTGTCGATGTGGATAGGGGGGTGCTCCCTCTGCTGTTTCCAGAAGTCCTTGCTTTCCTTGAAGTAATCACAGATCTGAATTGGTTGGATTTAAGTTGCACGTTTTGGGGAATATTCAGAGGTGGAAACTTTCTTTGGGAATATATGGGAATTAACGTAAATATATGCAAATGAATATGAATGCAATTTAAAATTGTCACGACTTCCTTCGAAGTCGGTCCCTCTCCTTCTTCGGGCAATGTTCGGCGTTCGACGTCACCGGTCTTCTAGCCATCGCCGATCCACCTTTCATTTCCCATTTGTTTTGTCTTGTCTTCCCACACACCTGGTTTCATTCCATCAATTACATGTTGTGTATTTAACCCTCTGTTCCCCCCATGTCCTTGTCCGGTATTGTTTATTGTAGACTGTGATATGGCCATTTCTTGGAGAGACTCCTTCCCCTCCAGGAGACTATCAAACATGATGATAACACCTCAATGGGTGTTGCTGGGCAGCTTTATTCTTCTCACTTTGCTTGGTGAGGTAGATTGCTGCTATAACTTGATTGCCCTTCACATACCTAACTGTTTCCTTGTAGAGTGTATCCATTGTTTGTATCCATTGACACTTCAGGCTGAGGAGTAAGTTTCACATCCACAGTACATGTGCTACACTTAGGTCAAGGAAACATTTCTACAGAATTTGAACTTGGTCATTTTCTATCACAATAATTGGGATTGATTATTTCCGGGGAAAAGTAATTTGGGTGAACTAAATAGAAGGACCATTTCCTGATCCTTAATGAGTCAACATAAGTGAGGTGTTGTGTTCTATTTGCTGTTGGTCTTTATTACCATTCAAATGAATTTTCCATTTAGTCTGGTTCGACTGGTGACCTAACAGCATTGTGCTCTTTTTTCAGCTGGGCCTAGGCTCCTTTCTCGGAATCATCGGAGCCCATTTGATAGAAAATAAGAGGCAGATGGTAAGAGTATTTATATTACGCCTGCGCTTCCATATTCGTTTCTATGCCACACCTCTATAGCTCTCTGCAGACAAACACTGCCAATAACCCAATTCAATTCGTCAAGCTACGTTCACTTGGCATTGATAGACTACGCCAAAATTGTGGTCTTCATGTGGCATGGGCACAGAAACACTGCTACCTTCTCTAGCAGAATGTCACAGTTGGCTCACAGGGATTTTAGCATGGCTGTCAGAACATGTATCTTAGAGCTTCTTGCGAGATGCAGCCAGAAATAAACATGGGTAAGAGGAGGGGGACAGATGTCCACGCAGGAATGTATGGACGGAACTGCAGATGAGAGCCGTGGGGTGTTGCCAGGGGCGTAGCTACTAGCCCCCTAGCTCCCGAAATGAAGAATGAGTGTGTAGCTTGTCAGCCTTTACACACAAAAACTGGACGAGGAGCAAATAGCTAACAGTAGACAACAAACATCCAACGCACCATCATGTAAAATAAATAAATGTACAGCATTAGATGCAGAACTGTAACGGCGTTCTTCGTTTGTCGAAAGAGAGTCGGACCGAAATGCAGCGTGTTGGTTACTCATGTTTTTACTAGAACAAATGACGATACATGAAATAACAAAAACAACAAACGGAACGTGAAAAACCTATACAGCCTGTCTGGTGAACACTAACACAGAGACAGGAACAATCACCCACGAAATACAAAGTGAAACCCAGGCTACCTAAATACGGTTCCCAATCAGAGACAACGAGAATCACCTGACTCTGATTGAGAACCGCCTCAGGCAGCCAAACCTATGCAACACACACCCCTAATCAGCCACAATCCCAATAACTAAAAAACCCCACTAAGAAAATACAACAAACATAAACCCATGTCACACCCTGGCCTGACCAACTAATTAACTAAAACACAAAATACTAAGACCAAGGCGTGACAAGAACAACAAACACAATGATTTATTCATGGAATATTTCCCTTGATTTGACTTTGCTATGGAAGATAATAAGACAAAGGTCTGAGTGGATAACACTTTGCTTCTCTCGTCACTCTTTGTGTGTCTTCCAGCTGGTGGTGTCCATTATGTTCATCAGTTTCGGAGTGGTGGCTGCCTTCTGCTGTGCCATTGTGGATGGGGTGTTTGCAGCAAGACGCATTGTGAGTACCAGTAACAAACACAGCGAGTAAGCCAAGTTCTAAGCAGCAATCATACAGAAGACAGATGCACAGATACCATGCAGTCATATGGAATGTCACTGTTTCAGTGTTATTACATAGTAACCACACCAATAACTGATTTAATATAGAATCTGACCATTGCCACTTGATGACATCATTGTTTTGTACCTTTTCAATTTTCCATAAGAAATTATTGTTTACATACCGGTTACTTACGCATAGATTATGATACAAGTTCATTTGCATCTTGTGTTGCTGGAGTGTATTCTGCTGGTGTGGTTGATGCTGTTCAAATCAAATCAAAGTTTATTTGTCATGTGCCAGAATACAACCGGTGTAGACCTTACAGTGAAATGCTTACTTACAGGCTCTAACCAATAGTGCAAAAAAGGTGTTAGATGAACAATAGGTAGGTAAAGAAATAAAACAACAGTAAAAAGACAGGCTCTATACAGTAGCGAGGCTACATACAGACAATCATTGGTCAGGATGATTGAGGTAGTATATACATGTAGATATGGTTAAAGTGACTATGCATATATGATGAACAGAGAGTAGCAGTAGCGTAAAAAGAGGGGTTGGGGGGGCACACAATGCAAATAGTCCAGGTAGCCATTTGATTACCTGTTCAGGAGTCTTATTGCTTGGGGTAAAAACTGTTGAGAAGCCTTTTTGTCCTAGACTTGGCACTCTGGTACCGCTTGCCATGCGGTAGTAGAGAGAACAGTCTATGACTGGGGTGGCTGGAGTCTTTGACAATTTTTAGGGCCTTCCTCTGACACCGCCTGGTGTAGAGGTCCTGGATGGCAGGCAGCTTAGCCCCAGTGATGTACTGGGCCGTACGCACTACCCCCTGTAGTGCCTTGCGGTCAGAGGCCGAGCAATTGCCGTACCAGGCAGTGGCAGATGTGTTGCTACCTACCCTCACCACCTGGGGGCAGCCCGTCAGGAAGTCCAGGATCCAGTTGCAGAGGGAGGTGTTTAGTCCCAGGATCCTTAGCTTAATGATGGTACTTAGTGATGGTACTATGGTGTTGACCGCTGAGCTGTAGTCAATGAATAGCATTTTCACATAAGTGTTCCTTTTGTCCAGGTGGGAAAGGGCAGTGTGGAGTGCAATAGAGATTGCATCATATGTGGATCTGTTTGGCGGTATGCAAATTGCAGTGGGTCTTGGGTCTACTGCTGTTGTTTCTTTACTGATGTGTAAAACCTAATCAGTAGGATAAAATGTGGATATGATGACTTTGTGTTGCACCCCAGGACCTTAGACCCTACTACGCCGGTCGCTGTGATTTCCACGCCAATTCCAAACCCTCTGTTGATTATGAAGATGTGAGTGCACACTTCTTTCCTGTTGACCTCATATCACCATTTTGGTTGAAAGGTTGCCTTAAAGTTGTTTAAATGTTGCCTTAGAGTTGAAAATCCATCAGTTTCACATAATATAGAACATGACCCATTTGCTTTACCATGTCATAACAGTGACTATCTGTGTTAAATCTAGGTTCACTGCCAGACAGCATCCCGGGCTACCTGTAATTTACGTGTGAAATCCAATACCTGTTACTGCTGTGACCTCTACAACTGTGGCAAGTGAGTTTGCTAAGCCTCATTCGCAAATTCCTATCATTAGAGAATTGTTTTGATTATTTTTCTGCCTGAGGGGCAGCTAAACTCAGCTCAATTGATTGATTATTTACTTGTTTGCCTCAAATGTATACACTTGTTGTTTTAGTGTCTTTTTAGTAGCTTTAAGGTCAGCACTGCTTATGTTTCAGAGAACACCCTCTTTTGGGACATGCGAATAAAGATGTTTTGAAAAATTTTAGGAAAATGTCCATGATTTGGAAATAGGTCCCTTTCTTTTAGCCCCTTATGAAACATTATTGTTGGTGTGGTTGATTTTAAGAGTAGCTGTGTATAAGTCTTCCTGCTTGGAATCCACCATGGGAATGATTGGATGCCCTGCACTCACTCCTACATGAATACCAATCCTCATACCCGTTTCCCCCAACTCTCTCTCTCTAGTAGCTGTAGCTACAGTAGTTCCCCCTTTCCAACTTGATTTGAAACTGTCATCTGTTTTACAACCAAAGGTGCACTTGTGTTCATTTCTATGTTGTTGATTTGGGATTTATGCTTGCCTGTCATTTGTCACAATGAATGTCGTAGGCATTACACATTTCTCTTTAGCCTTGCATCTCAATAAGGTGGTTCTTACTTCTGTCTGTCTTTACTCTTTATCCTCCCTAATCTCGTCCACCCACCTCTCCCACACACTGGCCCAGCCGTGTGGAGCTTATGGGGGGCTACCATGAGTACACGGAGGTGGGGAGCTGCGAGGACGTGGTGCACCTCCACCACCTGCTGTGGTCCGCCATCATTCTCAACATTGTCGCTCTCTTCCTGGGCATCATTACCGCCGGCGTGCTAGGAGGTTTCAAGGACTTGGTGAGATGAGCAGCAGGGTTGTATTTATTAGGGCACATCCTAGCATAACGTTTTAAAGCGTTTTTCAACAGACAAAAGGAAAGCAGGCGGTTATTATTAGACAAGTCCAGTTATCCCCCCCGATGCAAATTCTCAGTATATGTGGCCCTTACTGTTGCCCTTTGTGACGTGCACACACCATGAACCACAGGTATCAGTATTGCCCATTATTTTTGTGTGTTTTGGACAGACGCCCATGTTGACCCCTGACTCGTGTGAATCAGAGTCCCTTCCTGCAGCCTCTTTCCCCTTAGAGTTTCCAGCTCCCAGCACCCCTTCATTCAACTCCTACCTCAACAATGCCCCCTACCTGTCACCCTACACTGCCTACGACCTGCAGGTAATATACTACTAATACCCATCATACATTATCCCCCACATAGCCACAACTAACAGGAATAATGCATTAGGACTGTTGACTAACTTGAACTATGTGTGGGTAAGTCAAACCTTTTAGGAGATCACACATTTATGTCAATGGTAAATATGCACAAATTCAAGTTACACTGGTGGATTTCAAGTTAAGATTCTGTCCTTACTGCTTGATCATAGGATGAGTACTGTACAAACTCAAGTCATCTGTCTTGTTTTAACTCCGGCTCATCTTCTCCCTCCCTTCTCCCCAGGGCTCCAGCATGATGTTCCCTGACTCTTCTGGCCTGTCTGATGACTCCCAGTCAGGGGCTAGCCGCATAGGGGCCAGCCGCATGTGGCCCACCCTGGTCCCCCCAAGCTACTCTCCCCCTTACTCCCCCCCCGATGAGAAGCCCCCACCATACAGCCCCTAGGAGAGTGGCTGGTCCTGGGAAAATAACAGGGGAGGGCATCCAGCATCATCTCCTCTTTTGCCAGCTGCAGTAACAACAATGGGCATTGATAGGTGTTGATGGGCTTTTTATATTAACCTGTTTGAAAGAGAGCTGCTGCTACATCTGGTGCTCCATGCCGTTCTAAAGCAGCCAAGCCTGCCTGGGCTTTGTTGGGTATACAGAGACAAGGAGTTACTGGAAGAAAAAAATAGCATGCGTCACTAATGTGACTAGAAGCCCCTGCCATTTGTCATAGGAATGCTGCAAGGTTCATTCATCCCTCAATAAGTATAGCCTGTTAGGATTCAGTTCAGCCCAACCTGGATGGAGTGGGGGATATAACAAGATGCTGCTTGCCCAACACGCTTTTCTCAGCAGACTCTCTGTCGATGCCAGTACGCTCCCTACATCTTTCCCTTGGCCCTAACTATTCTATGTTTGCAGGGGTCTGGATAGGTATAAACAGTGTAATGGGGGATGTAAACATCCTATCGTTTACACCTTAAAGTTCTGCAACATCGAAGAGTTAGAGCCAAGGTGCGAATCGTCTGTACGTGTATCGAAAACAAGCTTACCTCGCTCAAGACACCAGGACTGCCTACAGTCGTGGCCAAAAGTTTTGAGAATGACACAAATATTAATTTCCACAAAGTTTGCTGCTTCAGTGTCTTTAGATATTTTTGTCAGATGTTACTATGGAATACTGAAGTATAATTACAAGCATTTCATAAGTGTAAAAGGCTTTTATTGACAATTACATGAAGTTGATGCAAAGAGTCAATATTTGCAGTGTTGACCCTTCTTTTTCAAAACCTCTGCAATCCGCCCTGGCATGCTGTCAATTAACTTCTGGGCCACAGCCTGACTGATGGCAGCCTATTCTTGCATAATCAATGCTTGGAGTTTCTCAGAATTTGTGGGTTTTTGTTTGTCCATCTGCCTCTTGAGGATTGACCACAAGTTCTCAAAGGGATTAAGGTTTGGGGAGCTTCCTGGCCATGGACCCAAAATATTGATGTTTTGTTCCCCGAGCCATTTAGTTATCACTTTTGCCTTATGTCAAGGTGCTCCATCATGCTGGAAAAGGCATTGTTCGTCACCAAACTGTTCCTGGGAGAAGTTGTTCTCGGATGATGTGTTGGTACCATTCTTTATTCATGGCTGTGTTCTTAGGCAAAATTGTGAGTGAGCTCACTCCCTTGGCTGAGAAGCAACCCCACACATGAATGGTCTCAAGATGCTTTACTGTTGGCCTGACTCAGGACTGATGGTAGCGCTCACCTTGTCTTCTCCGGACAAGCTTTTTTCCGGATGCCCCAAACAATCGGAAAGGGGATTCATCAGAGAAAATGACTTTACCCAGTCCTCAGCAGTCCAATCCCTGTACCTTTTTCAGAATATCAGTCTGTTCCTGATTTTTTTTCCTGGAGAGAAGTGGCTTGTTTGCTGCCCTTCTTGACACCAGGCCATCCTCCAAAAGTCCTCAACGTGCATGGAGATGCACTCACACCTGCCTGCTGCCATTCCTGAGCAAGCTCTGTACTGGTGGTTCCCAGTCCCGCAGCTGAATCAACTTTAGGAGACGGTCCTGGCGCTTGCTGGACTTACTTGGGTGCCCTGAAGCCTTCTTCAAAACAATTAATCCGCTCTCCTTGAAGTTCTTGATGATCCGATAAATGGTTGATTTAGGTGCAATCTTACTGGCAGCAATATCCTTGCCTGTGAAGCCCATTTTGTGCAAAGCAATGATGACGGCACGTGTTTCCTTGCAGGTAACCATAGCTGACAGAGGAAGAACAATGATTCCAAGCACCACCCTCCTTTTGAAGCTTCCAGTCTGTTATTCAAACTCAATCAGCATGACAGAGTGATCTCCATCCTTGTCCTCGTCAACACTCACACCTGTGTTAACGAGAGAATCGCTGACATGATGTCAGCTGGTCCTTTTGTGGTAGGGTTGGGTTGAAATGCAGTGGAAATATTTTTGGGGGATTCAGTTCATTTGCATGGCAAAGAGGGACTTTGCAATTAATTGCAATTCATCTGATCACTCTTCATAACATTCTGCAGTATATACAAATAGTCATCCTACAAACTGAGGCAGCAGACTTTGTGAAAATTAATATTTGTGTCATTCTCAAAACTTTTGGCCACGACTGTACAGATGTGCCTTATCCAAATCTGTCGACTCTCAGAGAAGCACCAGTTATCCTGACCAGATTAGAAGCTTGCCACCTTGGACAATGTGGTCTCCTCCCTCTGACTCGCACCTCAGTCAGTGTGTTTCTCTCTCTCTGTTTTCTATGAATGCTTCCTGTCAAAAGTGGCACCGTGATTACTCCTTATTTTTTGCATCGCCTTTAAGTGGCATGACACTGGTGTCGTGGTTTGGGAATGGTTTGTCTGATTAGGGACTGATTGATACGCCTTGGTAATGTCACGTTGAACCAGTATTAACACTGTTAGATTGCTTTCAAGCTCAACTTTTAGCGTATTTCCATTAGCACCAAAAGCGTGCAATTTACTGTACATCATTAGAAATTTAATCTGTAACGTTGCTTGGACATATGTAAAGGTACACAATTGTATCTCAAAGTGTAATGTAAAATGAAGGTTTTGAAGCATAGATCACAGTTCATCCTATTACTCTTTATCTCACGTTGTTGTTCGCAGATTGTGAGCAGGGTTATAGCAGAGGCAATAATGACAAAAAAAGCCTTTGTTGTGGGGTGGATTGGGGGGAAATCTATGGAGCCAGATACCTGCCAAAAGGTTGAACATGCGTATCATTAGGATCATAAGAAAATCCATATGTGACTTGTTTGGATCGTAATAAAAACCATGTGTGAAACATATCTGTCTAATGTACAAACCTTATGTCAGTTAAGAACAATGACGGCCTAGGAACAGTGGGTTAACTGGCCTAGGAACAGTGCGTTAACTGGCCTAGGAACAGTGCGTTAACTGGCCTAGGAACAGTGGGTTAACTGGCCTAGGAACAGTGGGTTAACTGGCCTAGGAACAGTGGGTTAACTGCCTGTTCAGGGGCAGAACGACAGCCTAGGAACAGTGGGTTAACTGCCTGTTCAGGGGCAGAACGGCAATCCCTTGTCTGCTCGGGGATTTCAACTTGCACCCTTTCGGTTACTAATCCAACGCTCTAACCACTAGGCTATCCTGCCGCCCCATTTACAAGTTAAATTCTTACTTTACACATCCCTTTACTCGTTTACAGATCTTTTTTTATGCGTACAAACTTTTGTCAGTGATGTGGCATCTGCAAAGGACATGAACCGAACGTCGCTATTCGAAGTTAGCTAGTCAATCAAGCAACTCTAGCCCAGATGTTAGCGGAATAAACCTAAATCAACTCTATCTAAATATGCCATGCTGTTGTGTGTTATATAATGGCAGAATTTTAATTGTATAGCTGCGTGGGGCTATTGTGGTGATCATGTAAACTAATGAATCACACTTTTTCCAGTATTTGGAGCACGGACTGTAGGCCTTTATATTAGGCATTTTGAGTGTTAGTGATTCCGACTCGGTATGTAGGCTTGTTCTAGCCATTTGCGATGCACAACCCCATCACGCAGAGGATATATCCATATCCCAAACAAGACAAAACTAAATATTGATTATGTCTTGGTCATAACCTGTCCTGAGTGACATCTTTCCTATCAGCCACTGCACGTGCTTTAACTATTATGTAGAAAATGTATTTGGAGGCTATATTTAGAGGCCTGTGAGCTGGGGTCTCTTTTTAAGGAGAGCCCTATAATAAAAAGTTATAAAACAGAGTTCTAAAATTATTCCACATGACACCAGTACCCAAAATGACAGCCTAAATTGCAACACCTACAAGTTGAAAGCCTATTTTTTATTTGGATATGCCTAAATTAAACTTATTATTAATGTGATAGGCCAAATAAGTTTGAATACATGTGGATTAAAATAAACAAATGGATAAGACTGTTCTATTCTCTTTGATTTAGTTCCTATTGCAACTCAGACATATGACTGCATGGGTGACATACTGACTGAACTGAATGAAGGATTAATTAAAATGTTAAAATATGTTGGAATGAGAAGTTGCACGCATCATGCATGCTCTGCACTTTATTAGGGTATAATGACTCTGACTGCATGCCTCCAGAAGACCATCTTCTGAGGTTGAGGGGTTGCTTTTCTGAAGGCTCATGGTGCTGTGGTGCTGCATGGAGATCACAAGCTCTTCAACTGGGCAGCAGTGTCATGATGGAGGGAATAGCCTATATGGAGACTACCTAAGACCACTGCAACAGAGTTATTGTGAACTGTGAAAATAAGCTTATTACCAGACTTAGCCTACATTTAACCTCTCCCTTGTTCATTTCAAAGTACATTACCAGTCAAAAGTTTGGACACACCTACTCATTCAAGGATTTTTGTTTATTGTTTACTATTTTCTACATTGTAGAATAGAAGACAAACTATGAAATAACACATGGAATCATATAGTAACCAAAAAGGTGTTAAACCAATCAAAATATCTTATATTTGAGATTTTTCAAAAAGTAGCCACCCTTTGCCTTGATGACAGCTTTGCACACTCTTAGCATTCTCTCAACTAGCTTCATGAGGGAGTCATCTGGAATGCATTTCAATTAACAGGTGTGCCTTGTTAAGTTAATTTGTGAAATGTATTTCCTTCTTAATGCGTTTCAGCCAATCAGTTGTGTTGTGACAAGGTAGGGGTGGTATACAGAAGATAGCCCTATTAGGTAAAAGACCCTATAAGTTCCTATTATGGAAAGAACAGCTCAAATAAGCAAAGAGAAATGACAGTCCATCATTACTTTAAGACCTGAAGGTCAGTCAATCTGTAAAATTTCAAGAACTTTGAAAGTTTCTTCAAGTGCAGTCGCAAAAACCATTAAGTGCTATGATGAAACTGGCTCTCATGAGGACCGCCACAGGAAAGGAAGACCCAGAGTTGCCTCTGCTGCAGAGTATAAATTCATTAGAGTTACCAGCCTCAAAGATTTTAGTCCAAATCAATGCTTCACAGAGTTCAAGTAACAGACACATCTCAACATCAACTTTTCAGAGGAGACTGTGTGAATCAGGCCTTCATGGTTGAATTGCTGCAAAGAAACCACTACTAAAAAGACACCAATAAGAAGAAGACCATCTGGTTAGTGCTTAGTGGGGCTATCATTTGTTTTTCAATAGGAAAATGACCCAACACAACTCCAGCCGTGTAAGGGCTATTTGACCAAGGAGAGTGATGGAGTGCTGCATCAGATGACCTGGCCTCCACAATCACCTGACCTCAAACCAATTGAGAAGGTTTGGGATGGGTTGGAACGCAGAGTGAAGGAAAAGCAGCCAAATAGTGCTCACCATATGTGGGAACTCCTTCAAGACTGTTGGAAAAGCATTCCAGGTGAAGCTGGTTGAGAGAATGCAAAGAGTGTGCAAAGCTGTCAAAGGCAAAGGGTGGCGACTTTGACAAATCTAAAATATGTTTTGATTTGTTTAACACTTTTTCGGTTACTATATGATTCCATATGTGTTATTTCATAGTTTTGATGTCTTCACTATTATTCTACAATTTAGAAAATAGTCCAAATAAAGAAAAACCCTTGAATGTAGGTGTCCAAACTTTTGACTGGTACTGTAGATACATCAATAAAAGAGAGGCATAATGCCATCTAGACATGCGCTGGCAAACAAATCAATTACATTAGCTACGTAAATGTGAAGTAAACTCAACTGAGGAGTACTAGAGAATGGAGACTTTTAACTTGACAAAGTGCAGGATACCTCTTTCCGGTTTCCCTGACATCCCTTTTTTTATGCTGTTATACTTGTTTGGGTATATTTGGTGTACGTTTTGTTGTTTGTTGGCGAGATTCAACTGTCAAAACTCTTTAAGGTATTATTGTACGTCAGAATTGCAACACAAGATTTGTTCAAGCCTAAAATGTCAGTCCGTAGTCGTAACATGGTGTTTGTATGTTCACAGATGAAATGTCACGTTTACGTTTGTTTCACACTTGGCTTTTGTTACGATCCTAACAATTTAAGTATGGATTTTCTTACGATCCTAACAATATGTACATTCATCATTTTGGCAGGTATCTGACTCCATAGGAATCTGAAAAATAAATGATCACTTCTAATGTTATTTATTTTTGTAAAGGGACTAAACACTAAACTCCCCTGTCTCTTTATGGGTGTAATATAATAGGTTATGACACATGTACACTTGAGTATACCAAAAGAACACCCCTTTGTGTTGTCTTAATCACAAAATGCATTGGCCTCAAAGTAAAGTGCAGCCTCTTGAGATGATCGATTAAAGAAATCCGTTTTGTTTTTGCAAAATTTGTTTTGAACAGCACTTTCTCAACCGCTGCGCTGAAGATGGACTTCTGTTGACTGGCGTGGATTGATTGTCCCGCCATTAAAAGTAATTGTGTAAAATGCTTGTACGGTGTTGTTTTCCCATAGACGACAAGAAGGTTAAATAGTCAACATGAGTCATCCTTAATGAAATACCTACCTCACAAGGTGCATTTTGTTTTCCATTTTTGAGAATAACCATCCACCAGGGAAAAAATGCCAATGGAGGGGCCTTCATTACTATGGGATTTAGGAAAACTATCAGATTTAAACTCTTTCAAACTAAAATGCTGTGTAGTCGTCTCATTTAATAGGTCTTTTCCATTCTGCCAAAATGAGGCACACTTTAAAAAAAAATCTTTATTAACATTTGTTTAGCACTATACCTAATAAATACGTTTTTAAAACAGAAACAATTTCAAGTGAAAAAGGTCACAATTATGTACAAGATACACCACTGTTAATTGTGTAAGGTTTTTTTTACCATAAAAGTTGTCAGTGAAGGACATAATGATGCAGTATAAAATGTCAAGTTAGCTCTCCACAGTCCAACTCAATTCAAATACACACTGACAAGGGGAATGGACATAAAAAAAATAATGATCTACAGAACAATCCTGCACTAGGTGCTATTTCATTACAGAAAGAAATGGTTTTCAAGTTACATGATTCCTATGATACACTATGTAGGCAAACTGTATACATACAGAGTAGGAGGTAGCTGACTAAACTCAACTCCATGGTGAAGGAAGTTTCTGATGAACTCCACCAACGGAGTAAAGCAGAGACCAGGCTTTGTGGATCAATACTTTTAAAAATGTAATTATGAAACACTTACCTTGTACCTGTTTGTCCTCTGTAGTTGTGTGCCTTTCTTTGTTTTCTGAAATCCATACTTTTTAATAAAAGGTGAATCAAATACAACCACTGACTGTTTCCTTGTTGAGATTCATCTTATAACAACAGCAATGAGGAAACAGTCGGTGGTTGTTTTTAATTAAAGTTTAATTAAAAAGTGTGGATTTCAGAAAACAAAGGGATGAATGACATCCATTAATTCCACCAATATCCAGCATCCTGACCCAATCTCTGTTCAAACAACAAACATCAACGGTTACCATTCAGCACCACTGAACATTTTATCTCCCGAAAGGCATAAGGTAATTTGACTCCCGATAAAAAAATATATTTCATAAAAAAATAAAGATCTAACAATAAATAAATGTGTATGCCTAGATTTAGGGTCCTTCTGTTGAACTGCATGGGCACTCCAGACAGAGTACTCACAAATATTTACCATAAAAAGGGGTAAGTAGAAATACAATGAGCGCCAATACATAGTTCAATGACAAGAGCTTGATAAGAACAAAAGTCACATTACACTCCGGATGGGCTAGCTAGAGCACATAGGAATTTCCTAAAAACAACTACACTTAACAAAAATATGAACACAAGATGTAAAGTGTTGGTCCTGTGTTTCATGAGATTAAATAAAAAATCTCAGATATTGTTTATAAGCACCAAAATCGTATTTCTCTACAATGTTGTGCACAAATTTGTTTACATCCCTGTTATTTAGCATTTCTCCTTTGCCAAGATAATCCTTCCACTGACAGGTGTGGCATACCAAGAAGCTGATTAAATAGCATGATCATTACACAGGTGCGCCTTGTGCTGGGGACAATAAAAGGCCACTTTAAAAATGTGCAGTTTTGTCACAACACAATACCACAGATGTCTCAAGTTGAGGGAACGTGCAATTGGCATGCTGACTGCAGAAATGTCCACCAGAGCTGTTGCCAGAGAATTGAATGTTCATTTTTCCACCATAAGCCGCCACCATTTGGCAGTACGTACAACCGGCCTCACAACCGCAGACCACGTGTAACCACGCCGGCCCAGGACCTCCACATCCAGCTTCTTCACCTGCCAGATCATCTGAATGGGGGCGAGCTGGGGGTGGTCACAGGGTGCTGAGGAGTATTTCTGTTTGTAATAAAAACTTTCTGATTGGCTGGTCCTGGCTCCCCAGTGGGTGGGCCTATGCCCTCCCAGGCCCACCTATGGCTGGCCCTGCCCAGTCATGTGAAATCCATAGATTAGAGCCTAATGAATTTATTTCCAATGATTGATTTCCTTGTATGAACTGTAACTCAGTACAACATTTGAAATTGTTGTATGTTTATATTTTTGTACAGTTTAGCTCAGTTTAGCTAAAACAACTGTTAAACGTTTGAAAAAGACAACATTCGACGTGGATCCAGGAAACAAAATTCAAATAAGGGGACCCACTGACAAGGCATAGATCACAGAGCGGTGAGCCACCCTGCTCAGTACGTCTCTGGTATGACAAACTCAAACTCAGAAGAGCCTGGGGGAGATTGGATAGGGTGGCTCCCTGGCCGGTGGGCACCTGATCCAGGCTGTGCCTCAGGCTCCACAAAGATGTCATCCCAGTTCAACATCTTGCCCTGGGTGGACTGTAACTGTAGTGGGTTGGCCAGGTGCCCCCTTCCAGGGTTAATGTGCTGGACGCTCCCATCCTCTTGGATAATAGGGACCCCTCGTGAATCTGAATTGTCTGTCTCATGTGAGTAGGTCTTGAACTGCACCGTTTTGCAAGGGAGCAGGCGGTACAAGTTGTTGTCGGTGTCGTCCTTTTGTTTCCTCCTGGATGGGTCCTGGTTGTGGGCCTGTTTGCAGTGAGTCGACAATAGCTGGTAGTTGATTAACATCTCGTTGCACAGCAGGCACTGGTACCTCCGCTCGCCTGTGTGGTAGATCTCGTGTTTGGTCCGATACTCGGCCAGAGCAAACACCTTGTCACAGTAGTGGCACGGGTACTTCTTCTCCCAGGAGTGGGTGTTGAAGTGGCGCCGGAGGCTCGTCAAGCACACGTAGGGACGCTTGCAGACCATGCACACAAAGAAAGTCTTCCCGTCCATGATGAGCTCGTAGTGATCTTGCTGCTCTGTTTTGGTCTTCTTGATCGTGGCACCCTGTGGCAGTTGAGAGGTGGTGAAAGGTTGAAGAGGGGTAGCCATCAGAGACCTCTTTCCCCCTCTACTGTTTTTAGAGTCTCCCTCCCCGGGGTCGTCCTTCATGGGGACAATGTCATATGTGTTTTCCCCGATATTGGCATACACCTTGCAGCCTGGAGAAAACGAGTCGATCTCTGAGGCTTTATCTAGTGTTATCGTCTTTTTTGTGGTGGCGGATATTTGGGGAATGTTGAGGCCTGCCTCGTTGATGAATCCGCCAGGTGACTTAGGGGCCGAGAGCTTGATTTTTAAGTCACTCTGTCGAGCTAGTGTAACCTGCTTCTTGTGGATTCCTATTATCTTGTGGTTTTCTGAGGGCAGGGAGGTGCTGATGAGTTTGGGGGTGAAAGTGCCGATTCTAGCCGGCGTAGTGGGTGTGCTGCAAGAGGAGGCTCCAGTGGGTGAAGACGCAATATTTGAGCTTGTGTCAGGGGACACCATGGGTCTGATCAGAAGAGTTTGGCCTTGCAAGGTCTGCGAGGAGCTGTTGAGGTGCGGAGCTGCTTTGACTGTTTTCTCTTGGTCCTTTGTCAAAGCGGGTTTGGCCTCTCCTGGTTGCTTTGTCACAGAGTCTTCCTCTGTATTGGGTCCATCCAAATCGATGATTTCGCAGGGCTTGCATTTCATGGTGGTGTCCGTTTTGGATACAAACATAATGTCGTCATCGTCCGAGTCCTGATCCTTGTTTGCACTTTTGTCAGTTTGACTGAACTCCTCTGCAGACACTGAAAAGGACTCGGTGACAATAGGCATCATCATCATCCCCATTGAGTCTGTACTGCCTTTCTCCACGGAGCTTACTTCATTGTGTTCTGTGTCTTTGGACAGGCCAGGTAGGCCCTTGACTTGGGAGAGCGGTACGCCTAGATTCGCAATGAACTTCACGCCCAACACCTGCCCAGCATTGATAAGCTCATTGAGCATGTCGGAACGAATGCGGACAATTTTGGAACTGTAAATGTAATTCAGGACTTCCTCAAAGATTTCCGCCTTGATGAAATTCAACTCGATCACCTGTCCAGCCACTGAGAAGAGTTGGTGGAAATAAGTACTTGACGCGGACAAGATGTTTTTGTGTGCTCTAAATTTACGGTCCTGTATAATTATGGTGACATCACAGAACAATCCATTATTTCGCTGTCTATTCATCGACTTCAGCACCGTTCCTGAATACCGGGTGTCAGTTGCAGAGATCAGCTTTAGGCCCGACATCCCTGTGGAGTGAAGATAAAAGCAATGAATAACAAATGCATTGACTTGACCGTCTTTGTACTGCTACCAGTAAATTTAAAATCCCCTTTCACTTCTTGTTGGGTAACCTAATCATGCATTCATAGTAGCCAGAGAAGAAGAGGCGAAGCGAGAGGATTCACGGTCGCCAAAATCTGTCCAAAATAAGCACAATGCGTTTCTATGGTTGTCGCACGCCTTCCTGCCTTTGGGACAAAGACTCCCATTGTTTTGGTGGAGACATTAGTATCTCGACATCATTTAATGATCTCTGTAATAGCTCATTGTTTTAAAGGGCGACTACACTTCCTTATTTGGCCTCATTTTAGAATTGTTTCATTAAAGGGTAACTCTCAACCCCAACTTAGCCTTTGCCCAACCCTTTCAAATTAAAAAAAAAATGCATTCAGGTGAGAAGTTGTGGGTGAGGTGAATTGCTCATAAATATTAACTTTGGGGTGGGTGTGGGGCAAGAACCCATGGGGCACAAAAAATACATTTGAAATATGGACTCACATTTATTGCAGTATTGTATTGGGAAGAAAAGTGCAATCATCACCTTGAAAATGAAGAGTAGGGGCTCAATTCAATCCAACCCGCAGTATTTATGCAGTAGCCCTTTTTCAAATGGTCAAATTAACTCACAGATTGGTCTTACTGTATAAACACCTACAACTACCACCAGGGTGACCCATTCTCACAGGTATGCTTTTCACTCTTTTGACTTAGAGGTGTGTGGGCATTGGATGAATACTGTAATGGATTTGGAGAGAAAAAAAGATATCTGCCCCATGTGGAGTTAGAACTCACAACCATTGAACTATAAGTCAACTGTTTTTGCAGACTGTGCCCCCAGTCACAGCCTTAGGGTAATATACACAGTTGACATGACCACCATTGTCATCTATTTCTTGTTACTTTGGATGTAGCTACGAATGTAAACATATAATTCTCATAGCCTACATGTTTTTTTTTCTTTGTAAAATCACAGATGAAACGGTAAGCAAAAACGTTGAATTTGGTCATAAGCAGAAATGTGATTTACGGCCATTTTAATTTGGTGTAACGTCAGTTGTCTTGTCAAGGAAGCATGATGCAAAATATATTGGCACACTCCACTTATCAAGACCATTGTCAAATATGGCGCCCTATCACCTGATTTTATAGTAAGCCTTGAGGTGGTACCACCCAGTACATCCCAAACCGAACTCTCCCTTGAGATGACGTACCTACATCATGATTTCAATGGTAGAGTTGAACCGCTAGCGGCAAAAAGAGCTAGATTTACCACTAAAATACCAAAATATATCACTTTTGCAACGAACTGTCAAAATTAAGACCAGAATTTCCGTGTTTCACTATAATTACGCGTAAAAATTCTGGGTTTTGATTTTTAAAAAAAATAATAATAATAAAGGCTAGCTGCCTTGACCGAATTCAAACGTGATTTGGTTTTGACTGAACTCAAACGTGAGTTGGTTTCGGGGTGTGGTTTGATGTGGATGTGGGAAGAGTTAGACAAATTATTTAGCCAATTAGCTTCAACTGGCTTGCCGTGGCAAAATTAGTTTGACTTTGGATAGCCTTTCTCTGGGGCTAGTTAGGGACCGTCAATGAATTACAAAATGGAAATCTGACGATATTTTCATGTTGCACATGTTTTAGTTGTCTTTAAATGCTTTCAATATTTGTATATGAATTATTACATTTTATAGGCGGAGATTTTTAGGTCATTAAAATGTGGAGCTACTGACCTTTTAAAATATGTACATTGTGTAGTTTACTGATGGTCCCCATCTAACCCCATAGGGATATCAAATGTCAAACCAAATGTTTTTTTTAACCTTTATTTAACTAGGCAAGTCAGTTATAAGAACAAATTCTTATTTTCAATGATGGCCTAGGAAGAGTGGGATAACTGCCTGTTCAGGGGCAGAATGACAAATTTGTACCTTGTCAACTCAGGGGTTTGAACTTGGAACCTTCCGGTTACTAGTCCAACACTCTAACCAATAGACTACCCTGCCGCCCCAAATTGACCATGGACATTACAGGTCCCATGAAGCTGCTCTCCAAATGTATGATTACTTGGATGCTGCCAGCTGTGGACAGGATTAAAATAAACTCAATCCACGGAAAACTGTTACGGTAACCTTCATTCCGTGACAATTCTTCCCTATCATCTGGCAAATCTCAGTTTTGGACAAGACTAACTTTATGACCAAAAATGCTCCTATTTACATTTTGTAGTCAATTTTGACACTAGAATAAATGTTTCTGACTCATATCGATGGCACATATGCCATTTTCAAAATTAGAAGTTGCTTTTTAGGGGCAGTCACTCTTTTAAGGTAGGTAGGAGTCAGCTACCTATTATACAAGCTAGAGTGGTGAATAAAATAATTGGCAAACTAACTACACTGCTAGCTAAAATGGTCAACTGAATTGTTTCTAGTCATCTCTCCTCCTTCCATGCTTTTTCATCTTTGAACTTATATGGTGATTGGCATCTAAACTTTCATAGTATTACTACACAGACCGGCAACACAGTTAGTCTTTCAATCACCCACGTGGGTATAACCAATGAGTTGATGGCACGTGGGTAACTGCGTCTGAAATAGAAAGGAATTCTATTTTAGCCCTTGGCAACGCAGACACTCACGAGCAGTGTGGGTGCAATAATTGAATAACATAGATGTCTACATTTATTTTGCAACGCTCGCGCACGTGACGCGAGTGGTGTGGTCAGCCTATTAGTGACCCCATGTGGTTGAAAGGTAGTGTAGGCTCTCTGCAAGGTTTTGTATATCCAGTGGTGGAAAATGTACCCAATTATCATACTTGAGTAAAAGTAAAGGTACCTTAATAGAAAATGTAAAAAGTGAGTCACCGAGTAAAATACTCCTTGAGTAAAAGTCTACAAGTATTTGGTTTTAAATATACTATAGTATAAAAAGTAAATGGAATTGCTGAAAGTACAAATCATTTCAAATTGCTTATATTAAGCAAACCAGACGGCACAATTTTCTTGTTTTTTTTATTAATTTATGGATAGCCAGGGGTACACTCCAACACTCAGACATAATTTACAAACGAAGCATGTGTTCAGTGAGTCCGCCAGATCAGAGACAGTAGGGATGACCAGGGTTGTTCTCTTGATAACTGTGTGAATCGAACCATTTTCCTGTCCTGCTAAAGCATTCAAGCATGCTAGGCTCCTGAGTGGCGCAGTGGTCTAAGGCACTGTGCAAGAGGTGGCACTACAGTTCCTGGTTCGAATGCAGGCTGATTCACATCCGGCTGTGATTGGGAGTCCCAGAGGGCGGTGCACAATTGGCCGAGGTAGGCCGTCATTGAAAATAAGAATTTGTTCTTAACTGACTTGCCTAGATGAATAAAATAAAAGGCAAAATATAATGAGTACTTTTGGGTGTCAGGGAAAATGTATGGAGTAAAAAGTACATAATTTTCTTCAGGAATGTAGAAGTAAAAGTTGACTGAAATATAAATAGTGAAGTACCCCAAAAAACTAAAGCAGTACTTTCAAGTATTTTTACTTAAGTACTTTATACACCACTGTGTATATCTTACCTATCATACAAATATCATTTTCTGACTCAAATAAGGTTCCCTCAAGTTGCTCAGATGTCCAAAAGATTTTCAAATAAAAATGTATTGATATTAAAAACGTTTAAGTTGCATGTATTTGAAAATATCAATATATTTGGAGTTTTAGGCTGGGTTTCTGTAAAGGCACTTTTCTTTTTACCTTTAATTAACTAGGCAAGTCAGTTAAGAACAAATTCTTATTTTCAATGACGGCCTAGGAAGAGTGGGTTAACTGCCTGTTCAGGGGCAGAACGACAGATTTGTACCTTGTCAGCTTAGGGATTTGAACTTGCAACATTTCAGCTACTAGTCCAACGTTCTAGGCTACCCTGCCGCTTTGATGCATCTGCTGGCGTGAAAATGGTTTAATGAATTAATTTGATTTCAAATGTAGGCCTATCGTGGAGTAACGTTATTTGTATGCCTAGCAACCAACAAATGTTAATAAGTCTCAGTCACAAATTCCCACTCCAATAAGGCCCCTATGAACGAGAGGCATGTACAATGTACTCCTTCGAGTGTTCAGTTCATCGTTCGCCGGTAGGGGGTCCTGCGTGCTCTGGGCATTACTGATTCAAATTGGTGAAATGAGTCGAAAGATTCATTGTTTTTTAACTTAACGAGTCAAAACGTTCAGAGTCAGTAATGAGCCGAACTTCCCATCACTACTGCACAACCAATTTTGTAGGAATGAGCGAAAGAGAATCTGCATTGTTTGTAGCTTACTGGCTAACGTTAGCCTAACACCATTCACTAACACAAGGCCGGTCTACACAATTGAGTCTTGCATGCCAATCACATAAATGTGATTTAAGGCAGCCTAGTATCTATATAATCTATTAGCTCACATGCATATTAGGGGAGATACAACTTAGTATTGATTGATTATTGTGGATAACTTATAGGAAAAGTATCTACAATAGCTTTAGCTTAACGTTAGTTGGCTACAGGCTACAGGAGCTTCCTGGTTCGCGGCAGGTTGCAACGTTTTTGGTAAACGCTGATCCATCATGACAAAATTATTGGATGAGGCCAATATACGAGGTTGGCTTCTATAAGTAACACTTGTTATTTACCTGCAGCGCCAAGCCTTATGATGGATTGTTCTTTCCAAACGAAGTATTTTCTTCTTTTATGGTATTATTGCGGTCCCCAAACAGTCCCTAGAGGTGCCTGGCGCCACCTACAGTACGTGTGGTAAACTATAGAAAAAAATCCATTGTAGGAAGGGGATAAACCAACATCATCAACAATATAAAAAATGTGGCACATAAAAAAAACATCCCACTCCTTCAGTCACATTCCAATTCAAGTCTCATCCCTATACAGGCTCAGGGGCCTGTGAGGGCAGAACATCCTTTGACAGGATTTATTTAATGCCTCAGCTGTGAACTCAAAATAAGCCCACTTCTTGATACCCTCACTAATGCCACTTCAACCAACACACCCGTGACATTTAACGAAACTTCCAAAGGATCGTCCAGGTTACATTGGTCCAAAACCCTCACTCTGAAAAAAAAGAGTAGGGTTTTCCTAATTTCAACCACAACTTTGACTTTCCTTTTCACCAGTGTATCCCATTCATTCTTACTCTCCGTGCTCTCGTCTTCACCTAACTCGCCAACAGTTTCAAACAATACATCTGTTTCCGTCATCTCCCTTCCGCTCTTCTCAGAGGTCATGTCTAGATGTATGGAAGAGTATTAAGGCCAAGTGAAGAGGGAAAAAAAGGAACAGCAAAGGGTGGTGGTACTTGGATTCTTATTTTTTGCACAATAGTACTTTAAAAAAGTAGCAATATTTCGAGAATAATCTCAACATTGAATTTAGAGAATAAAGTCTACATTTTGAGAATATAGTTATATTTCAAGATGCACGTGGGGGATTTGGTTAAGTGCATGTCTCCCTGGCTCCCAGTTGCTGTGCATGCCACTGTTGAAATACCTGAACCAATTTATGTTTTATCCCAAAAATGTGGTCGGAGGCGCCATATAGATGGTGTGACGCAATTGCGAAGCCTCCAGAGGCATGCAGAGGCCAAATTGAGCTCCATAGGGCATCGCTGTGAGCAGCCCAAATTTTGTAACAATGCAGAGGGCTCCATATAGCTCAGCATTGGCATGATTGGTTTATGGTAGGTGGGTGCGGGAGGTCCAGTATGAACACAAACTTACTTTCTTGACAACTTCCTTCACAACAGCCCTGCTCTGCTCAGCATAGGCAAGAAGTATAAAAGGCTCTGCATGGTCCATCTGATGTCTGAAGTGGCTGTACAGCATTTACTTTGATACAGCCTTCAGGGGTTTCACTTCTTGCTCTTAGTAGAGCAGAGCAGAGCAAGTTGTCAAAGTAGTGAGTTTGTGTTTATACAGGATTTGTCATGTCAATGCGTAGCTATACAAAGCCCTCTGTATTGTTAAACATTTGAGAGGCCCACGGCAATGCGGTATGGAGCTTGATTTGGACTCTGCATGCCTCCTGCGGATCTGCAATTGCTTCACACACTCCATACTAAAAGCCAATTTATGCTTGATCTGAAAATGTGGTCAGAGGAGTCATATGAATGGTGTGATGCAATTGCAGAGCCTCAAGAGGCAATGCAGAGGCCAAATTGAGCTCTGTACCACATCACCTCTCTCAAATGGAACAATGTGGAGGGGTCAGTATAGCTCCACATTGACATGATTGGTTGATGGAAGTTGAGGGCGGGAGGCCCTGTATAAACACAAACTCCCTTCACAACAGCTCGGTGCTGTTCCACGAAGCACAAGTATGAATGCCCTGACTTCTGCAGATGCCTTATCATGTAAATGCTGCACAGCCAATGCATACGCCAGATTGACCATGCAGTGCCTTGAAGCCCTTGTTCAAATCTTCGGATCCAGGATAAATTGGCTTTTAATATCCTGACTTCTGCAGAGGCCATGCATGTCGGATTGACCATGTAGATAGAGCCTTTTAGATTACTATACTTGAAATTATACTTTAGAATTGGCTTTAGTAAGAAACAAACCCTTGCTATTTTAGCACATAATAACCATATTATTATAAGTATTAGGACCTGGATAAGGTTGTGCCACCGAATATTTTCAGGAGGAACCATATTTTACACAGGTAGAGATGAGAGTGTGTGCGTGGGCAGTAAAAAGTAGCGGCAAAACAAAATGGCCATCAATCTAATGATCTAATTGTGACAACCCTCCCACTCAGTCTGAGGAATTCTTTCTCTTTGCTCTTGTTTTCCTTAATAGGGCGTCGGTGAGTGGAGCCGGGAGGGTCTTCAGCGAAATGGGACACACCTGGGCTCGGGTTTGTCCCGGGGATAAATACACCTTTCCTCCATTCAATGAGGAGACTCTCGTCATGCAGACAACTGTTTGATTTTGGTTGTGGCTGGTTTAAAATATATATATATATATATATATATATATATATTGCTTTAGCACTTTGTCTTCCCTCCTTCAAACAGGAGTCACTGCACATTTATGCATATCAATCTAGTGATCTGTTAACTTGCACAAGCATACACACCAAGTTTCCAGAGGCAATTTCAGACTATAGGCATACACTAACATGCTGACCAGACCGTGTGCGTGCCTCTGCCATCGCACTCATGTTGATTTTTGTCCACCCACACCAGACGCGATCAGGACACGCAGGTTGAATTATCTCTGAACCAACGATATTAATTTGAGACATTAATTTGAGACATGCTGACCACACGCTCGCGTCGTAAAATAAATGTACATTGACATTATCCAACCCCACACTGATCACGCATGTCAACGAGCGTCTGCATAGCCAGGAGCTAAAATATAACTTAGTTCTATTTGTGACGCTTGGTGCGCTGCAAGCCCTGCCTCCCATCTCTTCATTGTTTTTTAGGAGCATATACCCACTTGGGTGACTGAAAGATGAACTGAGGTTAACACTCCAGGCCAGTTGGTAGTGGTAATGCACCTCAAAGTTGGTTGCCAACCACCATATAAGGCCTGAAGGACGAGAGATTACTAGAAACTAACTTGGTTTACCCCTTTATCTGTGGATAAATTGTTGGAGTAGACAACATTGTGCATTTCAGGTAAAATATCAACCCAATGTTTGTATCCCAGGACAAATTAGCTAGCAACAGCAAGCTAGCCAACTAAAATGCCATAAATGTTTAATGGTTTTTGACCTGTCCTAAATAAATATATGGTTCAGAGTTTTTTATATTTAAACCTACACCTGATCGCGTCTGGTGTAGGTGAACAAAATCAACATAAGTGTACGCAGTCTGGTCATACAAAACTATTTTCTTTAAATTCGCAAAAGGCTGAATGTGTCTCACCGGAGAAAGCATCCATCTATCTGATGCTGTCTGGTCCCAACGCGTATGACTAAATTGTTTTAGGTATCTTTTAGTTGTCACTGTATTAGAGTAAGCAGAGGTGATTTGATGATGTTGATATCCGGTTTTGTGATCAAAACAAAGGTGTGTTTGTATTATTGTCTCAGCCTTGTAATTCATATGATTTGCGACCGCGGTATGAGAGGTTTGTAAAGCAAACAACGCAATTATCAAAACATGCATGTGAGTGGGTGTGTAGAGTCAGTATAAACAACTTTATCAGTGGTGCTTTACAAACAGTACTATTTTGTAACGACTGTAAGCTACGTGAGCACACCCCATACGAATTCTATTGGGATCCTGGAGACTATGGTTGTGTCCCATGTCAGCCGCTCTCCAAATTCGGGACAAACAAACTGCTGCTTGATCATGCATGGCCAACAGGAGTCGTGACATTTGTGTCAAAACAGTTGCATATGGTGTGGTATCTACACACTTGCCTCAGTTCAAAACGTTTCAAACTAGATATGTTCAGCGGCATTATTTGATAAAACATTTGAATTCCGGGCTGTATTGATAAGACAGCAACATTTGCTCGAGCGTCTAACTACGCGGAACTAAAGAGCATTGTGCTCCATGTTTCATGGGGGACCTGTTTACAGTCCCACGGACAAAATCATTTCCCGTTTCTTAACTCACGTAGAAACAACGCTGTGTGGCCTAAACAGTAGATTCGGTAGCTAGTCTTGTTTATTCTTCGCCTACATATCGAATTACGCTGTTCATATTAGTGGACATAAGACGAAAGCTATGCCTCTGTCCGATCAAGAACAGAGAGGCCCCAGGAGACGACGACGGAGCCGTTCTGGCAGCGGCAGTCGATCTCGCGACTCAAGTCCAGTCTTTGGGCCCATGCCCAAGGCCCCCAGATATGAAGAAGACCTTAAACCTCCCCGAATGTCCGAGAGAGAAAGAGAAATGAGAGAGAGAAATGCCAAAAGGTTTCGTACGGAAAACCCCCGCAGTCGTTCTAGATCTCGAGAGAGGTACAGTAACCACAGCTGGTCCGATCAGCGCGGTGGCGGCGCTGGTAGATACGGAGGTGGTGGTGGCAGGAATGATTACTACGAACGGGATGATGCTCAACGCCAGAGACAAGACGCCTTCATCTCCAGGTAGGTAAAATGGAGTTAGCGCGCACAAGTTAATTAGTTCCAACCTGGTCTCAGCTGTTTAGATCCATGCAAATGCAACGCTTGACCCACACTAGTTGGCAAACGGCAAATTGTTTCAAGGGTTTGTGAAGTCCTGTTTAAAATGAGCCAAATCAGAGATGACCTCCTGGGCCGCAGATTGTTGTCTTTTGTTCCAGCCCAAGCTGCCAATACACCTGACTCAACTAATCACAGTCTTGATCGTTTGATTCAGGTGTGTAAACTCTGGACGAAGTGGAGTCCAGGCTATTGGAACTTGTGCATCTAGCCTGGGACAAAGATTGTCTATTGTTTTGATAAAATATTTGATTAGATGAGTTTATTAGTCACATGCACGGGGTCGCAGATGTAATTGCAGGGCACAGTGAATTTCTTAAGCTATTGGAGCGACCGCTCTAACAATGATGGGAAGAGGTGACATATTTTTTCTGTGGTATATTGGCAATCACACAATTTAATGTGCATCCCGCCACCTACTGTGCGGGAAGGAAACAGGATTCCCCAAAAAATGGCACAACAAAAACAACCAATAAACTAAATCAAACTTTTCAGTTACATTTTTTTAACAGATCCGATACCTACACAGGCTCAAGGGGAACCTGGGAGGGTGGGGTCTTCCGGCGCCAGTACCCCTTGCAAGTCTGAAGACGTAATATCCATAAATCCCCAAAACTATTCTGCAGCAGCCACAATAATGTCCAGTTTCTTAGACTTCTTTGAGACTTCTGCTGTACAGTTTATAACTGTGGCAATGAACACTACAAATTCTGGCTTTTTTATTTTAAAAAATTAACACAACGTGGATCTTTTGACTGGCAGCAAACATTTACCATAGGCTGTGTTGCGTCCACTACCATATCTTCACGAGCATCACTTGTTTTCTCAGTTCTTTTAAGCTCCTCCGCATTACAAGATTCGGGTGACTGCTCAAACGTTTGGCACCTCAATCTCCTTCACCCTTTCAGGGCACTCCAGGAACTAGGGATCATGATCCCCCCCACCACAATTGCAACACCGTTGTCATTCTACACACCGTTCTTCAATATACTCTGTCTGCACACACTTGAAACATTGCCAAATCCTTTACAAATCTTACACTGTAATGGTTTGGGGACGAAAGCTCTTACAGTGTATCTTACATAACTAAGCTTCACATGCGTAGGTATTTGTTCTTTATCAAAAAACAGGAGCGACAGACTTTCTTCTTTTTCTCCATTCACCCAGCGGGTCAGACGCCGGGCACCAACCACACCAGGAATGCTCTTCAGGTATTCAACCTGAACATCTGTCGTCACCCATGAGATGACTCCTTTGACGGGTGCTCTACTCCAAAGTTCAAAACACAACTTCTGTTGTTCGGATTCTTTTGATGCTCACTGCAATCTTCCTCTGTTCTTCAAAAATATAATTATTTGAAATAAGACCACTCGTGGTCACTCTGACAGACTCCACTTTTCCTAGCACATACTTCACCATTTAACACCTTAAACGTGTTTCCCACATGCATCCTTACTCAACAAATGCATCCCAACAAGCGATTCATTATCATTCATACACGTATCTTCCACTCCAATTTTAAACAATTTCCTTTTTGTTCCAGTTTTCGCTACTAAAGTTGTCCATTCAGAACATTAGTCTTTACCAACTTTGCTCGACTCAAACTCAACATCCATTCCGCCATCTTTTTCCTGAACTGGAACCATAGTCCCAGGAGGCGAGATCAGGTGGGACCGTTCTAGCCAATGAGAGGGCAGATAGTGTGAACAACAGGCTATACAAAGAGAGGAATCATCTTTGCAGTTCATTTTCTTCTTCTTCATTAGCTGATTGCACCCAACTCATAGCAATCCCCACCCAGTTGACTACTTTAAATGGTGGAAGCCCTCAATGGCAATGTCCATGCTAAAGCAGGTTATATCCCTGATGAATCCTATCTATCTCTTTGACAACAGGCAGAACTCCAATATAAAGTTGTTTTGGGGTAAGTTGCGAAGTGCCACATGAGTCCACTTATAATCAGTACATTCGTAACAACCTAACCATTACGAACCTTCTATCAGATTAAATAAGCCTCACACAGCAAATTAGAAATTATATTTTTTGTTGACCAAATTCGACCTCGTTACAAAATGTCCTCACTTCGTGGGCTTGTTTTTGTGGACAGATCTTGGGCGGTGAAAAAACTTCTCGGTTCGCCTCTTCCTCTGCCTAGGACTACAATTGGTCATCAGTCAATTGGTCACAAGGTTTAATGTATTTCTTGAATATTTCTAATGATATGAATTTTATTCCAGGCGGCTACAAGAGAGGGAGAGAATTGGTGAACTCGGATCACCTGAAGTCTGGGGCTATTCACCAAGAGTAATGGCACCAGAGTAAGTAATTATGCATCTGATCTGACTAATCAAGTATAAGAGTTCAAAGAGTTGGGCTATACACACCAACTACCAAATGATCTACATTTAGATAATTTAGTGTCCTTTTTCAATAAGCTCTGATGAACATACCCCAGTTGAAGAGGATGTGAAAAACAGCAGCTCAGATTCAAGCTCATCCGGTGAGTATGCTAAATGAGCTTTTATAATAATCCTTCTATAAAAGTCTGTTCTCAGTTAGCCTACATCTGACTGAATGACATGCATTGACTAGTCAAGAACAAAGTGTAACCTGGGCATACTATATTATGTAGTAAGTCAAATGTATGTTCTGATTACACCCTTGAATTGGCGAGAGATCAAGACAGGTGCACTATAATTCATAGATGATAAGAAGAAGAAAAAGAAGAAGAAGAAATCCAAAAAGAAGAAGAACAAGAAACACTCCAATGACAGCGAGTCAGAGTCGGACTCTGGTGGTGAGAAATGTTTCACCTTAAAAAAAAGAAAAAATTCAAGTGCAGAGGCTGCTTGTCCAGCTAAGTTTATTTCACCCTCTAATTTAGTTATCTTTCAGATGAGGAAGTGAAGAAGAAGAAAAAGAAGAAGAGCAAAAAGTAAGTTCACTCATATCTACAGTCGTGGCCAAAAGTTTTGAGAATGACACAAATATTAATTTTCAAAGTCTGCTGCCTCAGTTTGTATGATGGCAATTTGCATATACTCCAGAATGTTATGAAGAGTGATTAGATTAATTGCAAAGTCCTTCTTTGCCATGCAAATTAACTGTTCCCCCAAAAACATTTCCACTGCATTTCAGCCCTGCCACAAAAGGACCAGCTGACATCATGTCAGTGATTCTCTCGTTAACACAGGAGTGAGTGTTGATGAGGACAAGGCTGGAGATCACTTCTGTCATGCTGATTGAGTTCGAATAACAGACTGGAAGCTTCAAAAGGAAGTTGGTGCTTGGAATCATTGTTCTTCCTCTGTCAACCATGAAAGGAAACACATGCCGTCATCATTGCTTTGCACAAAAAGGGCTTCACAGGCAAGGATATTGCTGCCAGTAAGATTGCACCTAAATCAACCATTTAGTGGATCGTCAAGAACTTCAAGGAGAGCAGTTCAAATGTTGTGAAAAAGGCTTTAGGGCACCTAAAGTCCAGCAAGCGCCAGGACCGTCTCCTAAAGTTGATTCAGCTGAGGGACTGGGAACCACCAGTACAGAGCTTGCTCAGGAATGGCAGCAGGCAGGTGTGAGTGCATCTGCATGCACAGTGAGGTGAAGACTTTTGGAGGATGGCCTGGTGTCAAGAAGGGCAGCAAAGAAGCCACCTCTCTCCAGGAAAAACATCAGAGACAGACATTCTGCAAAATGTACATGGATTGGACTGCTAAGTACTGGGGTAGAGTCATTTTCTCTGATGAATCCTCTTTCCGATTGTTTGGGGCATCCGGAAAAAAGCTTGTCCGGAGAAGACAAGGTGAGCGCTACCATCAGTCCTGTGTCATGCCAACAGTAAAGCATCCTTTGCTTCTCAGCCAAGGGAGTGGGCTCACTCACAATTTTGCCTAAGAACAGAGCCATGAATAAAGAATCGTACCAACATATCCTCTGAGAGCAACTTCTCCCAACCATCCAGGAACAGTTTTGTGACGAACAATGCCTTTTCCAGCATGATGGAACACCTTGACATAAGGCAAAAGTGATAACTAAGTGGCTCGGGGAACAAAACATCAATATTTTGGGACCATGGCCAGGAAGCTCCCCAAACCTTAATCCCATTGAGAATTTGTGGTCAATCCTCGAGGCGGGTGGATTAACAAAACCCCACAAACTCCAAGCATTGATTATGCAAGAATGGGCTGCCATCATTCAGGCTGTGGCCCAGAAGTTAATTGACAGAATGTCAGGGTGGATTGCAGAGGTCTTGGAAAAGAAGGGTCAACACTGCAAATATTGACTCTTTGCAGCAACATCATGTAATTCTCAATAAAAGCCTTTGACACTCATGAAATGCTTTTAATTATACTTCAGTATTCCATAGTAACATCTGACCAAAATATCTAAAGATACTGAAGCAGCAAACTTTGTGAAAATTAATATCATTCTCAACTTTTGGCCACAACTGTAGTCAACTGTCCATAACAAATACATGACATACCTATACACAACCAGTGTTTTCCTCAACCGTGTTTTGGCTTCACCTCACAGGTCAAAGAAGTCCAAGAAGAGGAAGGCGAAGAAGAACCGCAAGCAGTCAGCGAGCGACTCCAGCAGCGACGGGTCGGAGGAGGACGCCAACGGGGATCTGTGGGTGGAAAGGACCTGCATCGACGAACACATGGTGGGCCCTGAGGCCCCACTCACTCACCTGTCCCAGGATGACAAGCCTCTCGAGTGAGTATCTCTTTTTACATAGAAGGATCTTTCTTCCATTCAAGAATTTGACCTGTTTTAGCCGGTCGCTTGGTAAATACAACTTGCTTCCACATTTTGTCAGGATATTACCACACTATATTCAGATTTTAAAATTCCTCTTTATTCTTTTATTTTTTATTATCAATGAATGGCCAAATGATTTACATACCTTTTCCCACTAGTTTTGGTCATGCACTGCTGCCGGGTGAGGGTGCCGCTATGGCAGAGTACGTGAAAGCAGGCAAGCGTATCCCAAGAAGAGGTGAAATTGGGTTGACCAGCAACGAAATCGCAACCTTTGAGATGTCTGGCTTTGTGATGAGCGGTAGCAGGTACATTAGTACTCTTCTGTTTACATCTTGTCATTTCAAATGTTTCATCGTATTTCACACATTTGGTTGACTGCTTTGTAACGCTCATTGCAATATTGTAACCCCCAGACATCGTCGTATGGAGGCTGTGCGTCTGAGAAAGGAAAACCAGATCTACAGTGCTGATGAAAAGAGAGCTCTGGCATCTTTCAACCAGGAGGAAAGGAGAAAGAGGGAGAGCAAAATCCTCTCCAGCTTCAGAGAAATGGTGTACAGGAAAACTAAAGGCAAAGAGGAGAAATGAACCAGTTTCTCTCCTTTCAGAACTTTCAGCTTTGGAGAACATTTTTTACAAACATTATCTTTCGTTGTTTAGTTTCCCATCGTTTCATGATTTGATAATGTAATTTTTTTTCCCCCTCTTTGTATTGTGAAATAGGCCTATATTTTAAGCATCTGACACAGTGGACTATTTTGTTTATGTAGAAAGTTGTCGGAAAATGAATATTGGAAAGGGCTTGTTTTCCTGGGGTCACAAAGCAAACACAAGAATGGACCAGGAAGCTATACTTAGCCTAATACAAAATGTCTCTAAACACTTACAATATTGTGCATCCCAACATAAATCAAATCCATCCCTGAACCTTCTACCTATTAATGTAACTTTTAATGTTGGAAAAGTGCCTGTAAAATCACAAGTTACATGTTCAGGATTAATAAATCATTTAAAAAATAGTGGGGTTTTATGCTTTATTTAATAGGTCAATTTAGATGTTTAAAATTAGGTTTGATTGTCTCTGGGAAATGCATTTTAGATATTGGTTATTCTACCTTGACTTTATATCGTTCACCTTTTTATTATTCTAAAACTTGATGCCAATAAGCTGATGCCAGGGAGATGTGCATTTATTTAACTGGCACTGGCTTCAGTCTATACAAAGTGTCTGACTGGAAGAATTGTAATTCTTTGGCACGATGTGCTTTAGGAAGCGGAAGGTGATTGGGGTCAATATAGCAATGAGGGTTTGTTTAAATGCAAGCTTCCAACCCGCTCTTGTCTTGGTATCCTACTGTTTCGTTAGCTGCAGCCCAACTGCCATTCCTCTTGTAAACAACATTCAAATGTCTGGTGGTAGGAGACCAGTTCATTGTTTTACCCTATTAAACAAATCTGTTTTGCTATATTTCTACAGAAGTGCATTTCTGTACATAAGACACTGATGGTATGGCATTTTTTTGTTCTGGGAGTCATACTGAGATCATGGTATCTTTTACAGATGAGCCTTGAATTACAGAAAATACACACATAAAAGTATAAATAGAAAATGCAAGCAGAAAGAAAAACATTGGCATAAAAAACAAGCACATTCATCAGTAAGGTCCTCAATCAGCTCTGAATGGCCCTAGAGAGGCACCATAACATCAGATTTAAGGACATTTTGAACATTGTTCCACAAATAAGGTGCAATAACTAAAAGCTGATTTACCTAACTCAGATACCAAAGGAATTTCCAGAGTGAGCCATCCCTGAGACCGGGTGTGGTAACATATGTCTAATGTTTAGTAATGATAGGTACAGCGGGACTTTTAGTAAAAGGGCTTTATGAATGAAAACATAGTGATGTATCAACCTATGTGACTTCAAAGAGGGACAACCAACTTTATGGTAGAGCATGCAGTGATGAGTACTAAAACTGACTATAATGAAGTGGCAGCCATAGTCTAGGACAGATAGGAACGTCAACGGAATAATCGTCTTTCTACTATTTAGCGAGAGGCATGAGGCATTTAGCGAGAGGCCTATTTCTATCGAAGTAGCCCATTTTTATTCTCAGCTTCTTACCTCATGAATATGCTTTTTAAAAGGCAGCTTTTCCTCAATCCAGATGCCCAGATACTTGTAAGAAGGGACATAATCAATTGGGAACAACATATACTTAATTTTACCTGCATGCAATACTCATCAGGTCAAAAAAGTTTTTATGTAATAAAATGAAGGCAGATTGTAGTTCGGATACAGCCTGGTCTACCATGGGGACAATAGCATACACAACAGTATCATTGGCATACAAGTGCTAGTTACATTTATTTTACAGACAAGTCGATATTGTTCATGTAAACAGTAAAAAGTACAGGCCCCAGAATCGACCCCTACGGGACACTTTTCATAATATCCAGGAAACCCGATTTAACACCATCAGTAGATACACATTGAGTTCTATCTGTCAAGTCATTTTTAAACCAGTTACATGCAGCCTGGTCTAGGCCAATTGAAGAAAGCCTCTGAATTAGCAGAGAGTGATCAACAGTATCAAAGGCCTTTGACAGGTCAATGAAGAGGGCAGCACTATGTTGCTTTTTATCCATACAGTTAAGTACATCATTTCTAATTAGGGACACAGCAGAGATAGTGCTGTGACCTGGTCTAAAACCCGAATGATGTACATTTAGAATAAATAAGATAAGAAAGGTCTTAGCTGAGAATGAATCAAGGTTTCTAATATTTTAGCTCGGCAAGAAAGTTTAGAAATAGGGAGATAACAATTTAGGTCACAAGGGTCACCACCTTGGGAAGGGGGAGTACATGGGCCGCCTTCCCACCCTTGGGGATAGTACCAGATATAACTGTCAGGTTAAATATATGGGTTAATGATTCAGCAATCAGGGGGGCAAAGAACTACAGCAAATATGGATCTAGCATATCAGCCCCAGTGAAGGCATCTAGCACATCACAGGTAGTAAACTGTTGAAATTAAAACAAAGATTCACTAGAAGTTGAAGGGTTAACTCCCAAGTCAGCGAGAGGCTGGCAGAGGGAAGAGCAGTTGGTTGATTGACCAGGGTCAATTAAACCACAGTTTCTCTCAAATAAAAGCCTGTCAAGGTAAAATTATGATTAAAAGCATCACTGCATTAAAAGCATAATTTTCAGCTATTTTCTTTTCATTGTTGGCCTTGTGGAGGTCTGTGCCAAGCATTTGGATGGTCAGTGTAGAACAGGTCTGATTTGATTTCAGGATAAGGTCTCAGTGGATTCACTTAGCAATTTCCTTTTGAATTTCTTTCTTCCTGACATTTGTAAGATTTTTAGGATAAATTATAACAAGATCTCTGAAACAATGGATGCGATAATGGAGTCAACGGAACACAGACCGTTCCATTGACCAGACTGGCACACATTCAACAAATCTGATGTTACAAAATGGATATTCGTCAAAGCCGTCACGATTTATGTATTGCAACGGCCACAATGTGGTTCCTTAAGTCCGATTGGATATATTTAGCTCTTTTCGCCGCAGAACATTTAAAAGTTTTCTCTTTTCAGGTTTAGAATAAGTGACTGCTAAATGCTAACTACCGTTCGTATAAGCTGGTTAGCATAGCTAGCATACAGATTTCGGTGGTGGTAGTAACAGTCATTTTTAACTGTAATGCAGTTGATTGGTGACGATTACATGAATGTGAGTTGGGGTTGACATCCATACAAGCATTATACTCCAATTTCTACCTCAACATAGTGTGAAACACACATACACTGAGTGTACAAAACATTAGGATCTCCTCTTTCCATGACATAGACTGACCAGGTGAATCACGGTGAAAGCTATGGTCCTTTATTGATATCACCTGTTAAATATACTTCAATCAGTGTAAATGAAGGGACAGCCTTGAGACAATTGAGACATGGATTGTGTATGTGTGCCATTCAGAGGTTGAATGGGCAAGACAAAATATATATGTAAGTGCCTTGAACGGGGTATGGTAGTAGGAGTCAGGCACATCGGCTTGTGTCAAGAACTACAACCCTTCTGGATTTTGCACACTCAACAGTTTCCCGTGTGTATCAAGAATGGTCCACTACCCAATAGACATCCAGCCAACTAGACACAATGTTGGGAAGCATTGGGGTCAACATGGGCCTGTTGATACGATCTTTGTCCCCGTGTGCCTTTCAGGTTATGTCGATATAAGATATGGATGTTGATACTTTTGTACCTGTTTCCTCCAGCATCTTTAAAACTATAGTTTGTTAACAAGAAATTTGTGAAGTGGTTGACAAATGAGTTTTAATGACTCCAATCTAAGTGTATGTTAACTTCCGACTTTAACTGTACAGTAGTTTGTAGTCTTATCATGTGTCGCGTAAGTTTCAAGTTTTGGGAAGCAATTTTTTCACCATAAAAATGCACCTTTATTCAGTGGTGGAAAAAGTACTCAATTGTCATATTTGAGCAAAAGTAAAGATACCTTAATAGAAAATGACTCAAGAAAAAGTGAAAGTCACCCAGTAAAATACTACTTGATTAAAAGACTAAAAGTACTTGGTTTTAAATAAACTTAACTATCAAAAGCTACCATACAGCACACTTTTCTTGTTTTTTGTTTATTTATGGATAGCTAGGGGCACACTCCAGCAATCAGACATTATTTACAAATAAAGCATTTGTCTTTAGTGAGTCTGCCAGATCAGAGGCAGTAGGGATGACCAGGGATGTTCTCTTGATACGTGTGTGAATTTGACCATTTCCCTTTGCTGCTAAGCATTCAAAATATAATGAGTACGTTTGGGTGTCAGGGAAAATGTATGGAGTAAAAAGTACATATTTTTCTTTAGGAATGTAGTGAAGTAAAAGTAAAAGTTGTCAAAAATATAAATAGTCAAGTACAGATACTCAAAAAAATTACTTAAGTAGTTCTTTAAAGTATTTTTACTTAAGTTCTTCACATCACTGCCTTTATAACATTTGCAAACTAATGTAAGCCCACTATTCCTAATGTGATGAGTAGACTATTAATAAGCACGTGTCACACTGATCTGTTTCACCTGTCTTTGTGCTTGTCTCCAACCCCCTCCAGGTGTCACCCATCTTCCTCATTATCCACAGTGTATTTATATCTTTGTTCTTTGTTTGTCTGTTGTTAGTTTGTCTTGTCAGGTCTTACCAGCGTGTTTTCCTGTCTCCCATCTCCCTGCTTTCTCAAATTCTGTTTCCTAGTTTCCCCGGTTCTAACCATTCTGCCTGCCCTGACCTCGAGCCTGCCTGCCGTTCTGTACTTGCCTGTCTCTGACCCGTTTACGAACCTCTGCCTGTCCTGACCCCAAGCCTGCCTGCTGTTCTGTACCTTTTTGACTCTGTCCTGGATTACGGACCTCTGCCTGCCTTTGACCTGTCTTTTGCCTGCCCCCTGTTTGGGTCAATAAACATATATAACTAGCTGTCTCCACCTGGGTCTTATCCTGAGTTCTAATAACTGGCTGTTTATTCCTGACGCTGTTCGCTCCTAGGTTCTGGAGTGTACCCACTCCTCCAAGCTTGCCTGCCACCCGGGATCCCGTCGGACCCTGGCCTTTGTGCGACAACACTTTTGGTGGCCTACCATGGTTCTGAACGTCTCCGCATTCGTCGCCACATGCACGATCTGTGTGCAGAACAAGACTCCGCGGCAAACTCAGGCTGGTCTCCTTCAATCTCTAACTGTTCCTCACTGTCCCTCGTCTCACATATCCCTGGACTTTCTCATGTGTCTCCCCCCGTCTGATGGCTACACCGCCATCCTGACAGTAGTGGACCGGTTTTCCAAAGCCGCACACATCATTCCTTTCCCCAAGCTACCCTTTGCCAACGAGACGGCCCAGCTAATGGTGCAGCACGTCTTCCGGATCCATGGACTCCCAGTGAACATGGTCTCCGATAAGGGTCCTTAGTTCTCGTCTTGGTTCTGGAAGGTGTTCTGCACACTCATTGGATCGTCTGTCAGTCTGTCCTCCGGGTTCCACCCCCAGTCCAACAGACAGTCAGAATGAGTCAACCAAGACCTGGAGACGACTCTTTGCTGCCTGGTCTCCGCCAACCCCACCACCTGGAGCCAGCACCTAGTGTGGGTCGAATATGCCCGCAACACCCTTCCTTACTCTGCCACGGGTCTCTCGCCCTTTGAGTGTTCCCTGGGTTATCAGCCCCCGCTATTCCCGGAGCAAGAGGAAGAGGTTGGCATACCCTTGGACCAGATGTTTGTCCGCCACTATCGTCGTACCTGGAAGAGTGCCCGGTCGTCTCTTCTTAAGACCACATCCAGGTATCAACAACAAGTGGACCGCCACCAGACCCTGGCTCCCCGATATCATCTCGGGCAGAGGGTATGGCTGTCCACCCGAGATCTGCCCCTCTGGGTGGAGTCCCGCAAACTTTCCCCCCGGTTTATCAGCCCTTTCCCAATCTCCAAGATCATTAGCCCCTCTGCTGTTCATCTTCTGTATACATCCCACTTTTGATGTGTCCAGGATCAAACCCATGTCTCACAGCCCTTTGTCTCCTGTTTCCCACCTAGAGGACATTATTGTCCAAAAAACACCAGTGGTTATCATGTATTCATATAATAACCCAATGATAATTTGTTGAGAAATGTTTTCATAAAATGAGAGAAAATGTATGGATATAGGCCAAAGGCCTCAATGGGATGGACAACCTGCTGTGTTGACTATTGGTTGTTCCAGCCCAACAATAGATGTAATCTTTACATGACACTTAAACACCTGAATTAATTAAACACAACCAAACACTTAAGTGCCCTGGTGGTATAGGTTACCCGAAGAAGTGATATTCTAACATCAGGAGTACTTTTAATTTGTTTATGTACTACTATAGGTTCACCAGCTGACCTCTATCAAGACACCCATGTCGACTGGATTCCCCCTGTGAAGATGAGCAATGCTGCAGCAGCATCAGTTTGTACTTCTACTTTGTTCTTTTCCAGATATGAAACGAGACTTCCCACAGCTTGGACTATCTGAATGATTCTGTTGTGCCATTTGAGTAGAGAGCACCTTCACCTTGTCGTCATGACAAAAGTGCCTCCTTAAACCATTTGAATATTTAAAATGTCATTTGGAACGTATAAAATACTATTGTTTGATATTGTAAACATGCTCTACTTTAATAATAGGCTATATTATTGTATGGGTGAAATGAAAAGTATCTCTGCTTTGCCTAGCCCCAGTGAATAATTTTTTTTTCTTATAGCCTAACTTTTCTTTCTTTGACAATTTAAACACATTTAGTTATAGACAATATAATTGTTGTGGTAGTCTTAGGCAAACCATGTTCATTATTACAGTAGCACCTCCAAGTGCCAATCAGAACTTCTGTATGTTTTAAGCTAAGGATCCTATCACCTGCTTCCATACATTTTACTTACATTACAAGTGTTGGATTTGCTCTAAACAATTATGTCATCACAAGGCATGTACAAAATCCAGTATAATGATTAGCCACATATACTGTACATTGTCTATTGCAGTAGAGGCTGCTGAGGGGAAGACGGCTCGTAATAATGTCTGGAATGGAGCGAATGGAATGGCATCAAACCATGTGTTTGATGTATTTGATACCATTCTACTGATTGAACTCCAGCCTGTCCTTCCCAATTAAGGTGCCACCAACCTCTTATGGTCTACTGGTGTCGTTTTTAAATTAAGAACATATAGCTGAACAATATGTAAACAACGTGTGAGTTAAGCTATTCTCTGATTCAGTTGAACAATGTCAAGGGGTGCATTGCAAATGCCATCAGACTGTAGGCCAGTGGTTCCCAACTCCGATCCTCGAGTACCCCCAACTGTACGGTTTATTATAGCTCCGGACAAACACACCTGATTTAACTTGTCCACTAATCATCTGTAAAGGTTAGACATTTTAGTAACAAGTAGGCTATTATTAATAAAGCAACATTTCAGGTGAACAAAAAAAGGTCTATCATAGGTGGCTAACCTTGCTCCACTGATCCCTGATCTATGGGGGGAGCAGCCTTCTGTTACATCCCAGCAATATAACTCTTAATAATTAACTCATTAGGTTTGACACATTGAATCATGTGTGTTAGTGCTGGGCTGGAACAGAGGCCTGCACACCCAGGAGCCTGCTGCACCCACCCAGGCTTGGCCTGCTGCAGTTCTAGTAGGTTTATACATTGTGTGCGATTTTAAAACTGTACTTTTGTTCACAAAATGTGCTAACATACAGTGCATTTGGAAAGTATTCTGGGAGGTGACCAAGAACCCGATGGTCACTCTGAAAGAGCTCCAGAGTTCCTCTGTGGAGATGGGAGAACCTTCCAGAAGGATAACCATCTCTGCAGCACTCCACCAATTAGGCGTTTATGGTAGAGTTGCCAGACTGAAGCTACTTCTCAGTAAACGGCACATAACAGCCCGCTTGGAGTTTGCCAAAAATATCTTTGTCTGAAATCTTTGAGAGGGAAAGCAGGAACCTCAACGTGGAACATGCACCTATTGCCGTGGCATCCGCATGCAAGTTATTATTTCAGTTCTTAAAAGACTGAAACATCCACCCCATTGTTCAAAGACACTTGGAGCAAGTCAAATGACAGAACTCCTGCCATGCCAAGCATATGCTCTCGGTCAGACACAGTTCATGGTGCAGATGAGAATGGTTTTGGCCATTTCCCCCGTATGGACTAATCATTTGCTTCCATTCTTCTCTCCGTCAAACTTCAGACCAAGAGTTGCCTAACAAATGATGCAGATTGCTTCCTGCGCAGGACACATTACAGCACTGCTTCAGCCACTAGGCTTAACAATTCAGCAGCGATTCTGGCCTTCTACCACAAAGAGTTGAAGGAACACCTCTACGCCAATGATGATGCTGAGACCATGAAATAACTGTCTACAGTTACAGACCCGCTCATCCAATGGCTTCAGGGCAATGCTTAGATGGTTGGGAAATCTTTGGAAACACTGTTTTGCACAGTGCCACCTATGGTTAGCGCAGTCCAAGCTCCCTGACAAAGAGAAGTTTCCACTCCTAGTTTCCACTCCATATCACGTGGTCAGACATTGGGCCAGCAGCGGCCCAAGTGTCGAATGAGGACAGAGAAGCACAGATGGGGCTTCAGCGCCTCATTACATCAGCCAGCAAACCATTACTCTAGTCCCAGGGCCCCAACTGGGATGCCAAGATACCAGGCTCAGACTCACGCTGCACCTGCTCAGGAGTGGAGGAACAGACACTCTCAGCCCTACCGGAACAGGTGGAGTGCAGCATTGCCCAAGAGACAGAGGCGCACCGTATGCAGGCCGCATCCCCTCTACACCCCAGCACACAGAGACTCGACCCTAATGGGACCGACTCTCTAACGCAACACCATTTCCTTGAACACCACTGTTCCAGCTGGAAAATGTCAACGGCCAACAAATTGGTGTTAAGCACTCTAACACAAGGCTACGCACAACAATTTTTACAGAGGCCTTCCACTCTTGGTGCTGTTGAACTCAATTGAAGCCTCATGTTGTAAGTTCTAGCTTTCAGCTTGCTTGTGAATACAGTAGTATAACACCGTTTAAATTCTGTGCTACAATGTTGGGTAATTATATTATGTTGCGTCCTGTGGTGGATACCAGGAGGTTGGAAGAGATGGAGACCCGCACTGTCGAAAAAAGGAATAAATCCAGAACTGAGGCTTGAATGCAAAATAAGGATGTTTCTTAAAAAATCAGATTGCAAGAAAGTGTACCATTAATGAGACCTCAACCAGAAGGAATAAAAGTAAGAAAACCCATTCATGTGTCTGTACCACTACATATTCTCCTTTGAGTGATGACATCAAGGGAGAGATTAAGAAACATTGGAATGTGCTCATGGCCGATCCTTCTTGCCAAAATATTTTCTCTGACCCTCCTCTCTTTTCACACTACAGGGCCAGGAATGTCAGGGACTTCATTATTCGGGCAGACACGAATGTCCCTCTGTGAAAACATTATGGAAGACTGGATGTTGTGACGAGCTTCTACCCCTGTTGCCGTAGTTGTGTGGCATGTAGGGATTCCTGTAAAAAAGTGTGTGTATTCAACAGCTCTGCTGTAACGGCCGTTGGTGGAAGAAGATGAGGACCAAGGTGCAGTGTGGTGCGTGTTCATCTTTCAATTTTAAACTGAACACTGAATAATAAAACAACAAAGAGAATGAACGAAACCAAAACATTTCTGTCTGGTGCAGACACAAAAACAGAAAACAATACCCACAAAGACAGGTAAGGAAAAGGCTACCTAAGTATGCTTCTCAATCAGAGACAACGATAGACAGCTGCCTCTGATTGGGAACCATACCAGGCCAAACACAGAAATACAAAACATAGAACAAAAACATAGAATGCCCACCTCAACTCACGACCTGACTAAACTAAAAATAGAGACATAAAAGAGGAACTAAGGTCAGGATGTGACATCTGCCACTGGCATACAATACACTGTCAAACAGTTCCTCACATGCAGCTCTTCTAACGTCATATACCTTATCTCTTATCCTTGCAATAATCAATACATGGGCAAAACCAGTCGACAGCTAAGAACATGTATTATAGAACACGAGTGCTGTTAGGAGAAATTACCCTAAATCCCCTATTGCACGTCATTTCTCAGATGTCGGTCACCCCCATCTCCTCCATGTCCTTCTGTGTTATACAGCAGTTACAAAGTTCACGGTGGTGTGGTAATCTTGAACTTAGTTTTCTCCAGGCAGAATGTAGGTGGATGTTTTGTTTAAAAACTCTCCATCCATCAGGGATGAATGAAGAATTGGTATTGAAGTGCTCACTACTCTTACAATCCTGCGTTATTTATCCTGAGGAAATGTTCACATAGTAAATGTAAAAGCAATAATTGATGATATATCTCTGCCCGCTTCTGTATATATTGTATGTACTGATTCATTAATTTTCTGATGTTTTCATGCTTGATCATCTGACGTATGCAATTAACTAGAAGCCAGGGGTGTGTGCCAACGATTTACACTGATGATGAAATGTTTTTGTGTTTTGTTTTCACCTTTCATTTATGCACAGGAAGGCCATAAAGATCATCAAGGACAACAACCACCCGAGCCACTGCCTGTTCACCCCGCTATCATCCAGAAGGCGAGGTCAGTACAGGTGCATCAAAGCAGGGACCGAGAGACTAAAAAACAGCTTCTATCTCAAGGCCATCAGACTGTTAAACAGCCACCACTAACATTGAGTGGCTGCTGCCAACATACTGACTCAACTCCAACCACTTTAATAATGGAAAAATGTATGTAAAAAATGTATCACTAGACACTTTAAACAATGCCACTTTTATATGTTTACATACCCTACATTACTCATCTCACATGTATATACTGTACTCGAAACCATCTACTGCATCTTGCCTATGTCGTTCTGTACCATCACTCATTCATATATTTGTATGTACATATTCTTCATTCCTTTACACTTGTGTGTATAAGGTAGTTGTTGTGAAATTGTTAGGTTAGATTACTCGTTGGTTATTACTAGAGGTCGACCGATTAATCGGAATGGCCGATTAATTAGGGCCGATTTTTAAGTTTTCATAACAATCGGAAATCGGTATTTTTGGGCGCCGATTTCCCGATTACATTTTTTTATTTTAATATATATATATTTTTCGTACCTTTATTTAACTATGCAAGTCAGTTAAGAACACATTCTTATTTTCAATGACGCCCTAGGAACAGTGTGCTTCGTTCAGGGGCAGAACGACGGATTTTCACCTTGTCAGCTTGGGGGATCCAATCTTGCAACCTTACAGTTAACTAGTCCAACGCAATAATACCCGACCTCTCTCTCTTGTTGCACTCCACAAGGCCTGTTACGCGAATGCAGTAAGCCAAGGTAAGTTGCTAGCTAGCATTAAACTTATCTTATAAAAAACAATCAATCATAATCACTAGTTAACTACACATGGTTGATGATATTACTAGATATTATCTAGCGTTCCTGCGTTGCATATAATCTGACTGAGCATACAAGTATCTAAGTATCTGACTGAGCGGTGGTAGGCAGAGGCAGGTAAACATTCATTCAAACAGCACTTTCATGCGTTTTGCCAGCAGGTCTTTGTTGTGCGTCAAGCATTGCGCTGTTTATGACTTCAAGCCTATCAACTCCCGAGATGAGGCTTTGTAACCCGAAGTGAAATGGCTAGCTAGTTAGCGCACACTAATAATGTTTCAAACGTCACTCGCTCTGAGCCTTCTAGTAGTTGTACCCCTTGCTCTGCATGGGTAACGCTGCTTCGATGGTGGCTGTTGTCGTTGTGTTCCTGGTTCGAGCCCAGGGTGGAGCGAGGAGAGGGATGGAAGCTATACTGTTACACTGGCAATACTAAAGTGCATATAAGAACATCCAATAGTCAAAGGTTAATGAAATACAAATGGTATAGAGAGAAATAGTCCTATAATTCCTATAATAACTACAATCTAAAACTTCTTACCTGGGAATAATGAAGACTCATGTTATAAGGAACCACCAGCTTTCATATGTTCTCATGTTCTGAGCAAGGAACTGAAACGTTAGCTTTCTTACATAGCACATATTGCACTTTTACTTTCTTCTCCAACACTTTGTTTTTGCATTATTTAAACCAAATTGAACGTTTCATTATTTACTAAATTGATTATATTGATGTATTATATTAAGTTAAAATACGTGTTCATTCAGTATTTTTGTAATTGTCATTATTACAAATACATTTTTTTTTATATATATTTTTTTTAAATCGACCGATTAATCGGTATCGGCTTTTTTGGTCAACCAATAATCGGTATCTGTGTTGAAAAATCATAATTGGTCGACCTCTAGTTATTAATGCATTGTCGGAACTAGAAGCACAAGCATTTCGCTACACTTGCATTAACATCTGCTAACCATGTGTATGTGACAAATAAAATTTGATTAGATCATTTTTGGATACAAGGCGGTCCCAAGGGCTCATCTGGATTAAGTTAAATAGTGAGTTATCCCACTCTGTTGCCTGAACAACACCTTTGGTACAGCCTCTCCCATAGGTTGTTTGGCAAACCATTACGAAACAAAAGAGAAATTTGGGTTATGGATGTAACCTTGGTTCTCTGAGGAGAGTAATGGTCGCCAAGCTTTCATATTGTTCCTCCACCTCCATGGGGTTTGAGTTTAGTAATAGACAGTAAACATCTTTGATATTAAGCATGTCCATTCACATTGTGTAAAGGGGAATGAGTTCCCATAGGTCGTTTGGCGATCCGTTACTCTACGCAGAGAACTAAGGTTACATCTGTAACCCAACGTTTTGTATCTCCTTATGTCCGCTGTTAGATCATTCCCGGGGTACCAATCCAAAAAATACTAATATCTCCATATGTAGGTTACATATGGACATTGCACAAAAGTTTCCCATCTTGAGTGCAGTTACATCAAACTCAAAATCGATTAGTGTGTTCATGTTAAAAAGACAAAACAAATATATTGTGCTTATAAAAAGGTAGTATGCCTACACTTACCTAGCATAATAAAAAAATCCCCATCAAAATCCATCTGCTAGAGATATCATAATTGTTGCATTGGATGCGACTCGATAATGTAATAACCAAAAAAAGTGTTAAACAAATCTAAATATATTGTACATTTGAGATTCTTCTAAGTATCCACCCTTTGCCTTGATGACAGCTTTGCACTCTTAGCACTCTCTCAATCAGTTTCATGAGCTAGTCACCTGGAATGCATTTCACTGAACAGGTGTCCCTTCTTCAAAGCTCATTTGTGGAATTTCTTTCCTTCTTAATGCGTTTGAGCTAATCAGTTGTGTTGTGACAAGGTAGGGTTAGTATACAGAATATAGCCCTATTTGGTAAAAGACCAAGTCCATATTATGGCAAGAACAGCTCAAATAAGAAAAGAAAAATGACAGTCCATCATTACTTCAAGACATGAAGGTCAGTCAATCCAGAAAATGTCAAAAATGTGCAGTCTTAAAAACCATCAAGCGCTATGATGAAACTGGCTCTCATGAGGACCGCCACATGAAGGGAAGACCCAGAGTCTGCTGAAGAGGACAAGTTCATAAGAGTTACCAGCCTCAGAAATCGGCAATTAACTCCACCGCAGATTGCAGCCCAAATAAATTCTTCACAGTAACAGAGTTCAAGTAACAGACAAATCTTAACATCAACTGTTGGAGACTGCGTGAATCAGGAGACTGTGTGAATCAGGCCTTCATGGTCGAATTGCTGCAAAGAAACCACTTCTAAAAGACACCAATAAGAAGTGACTTGCTTGGGCCAAGAAACACGAGCAATGGACATTAGACCGATGGAAATTTGTAATTTGGTCTGATGAGTCCAAATTTGAGATTTTTGGTTCCAGCCGCTGTGTCTTTGCGAGACACCGAGTAGGTGAACGGGTGATCTCAGCATGTGTAGTTCCCACCGTGAAGCATGGAGGAGGTGTGATGGTTCTTTGATGGTGACACTGTCAGTGATTTATTTAGAATTCCAAGGCACACTTAACCAGCATGGCTACCACAGCATTCTGCAGCGATATGCCATCCCATCTGGTTTGCACTTAGTGGGACTGTCAATTGTTTGTCAACAGGACAATGACCCAAAACACACTTCCAGGCTGTGTAAGGGCTATTTGACCAAGAAGGGGAGTGATGGAGTGCTGCATCAGATGACCTGGCCTCCACTTTAACGTGACCTCAACCCAAATTAGATGGTTTGGGATGGGTTGGACCGCAGAGTGAAGTAAAAGCAGCCAACAAGTGCTCAGCATATGTGGGAACTCCTTCAAGACTGTTGGAAAAGCATTCCAGGTGACTACCTCATGAAGCTGGTTGAGAGAATCCCAAAAGTGTGCAAAGCTGGCAAAGGGTGGCTACTTAGAAGAATCTAAAATCTCAAATATATTTTGATTTGTTTAACACTTTTTGGGGGGTACTACATGATTCCATATGTATTATTTCATAGTTTTTATGTCTTCACTATTATTCTACAACGTAGAAAATAGGAAAAATAAAAACCCTTGAATGAGTTGGTGTCCAAACTTTTGACTGGTACTGTATATACACATCATTGGTTCAGACAGACATAACATGTTATGATTATCAGTGAATAGGAGTAATTCCTTGGGAGTAATAGATAAATTACAATTGCCTATTGAATACACTGAACTGTAAACCCAATTAGTTTTTTTCGTCAGGTTTTCAACATAATGAGTAGTAACTAGACAAAGAAAATGATTAATTCAGACAATACAGCACTTTATTAATGTACAACAAATTAAAACAGATTATAATTCCATTCGTAGGTGAGATCTGGGATTAGTGGATGTTCTCAAATCCCTGTAAAGAAGAAATAGTTAGTTAGGCCTAAGCAATGGCTGACTGGTGGTCAATTGTAATAACGTTACAGTACTAAATTACTGCATTGACGTTTGAATTAATTGCTTAGCTATTTACCTTCGATTTGTAATACAAATCCACTCCTGACACTCGTCTGTCTCTCTCCATCAGATACCACTGGTATGGAACCCTGGCGATTCTCTTTTCCTAAGCAAAGGTTAAGGATAATAAGTGTTAACGCAGCTAATTTACTACTAGTATACAAAACTAGTTAAAATGGTATAACTTCAACCAGTTGAAAAATGAATATTTAGCTAGCTACTGCATTCATTCATAACATCGGTAAGCAACATTCTCTTAGTGAAAATCCCAGGAAGGATGAGACAAGCAGTCATGACGCCAAGACCGGGAAGAATTTCGTACCACATAATTGCAACGTGGGTGAAGCAAGTGACAACCACGTTTATGTGTCAATCAGTTTTATGTGAGTGTCTGGCGGCCAAATACGCCAGTTTTCTTTGCTAACTTGCTAAGAAAGGCTACCAAAATGTTGACGGTCATTCGTTAATGAACTTTAAGCTGTTTTTTTATTTTCTATCACAGCGCCATCCTATGGCATTGAAGTGTCAGTGCACTACATACAGAATATAATACTTTTCCAATAAATTACATAGCTAGTCACATATATTGAACAAAAATTTCAACCCAACATGTAAAATGTTGGTTTCATGAGCTTAAATAAAATATCCCATGCATTTTCCATATGCACAAAAAGGTTATTTATGGGGCAATAAAAGGCTACTCTAAAATGTGCAGTTTTGTCACACAACACAATGCCACAGACGTGTCAAGTTTTGAGGGAGCGTACAATTGGCAGGAATGTCCACCAGAGCTGTTGCCAGAATTTAATGTTCATTCCTCTACCATAAGCCACCTTCAACATCGTTTTAGAGAATTTGACAGTACGTCCAACAGGCTTCACAATAGCAGACCATGTGTAACCACACCAGCCCAAGACCTCCACATCCGGCTTTTTCACCTGCGGGATCGTCTGAGATCAGCCACCCGGACAGCTGATGAGACTGTGGGTTTGCACAATGAAGAATTTCTGTGCAAACTGCCAGAAACCGTCTCAGGGAAGCTTATCTGCGTGATCATTGCCCTCACCAGGGTCTTGACCGACTGCAGTTTGGCATCGCAATTGACTTCAGTGGCCTTCGATGGTCACTGGCACGCTGAAGAAGTGTGCTCTTCATGGATGAATCCCAGTTTCAACTGTACTGGGGAGATGGCAGAGCGTGTATGGCGTTGTGTGGGCGAGCGGTTTGTTGATGTCAATGTTGTGAACAGAGTGCCCCCTTGTGGCGGTGGGGTTATGGTGTGGGCAGGCATAAGCTACGGATAACAAACACAATTGCATTTTATCGCTGGCAATTTGAATACACAGAGATACCATGATGAGATCCTGAGGCCCATTGTCATGCCATTCATCCGCCTCCATCACCTCGTGCTTCATGCATGATAATGCATGGCCCCATGTCACAAGGATCTGTACACAATTCCTGGAATCTGAAAATGTCCCAGTTCTTCCTTGGCCTGCATACTCACCAGACATGTTACCCATTAAGCCTGTTTGGGATGCTCTGAATCGACATGTACCACAGTTTTTTCCTGTTAATATCCAGCAACTACACAGACATTGAAGAGGAGTGGGACAACATGATTACAGGCCTCAACCAACAGCCCGATCAACTCTATGTGAAGGAGATGTGTCAAGTTGCATGAAGAAAATGGTGGTCACACCATATATTGACTGGTTTTCTGATCCACGTCCCTTATTTTGAAGGTATCTGTGACCAACATATGCATATCTGAATTGCCAGTCATGTGAAATCCATAGAGTAGGGCTTAATGAATTTATTTCAATTGACTGATTTTCATTATATGAAATTGTTGCATGTTGCGTTCATATTATTGTTCAGTGTACTTACACCTACACTGCTGTTATTTACTTGGTACTTTGCATCCTCTGTCTTACATTATATGTAAATATTTGTGGCCAAAGTAAACCACATTGTTGCTTATCGACCCCCCTTTCTTAAATTTAGATTTTAAACTTAAACCTAACCACACTGATAATTTAAGGTTAGGCAAACAAGCGAATTTTTGTTTTCATAAATGTTTACGATATAGCCAATTTAACTTTGCGGCTGTGGTAACTAGTGGACACCACCCCACACCATCACTGACGCAACACACTTTCAAGTGTCGCAGAACGTCTCTCCTAGCAGCAAATCAACAAGCAGTTTTTGTTGTTGACCGATAGAAACAGAGCTAGCAGCAAGTTAGCAATCAAGCAATTAAAAAAAGTTTATACAGGTCTGCAGATTGCTTGAAGTTTATGGCATAAATACGAAAGACGGAAGGGAAAATACTCGTCAGAGGGAGAAAAGGATGGAGATAAAATGCGAAAACATTGACAAAATGGAGAAGCCAAAGCAGGAGAAGAAAGAAGTAATGACGAAGGTACCGTTACACCAGCTATTGTAGTTGGCTCGCTAAACCAAAATGGCTAGCTACACGGATTTAATCTGGCAAGCTACTCCTGTATCGCTGGCTAGCTAGTAGATCAGGTGTAATTAGCCTGTAATTGAACTTCGTTAGCTAGTTATCTTTTGAATGTTGCCTATTGAAGAGTAACGTTAACCGATATGTCTAAGTTAGTAAACCTGTTATAGTCAGCTAAACTAGCTAGTTACCGTTAACCAACGCTTAAGAGGCTGAATCTGCTATTGTAACTATCTGGCTTGGCTATTATCTTGATAAGTTAACATTTGAGTGCCACAGATCATTATCCGACGTTTGCCTCCAAGCATAACCAAGGAGGAACTGGAGGAGCAATTGCAGCCGCTTCCAGAAGTGGACTACTTAGAATTTTTCTCCAATGACAGCAGGTGCGTATAGTCTGAACGATTGTCAGTCAGAATCACATATTTGGTTCCCTGGTTACTTACTTAGTTTTTCTTCTTATACAGCATGTACCCCCATGTCTTCGCCAGAGCATACATCAACTTCAAGATTCAGGAAGATATTGTACTTTTCAGAGACCGGTTTGATGGATATGTGTTCGTTGATAATGGAGGTGTGATTCATTTAATTTCAATAAGCTATTGACATCTAAGTGTTGAGCATTAAACCAACATTGATTTTCCTGGTTATTAAACAACTAATTGGCTGACGTCTGTTAAATTATTTTAATTCCGTTTTGTTTTTTTGTGAGCCCAATGTAGCGTTTCTCTAGAGAGAAGTCAAATAATTCATGAGACAAATTGTCAAACTATTTGGGACACTGGGTGGAAGGGAGTTGTAGTTTCCATCACGCAAATATTCAACCTAGCTCGGCGCAGAAATGCGGTAATTTATTACAATGACCATAATCCATTGCGCCTGTCCCCCCCCCCCCCCTTTCAGACGGTGACAGATATCCTTACACCTGCTACGTTAGATAAACACAGACCGCATGAGAGAGAAATGTACACAACGGCGAGGGAGATTGACAGTTCGTGAAAGCACGTCTAATCTACTTTAAAGCACTTGTAAAATTATTTCGTCAGACAGCTCTGCAGAATACTTACAGGCAAGCCTAGCTAAATAGGATGAGTAAAGACAGTACAGTAAGTGGAGCACAGGCAGAGATTATATGGTCCGGGCTGGCTGCTTCTGCTTGAGCTGAAATGATGACTTTAAGGAATTAAAAATAATAGTCAAAAAATAAATAATATACACAACCTAAATCTTTTTATTATTTCCTACTTTTCTATTCATGTCTACCCAATGTGGACCTGACAGACAATGGAATATTTTCAATGTTTTGACAACTTAATGTTAATTGTTTTTGTCTTTGGAACTCTCAATTTGAAAAACTTAAAATAATTGAATTTCACAATGAATTTAATGTCATAAAATGTTTGTTTTTTAAAATCAAAATGGAAAACCGTGATTCTTTAAAATAATTTAACCGAACCAACCTCAAAGCACTAATAGCTTAGAACTAATAACAACCACGCAATATTAGCCTAGGCTATTGCAGCAGCTTTTGATTGCCTTGTGCGTTAATGCTGTGGCTTATTTTGTTTAACAGGGCAGGAGTATCCAGCCATTGTTGAATTTGCTCCTTTTCAAAAGATTGCCAAAAGAAGGAGTAAGAAAAAGGATGCTAAAAGTGGAACAATAGATGAAGGTGAATGTTACATGAGGCATTTTATGGTTGGTTGCAATTGAACACCATTTAGATCCTCGAGCTCGAAAGTCCCACTGAGACACTTTGTTCTTTTAGATGCTGATTACAAGAAATTCCTGGAGATTTATAATGGCGATGATGAAAAGTTTACATCCACCCCTGAGACTCTACTGGAGGAAATAGAGGCTAAAACAAAGGAACTAGTAGGTATGTAAACATATTTTCTGGTTACGTTTGGTTGACATCCAAGCCAGTTGAAACACTCTAGATGCGTGTCAATGCGAAATCAAGTAGTGTTCCCTGTGAAAGGGATATTTCATGATTTTACCCCCCCCCCCCCCAAGCTAAGAAAATGACTCCCCTCTTGGACTTCTTAAAGAACAAACAGGTATGTGTAGCCTGTAGGAAATAATTATATATTTTAGCTGTGTTCTTGCATGATATGAGGCTGGATAGACTATTCATATGGCTTTTGTCTGCTGATGGTCAGAGAATCCGTGAGGAAAAGAAAGAGGAAAGGAGGAGACGAGAACTCGAACGTAAGCGCCTGAGGGACGAGGAACGTCGGAAGTGGAGGGAGGAGGACAGGAGAAAGCGCAAAGAAGCAGAGAAGTTCAAGAAAGGAGACAAACCTTCTGAGAAGGATAAAGACCAAGCAAAGGAGGTGCCAAAAATCAAGGTATGGAAAGGAGAAGAAATCCTGTCAAACTACTTGACTGTATGATACAGGTGATCCCGAAGAATAACAGACTGCTCTTTTCATGTTTATCTGTTTTCTTTCTCCGTTCAGCTCTTGAGAAAACCAGACAGAGGAGATGATGTGGAGAAGTTAAAGAAACCTGAGAAGGACAAGATGAAAGACGACAGAGCTCCAGGGTGTCCTGATATGACGAAACGCCAAAACTTCGAAACCAGGGGGGACAGGGTATCACGGTGAGGGGTCATCACCATTAATCTCTTTAATGTTACCGGTCTTTAACATAAAGGCTTACATTGTATTCATGTAAAAGTTCTTGTCTTTCAGAGCTGATGAAGATGGACACAAAGACTTCAGAGAGCGTGACCTAGAAAGGGACAGAAACCGCGAACGAGACAAAGAGAGGGAGCGGCGTCAGAAAGAGAAGGAGCGCATCAGACGCCAAGACGAGGATAGGCGAAGGAGGAGGGAGAGGCACGATGGAGAGAACTCCTACAGAAAGCGAGCGGAAGAAGGGAAAAGGGAGAAAGAAGATCGTGTCTGGGAAAAGAGAAGGGGCGAGAATGCCGGGGACTCCGCAAGCCATACTGATAAGCCTAAAAAGTCAGAAGAAACCCTGAGGGAGGAGAAAGCTAAAAGAGATTGTTTAAGAAACAAGGTAATAACTTCAGTCTTTCTTAGTATATAGTCAAATAAGCATTTTTCCTACTCAATCAATTCATTGGGTTAATTGGGATATTCTATTACATTTGTTCCCTTTTCTCCTGATTTCCTATGTTGATCTGATCACATTCCTTAATAGTTTTGTGTATTTTTTTTCTTAGTCTCTTAACCACAGCGATTTCGTTCCCTTGTGCATCAGGATCGGCCTGCCATTCAGCTATACCAGCCAGGTGCAAGGAACCGAGGAGGAGAATCTCATGCTGGGGAGCGAAAGTCAGAGCGAGACCAAGAGAAGGGAGTTGAAGGATAAGAAAATGACCACAAATAAAGAATGATCAAACGATTGAGAGGAATCTTCTCTGAGCCAAGCAAACGGGTACCAGAGAGGCTGTTGCAGTAGTGCTTCTCCTGCAGAGCCACATCCTGTCCTCCCACTCCCAACCAGAGGACGGGATGTGACCATGGTGTCCCTCTTTTAATTTTGTTTATGGAGAAAAGCAATGGAAAGTTGGCGCTTTAATGTTTGCAGGAGTTTGGCTATGGGGCGGCAGGTAGCCTAGGGGTTAGAGCGTTGGACTTGTAACTGAAAGGTTGTAAGATTGAATCCCAGAGCTGACAAGGTAGAAATCTGTTGTTCTGACCCTGAACAAGGCAGTTAACCCACTGTTCCGAGGCATTCATTGAAAATGAGATTTTGTTCTTAACTGACTTGCCTAGTTAAATAAAGGTAAACTAAAATGAGACAAAGCCAACGCTCTAGGACCACATGAATTTAAAGTGACCTTACTACAGTATTGGTACACAGTCTGCTACACAGTTGTGAAGTACAGTTCTTATATTGAATAGGCTTTCACCCTCATTAGTTGTTCATACGTTTAAACAAAAAAAGAACATACAATATGTTATTTAATTTATCAACAGTGTAGAAGTCTACTGGTTTAAATATATCCTGTTGCTTCTTTCAAAAACGAGGTATATTTTAGGTTTGTACACATAGAAAACAAATGTCTATTTCCCCAACAAGTCCTTAATACTCTGTACGGGTAAAAACAATATTAAGCTATGTTATTTCATTCAACAATTCAGGGGAATTAAAAAGCCATTTCATTTATAAATCTAGAACTGTGAGCTATGCCTTGACTTGAGGCTGCACGCAACCCCTAATGGGTGACTATTAAGTTGTGGCCTTCTACATTGTACGCATATACATCTTCATACATAAACAATGCTACAGTAACATTCTAATTGGAATAAGCATATATATATTTATACTCTAATTTGTTTCATGATTGATGTAGCCTCGCTAAACAAGAGTTACAAATGAGCATAATAAAGAAAATATTGTTTTAAGTTGTGTATGGTATTTATTCAACATTCCAGATTGGTTTTTATGACAAACTGTACTGTAAATACAATTTGAGAGAACCATTAACTAATACATTTTCACAAGTGGTACAGAAGCGTCATGTTAATGCAATTCGGGAGTGGTCCACTTGATGACGCTGTGTGCACGAAGCGCAAGACTTTTCTACACTTTGCTTGGTTGGGATTGCCTACATCACCAACGTTTCCCCTCCTTCTTTCTCTTCGGCCTCCGCCATTGGGGTGTAAGGACTGCGGACAAAATGGTAAAGTAAAATCTTATAACATCCTTGTCTACATGAGCGAAATTGATTATTGTTCATGCCATTTGTAGAAAGTGTTTTTAACGGCAACACCGAAAGCCGTTATATTGTCTTCAATAGTAGTATTGAATTCATAAAAAGTAACGTTTTAGTAGCGTGTGGCCGTGTTGTCGATCAAATTTACTTTACTTCAAGAAGTATACTTCCTGCCGTCAAGACTTTTCTGCCTATAGTAATCTAGCTGTAACTGAAGTGAAACGAGTTAGTTGGCAGGTTTACCTAACGTAAGTGCAGTATGCCATGAAGGAAATGTAGGTTTGCATGTGATGTATGTTACCCTAGTTAACTAACGCAGCTCCATCCTCTTAATTTCAGTCGTCCCACAAGACTTTCAGGATCAAGCGCTTTCTCGCCAAGAAACAGAAGCAGAACAGGCCCATCCCACAGTGGATCAGAATGAAGACTGGCAACAAGATCAGGTATGTGTGTAGCTACATTCCTAGCATCCCGCTATCCTATACAACGCATAAAATGGTCTGTTAACTAGTGCTGATTGGATCCTCTGACCATCTAAAGCAGGTCTGCAATTACAGTACTCCAATCAGTGGGTGTGCTGTCATTAATCCTGCTGAGAGTAACATTCTGCTTTGGAGTTCACACTTGGTCACATCACCAGTGATGAGGATTCTCCTTAGTAATGACAGTGCAATTACGACTACAGTATCATACTTGCCTGACGGGGCTCAAAGCTGCGACCGTTTGACTTGAGTTACAGTTCAACACCATTTTTTGTTCACAATTTGCAATTTGTTATATATTTATTCAAACAGCGGTGTGTATGCAACACTGTATGCAGGCCAGGTATTCAAAGTTTGGTTTGAAGTCTTGGTTGAATATTTGTAAAGTGCAATTCAGTCATGCGCTGTTTGAATACATTTCTAAAGCCCCCCCCCCCCCCACACACACACACACACAAAAACAACTGCCCAATTTAAATGTTGACTGCAAAGTAGGCCTACCTGCCGGAATGATATCATGATTTCTTTTAATCGCTGGACAATTGTTTAGCTAACTCTGCCATCACATGTAGCTGACATTGTACAGTACAAAAACACTACTAGCCAAACACAACAGTCTCTTGCGATGCTCAATTTTTTTATTTCACCTTTATTTAACCAGGTGGCCAGTTGAGAACAAGTTCTCATTTACAACTGCGACCTGGCCAAGATAAAGCAAAGCAGTGCGACGACAATGACAGAGTTACACATAGGATAAACAAACGTACAGTCAATAACACAATAGAACATCTGTATACAATGTGTGCAAATGGAGTAATGAGGTAAGGCAATAAATAGGCCATAGTAGCGAAGTAATTACAATTTAGGGAATTAACACTGGAGTGATGTGCAGATGTGCAAAAAAGTAAACAAAAAACAATATGGGCATGAGGTAGGTCGTTAGAGAGGGCAGCTACACTCTCCTTTAATATATTGTTCAGACCTCAAAAGTGGTCTTCTGATGTGGTTTAAGTGTTGCTGACTTTGATCATCACATTTTTGGAATTTTTCAACTTATGAAAAGGAACCTCAACAGAATTTACCAAAATATAAAACCTGAATTTAAAAATAAATAATTAATAGGGACTTAACTGTAGATTGACTGTTCAAATCGCTAGCAATAACGCCCTTTTTGAGGTTGTTGAGAATGTGTTTGCAGGGTAGGTTGTTATACGTTACTTGCTCTGTCCGCAAGTATAAAGAGAATTTTAAATTATCAGCTGCTTTCCCAGGCCAGTGTTCTTTTCATTTGGCGCCAGTAGCTTTCAGTTGGTACTGGCCCGATGTTGCCGCTAGGAAAATGTACCTTTTAATGTCAAGCCTTTACTTACTTTAAAATATGTCTAGTCGTTATTAGCCTTGTTCCATGGAATGCAGGTACATTATGGGACACTGGTCAAGTCATTATTATCCCAAAATTGGTGTACCCAAATCATGTGCTGGTGCCATCAACTGGGAAAAGTTAATTTAGCACATTGACCGAGGAAATTATGTTCCTATCAAATAATATGTTTGAATGTCTTTTTGCCATGTTGGGGCTTATTTCTGCTGTGCCTCATTTCCTTGCTTTTGAGCATATGGAATAAATGGCATTAGGTTGATTTGCTTTACCAGTCAAATGCAGTTTGTCAGTATTGTCTGGTTTTGTGAAACGACTTTAATTGGATTTATGCATCTCCTCAGACAAATTGTAAAGAAACAATATGGTGTTTACAACTAAACAAGCCTAAATACAAACGGTCTACTATGGCCCTTGACTGGATTTCAATGTAATGCCACCATGGAGATTGCTTGTGTTGTATTATCAGTCTGCGTTATTCTTGGTTTCACTGTGTTCCAGGTACAACTCCAAGAGGAGACACTGGAGGAGGACCAAGCTGGGCTTGTAAATATACAGGTCTTCAGATCTCCAACGTTCACAGCATCTTCACCTGCCAAGGCCACCACCTGCTAGAACCTGGAGAGGAAAGCCACACTATCTTGAACGGCAGTCTTTTTGTACAAATTGTCAGGTTATGCGCGTGTTTAACAATAAAAGATTTGCGAAACGAGATGTGGTTGAGTTTGTCTAACCTCAATTCGTCCTTTACTCTGGAAATGCTTTTTAAATGCTTCCAGTGCAAGCAAGTGTCTCTTATCCCCAAGGTTTGCCAGCCATGCATCATACTGGTGTTACCTACTTCATGACATTGTTGACATTAGCGCAATGCTCTACATTTGATTACAAGAAGGCATCCCACTCAAGTAAGGGTCACTGGGAATTGGCTAAATTACTAACTAGGCACCCTGTCCGTGTAATTTGTTGACGATTCAGATTTCCTTTGGAATGTTTACTTGGCATAACCCAAAATGTAAGCTAGTAAAAGATGTATGACCTTGTGAAAGGGTTGAATGGTCTGCTTACTTTAACGCAAAGAATAAATATACAATGACTAATGACGACTTCCCTATATACTCGGGGTACTGGGTTGATTTGCAGGAATACAAGGTAATTGAGGTATCCATGTACATTTTAGGTAGGTGTAAAGTGACTAGGCAACAGAATAGATGAGCAGTACCTGCACCGCATGTGATTTGTCAAGAGTTGGTGCAGATGGTTCTGTAGCTAATTAACTATTTAGCGGTCTTATGACTTGAGTAGAAGTTGTTCAGGGTTCCGTTGGGTCCAGATTTGGTGCATCAGTACTGCGTTCTGTACGGTAGAGAGAACAGCCTGATATGGGTAGTTGAAGTCTGACAATTTTTAGGGCCTTCCTCTGACTACCTGTGCCAGAGAGCTTGGCCCCAGTAATGTACTGGGCAGCATGCCTACACTTAAGTGCTTTGCGGTCTGATGCCAAGGAGTTGCCATATCAAGCGGTGGATAGTCAAGATGCTCTCGGTGGTGCAGCTGTTGAACTTTGAAGGCCTATGCCAAATCTTTTCAGCCTCCTGGGGAAGAGGCGTGTAAGGCCCTTTTCACAATGGTTTGTGTGTTTTTAAATTATAAACTGGTTAGTTCGAGCCCTGAATGCTGTGGTATATCAGACCATATGATTTGCTTCTAATGACTGTCTAATTACTTTGGTAACCAGTAAATAGCAATAGAGCTCTGGATTTTATGGTATAGAGTGTATAGACAATATACTATGGCTAAGGGCTGTATCTAGGCACTCCTCGCTGTGTCCTGATTTACAACAGCCCTTAGCCATAATATATTGGACATATACCACACCGAATCTGGCCTTATCTAACGTCTCTAGTTCTAACGTCTCTAGCTTATACAAAATCAGCATAACTCATTTTTGATCAAAGAGCAGACTTGTGCATGCCGTCAATAAAGGTTTTATTTAATGAAATAACATTTTTAAATACAATCAAGTCTAAAACAACACACTTGTTGTGTGCAAGAAACGGTTCCACTGCTGTGCTCTCATAATCAGATTGGTTATTCACCAATTATAAACTGGTTGGTTCGAGCCCCGAAAGCTGCAGACCGTGGTTTATCAGACCGTATACCATGGTTATGACAACGTTTAGTTTTACTGGTCTAATTACATTCGTAACCAGTTTATAATAGCAGTAAGGCACATTGGGGGTTTGTGATATATAGCCAATATACCACGGCTAAGGGCTGTGTCCGAGTACTCATTGTTGCGTCCTGTGTAAGAACAGCCCTTAGCTATGGTATATTTGCCATATACCACACCTCTCGGGCCTTATTGCTTAAGTGGCTTAGCATACTATGCGTAAAAGCGCAAATGCGTGAAAGTCTACAAGCTATGACTCGTGATAAAGACACTTGATTTTGCGTGAAAAAAAGTACCTTTGTGTGGCCATCTGACCTTTAACTTTTGCTCACAAAAGACAAGGATGGGGGAATATAACTCCTTAGATGACCCGCGCCATCTGCCATTCCTCCGAGTCCGATCTGAGTAGACTGGATCGTCTCTCTCGTCACTTAATTCTGACTTGGGCACGAGCGTGGCACTGCACGCAATGTTGTTATTGGGGTTTTGCAAACGCACCCTAACGTGCGCATTGTCCCAAGTGTTAAGAAGCTCCATCTCCTCTGCGGCGTTGCCCTTCAGATGATTTCATAGTTTCCATCTACAACAGACACCATCCGTGCGTGCTGCACGGGGTCCAGAGCCCAAACATCCAAGCAACTTCCCTTATTAAAGACGCATTGGAACATATTGGTAAAAGAACACAAATCCACCGGACGAGTTGTTCAATAGTAAGTCTTTCAGCTCTGAGATGCGTTACTGCTGGTCTCACACACCTCTGGCTGTCTCTGCTTCCTTGATCTTCCTGTCGAAGCATAATTAGCCGTACAGGCAGGGAATGCCCGCACACCCACTCTTGTCCATTATCATTATTAGTTGATTCAGATCCAAACTCCAATGCGCATCCGCCTGGTAAGGATTGGAAATGTGTCGCAGAGTTGTATGCTGTCGTTTTACTGATGGCACTGTTATACACGTTGCTTGACTTACAGTTGAAGTCGGAAGTTTACATAAACGTAGGTTGGAGTCATAATTCGTTTTTCAACCACTCCACAAATTTCTTGTTAACAAACTATTGTTTTGGCAAGTCGGTTAGGACATCTACTTTGTGTATGACACAAGTCATATTTCCAACAATTGTTTACAGTCAGACTATTTCACTTAGAATTCACTGTATCACAATTCCAGTGGGTCAGAAGTGTACATACACTAAATTGACTGTGCCTTCAAAGTTGACAGGAGAGGAGTGTGTCACTGCATAATGAAGGCAGGTCCTATCGAGATTTGAACTCGGATCGCAGGATTCAGTCCTGAGTGTTAACCATTACAACATAGAACTCTATACAGAGTAATTACTGAAGTGTTCAGATTTTACTGTCATTTGTTCACGGGATGAATAGCTGGAGATGAGATGATTGGAAGGCGATGTGAATAATTCAGCACAAAATCTAGGAAGGTTCTACCGAGATTTGAACTCGGATCACTGGATTCAAAGTCCAGAGTGCTAACCATTACACCATAGAACCGCATTCTGAATCCACTTGGGAATTGTACATAAAAATATTCCTGCGTTTTAATTTGCAAATGTCGACTGTCATTCCTTCACGTGTTGCAAATACTTCCAACTGACAACAATCATAGGACAGCTATATTCTAGTTCCACGAGGGAGAGTAATTCACATGGTAGGTCCTACCAAGATTTGATCACGGATTGCATGAATCAGAGTCCTGAGGGTTACCTTTACAACATAGAACCTTGTACTGAATACTCTGTGATGGGTTAAGATTTTACTCTCCTTGGTTAACCAGAAAAACACAGAAAATATTTTCTGGTTAGAACCGGTATAAACTGGTCTACCCTACCATGTAACAACTTGGAAATCTGCATATTTCCAACACAATTGATGTGATGAGGGAGAAAAAAAAATCTTAAATATTTTCAGTTATCTTGTAAAATTCCCCAAAAGATGTCATGGCTTTAGAAGTTTCTGATAGGCTAATTTACATAATTTGAGTCAATTGGAGGTGTACCTGTGGATGTATTTCAAGGCCTACCTTCAAACGCAGTGCCTCTTTGCTTGACATCATGGGGAAATCAAAACAAATCAGCCAAGACCTCAGAAAAATTGTTGTTGACCTCCACAAGTCTGGTCCATCCTTGGGAGCCATTTGCAAATGCCCTAAGGTACCAGGTTCATCTGTACAAACAATAGTACGCACGTATAAACACCATGGGACCAAACAGCCATCATACCGCTCAGGAGACGTGTTCTGTCTCCTAGAGATGAACGTATTTTGGTGCGAAAAGTGCAAATCAATCCCAGAACAACAGCAAAGGACCTTGTGAAGATGCTGGAGTAAACAGGTACAAAAGTATCTGTATCTAAAGTAAACCGAGTCCTATATCGACAAAACCTGAAAGGCCGCTCAGCAAGAAAGAAGCCACTGCTCCAAAATGGCCATACAAAAACCAGACTACAGTTTGCAACTGTACATGGGGACAAAGATCGTACTTTTTGGAGAAATGTCCTCTGGTCTGACGAAACAAAAATAGAACTGTTCGGCCATAATGACCATTGTTATGTTAGGAGGAAAAAGGGGGAGGCTTGCAAGCCAAAGAACACCATCCCAACCATGAAGCACGGGGATGGCAGCATCATGTTGTGGGAGTGCTTTGCTGCAGGAGGGACTGGTGCACTTCACAAAATAGATGGCATCATGACAAAGGAAAATGATGTGGATATATTTAAGCAACATCTCAAGACATCAGTCAGGAAGTTAAAGCTTGGTTGCAACTGGGTCTTCCAAATGGACAATGACCCCAAGCATACTTCCAAAGTTGTGGCAAAATGGCTTAAAGACAACAAAGTCCAGGTATTGGAGTGGCCATCACAAAGCCCTGACCTCAATCCCATATAACATTTGTGGGCAGAACTGAGAAAGCTTGTGGAAAGCATTTGATGTTATATGGCTCTAAATCTTTTACTGAATGATCTATCAATGTATTTACAGCAAATATTGAAATAATAAAGGGTCTCAATGAATGATGTGCAGTGTCACATGTTTATTGTAAATTGTCACATGACCAGAGCTGTTTACTTCCTGGTTGCACCATGAGAAGAGGATGGCTGCATCAAAGCTCCCAAACAACAGGTTAGTAAAGTATGTTAACATAAAGATAGGACAAAGATTTTTGGTACACATCATCTTTAAGGTGTCTAGTATTGATATATTACATTTGTAATTACTCAACTTTGTTCAGTGTGGTTATAGAATGTGTAAACATGTTGACGGCAACAATAGTGACCGGGGGGATAACACAGTGCATCTTGGTATACACATAGTTATACACATACCATCTTATTGTTTTACCTAACTTTCTACTCTGTTCTTTCTTTTAGTTTCACTTTGAGTCAAGTTCTGGATATGTTTAATCTAGGTGACTGCCCAGACAAGGCATGCAACATTGCAGTTATCCCTCAAAATGAGAAAGATGCTGTCCTGAGTGATTGTGATAGCGATGGGTCAGATATGGACTATGGACAGGCCATTTGCCAGCCAGGCTGTTGAATGCATATGCTGAACCTATACAAACTGATCATGACAGGAACAACGTTATCAGTGATTATGGCCCACCCCCTCCATTGTTGATAATGGACCTCTACCTGCCAGAGGGTACAGTCAGAAGAGCCAAGGGCCTCTACCCACCAGAGGGTCCAGTCAGAAGAGCCAAGGGCCTCTACAAGCCATAGGGGTCAGCCAGAAGAGCCAATAGAAAAGCTGCAGGTGGTCAAAAATAAAGATTGAGGGTTCAAATGATCGAAGAAGCCTGCCACCGATGTGATTCCAAAACACATAGTATTCAGCCCAAAAATGCAAATGTTTGGCACGAAACCACTGAGCCACAGAAGGAGATCTTTACTGGCCGCTACTGTTGAAGATCAGGCAAGATATAACAAAGCTTCTCACTGGCCAATCAACACGATGCACTGGTTCAGGAGAAGCCGTCATTGTGACAAACGTACTACCTATGCATGTGAGAAATGCAAAGCGCCACTGCACATTGAGGGCTTCAAGATATACCATGGATAGTAGAAAAGGAGATGAGAACGAATGAAAAAAGGGCTGAAAAAGACAATAAAAGAAAAATAGGAAAGTTGATAAAGGGTGAGGAGAAGCAGAACAACGGACTAGGAAGAAAATAAAAGTTGACGATCAAGACAATCAAAATGACTGAAATATTTTTGGAAAAAAAAGTCAATTGATTCAAGACATACTGTATGACAGTAGATATACCAGGACTGACTGATCATAGTTCAAAACTAATATTGCACTTGGTTCTGAAGCCTACCTCATATATATATATATATATATATATATATATATAGAGCCTCTTCTTGAATGCATATTCTACAGGCTACCTCTATTTTAAATGTTACCTTTATGTTCAGTGGGAATGAATCACACGACTGCTATACAGTTAGTGAATGTTGCACTAAAATGTCACAATGAATATTGCACTAATGTACAAGTTTAAATGTTACAATAAAGTTACAATATTGTTTCAATACATGTTGCACGAAAGTAACAATGTTGAAATACGTTGGTTTTGTCTTTGCTCTCATTATTCATATCGTGTTGTATAAGGGTTTTTGATGTGTAAAATAGTCACACTAGAATGTGACGGAGCATTCTTGAGGCAATGCTGGGGACTGCCAGTGACAGTATTAAATGTGTTAACTGGGTTGGAATTTATAAGATCTTTGATAACTGCATAGGAGAAATATGTTAATTTAGTATACGTGACAATTGTGACCGACCATAAAATACTTTTTCATTCAAATTTAATAAAATTGATTACCTCAGTGTTACTAATGACACTTGATTTGGAGATTTATGTCTGGGGAAAATTCGGGTTTAAATGGGTTAATACAAATAGCAGTGTTCGGTGATTTGGAAAGCCATAGTCGGTCAATAAATATACTCGTAAAGGTTTCTCTTTAGCGCACAATCTGGGGATACAATACGATTGTAAGGTTAAAAAAATTGTAAATCACAGCACAATTGAAAAATACATGGCACATGGAAACCTAAAGATGGTCTATGGTGATAGGTGCGATGGGCTGAGGGTTATGATTAAATATCTTGTTTGGTAATGTATTGACTGCTTTAAATTAAAGTACTATATATATGCACAATATACACTACCATTCAAAAGTGTGGTGTCACTTACATTTGAATAAGCACATTTGTTTATTACAATCCCCGATCAGAAGAGTGTAAGAAATTACTAGTGTAGCTGGAAACATGATTTTGAATGGAATATCTAGATCGTTGTACAGAGGCCCATTATCAGCAACCATCACTCCTGTGTGCCAATGGCATGTTGTGTTAGCTAACCTAAGTTTATTTTCAAATGCTAATTAGAAAACCCTTTTGCAATTGTTGGCACAGCTGAAACCTTGTGCTAATTAAAGCAATTAAAGTGGCCTTTCGACTAGTTGAGTGTCTGGAGGTCATTTGAGGGTTGGATTACAGGCTCAAAATAGCCAGAAAATACCATTCTTAAACCAGTCAGTCGATTCTAGTTCTGAGACATTAAGACTATTCCATGCGATAAATTGCCAAGAAACTGAAGATCTTAAACACTTTGCATAGATTATGCTAGATCATGTACTTGGTATAGTCCACACCTAACATTAACTTGTGTCAGTGTAGTCTACATGAAATACCTTAGCTTGGCCCCAGTTCTGTTCCCACAGTCTTGCCAACTCATGGTCATTGGGGCGTCAGTGACCATAGTTAGCAAAACCGCAGCACAGACAAGTCTTGGACCAGTTAAAGTACTGCTCACACATCCTAAATGATACACCTTGAATAGGTATGCAATAATCCCAAAATAAGTGTCAGATTTGCATCAGCCAATGCAACACATGAAATGAATCAGTAACACTAGTCAGGATTTCATGAACAAACTTTATTGATAAAAAAGAAACAGTAGGTGAAAAACTGTACAAAGCTATAGACTCAGTATTCATCCATCTCTGGGGGCAGGTCAATGGTCAGCTTGTTGATAGTTTGAAGAAATGCATCCAATTCCATAGCACAATTGTCTGAGGAAAATAAAAGAAAGAAACTGAAATGACAAACTGACAATTCCAGTTTAATTGAAACCCAAATCCTGAAACGAACCTGAGCGTGGTAGGTTCTTCAACGGAGAAATACATGTGTATGTCTCAAGCACTTCAAAGTCCTCTTCAGGCAGAGATGGCATTTCTGGGAGACGTACCAGTCCAGGAAGCACAAGATGACTCAGGCAAACCACATCCTCTGGGATGACATAGTTCTCAAACTCTAGAACCACAAAGTTAAAAAAGTTAGTGGGTGGTTATCAGAAAGGTGGCAGGATATCAAAGGGTAAAACACCAGAGTAAACTTACCAAGTGGGTCATAGGGGATAAACCTCTCAATATCTGGGTATTCTTCTACTTTGGTCTGAGGGAGGGTTTTAACTTTTGTTTCCTGAAGAGAGAAAAATCATGATTACTATACAGATCTAGGCACACATCACCTAGCAAAAATAATTTGTCAAATTGTGAGCTTATGACCTGTGCCTCAAGGAGTTTGTTCTTCTCTTGTCCATTTCCAGCTGGCATTGATGGGATCTTGTTCACTGCCCCCAAAGCCTTACGACCAGACTGTAAAGGAGCATGAAACTTTTTTCCAGTTACAGGAGTCTTCAAGAGGTTCTCTGTAAGCATATATTTTAAGTGGTAAATAGGTTGAGCAAAGTATACACTTAACAATCAGGGACAATCGTTTACATTTTACTGTCTCAGATGGTAACAGAAGTGCATGTGTTCTCATGGTGGTTTAAACACCAAATGTAGCCTTGATTATGAAACAGACAAACGAAGGTAAATAATTGACAATTGTAAGAAAGGCAGAGTACCTGGAACAGATTGCAACCGCTGGCGCATCTTCAGGGCAGGTGTATGGAGGGTTGCATTTCTCTCAGTGAAGATTGAAGCCATTTCCTGTTTGGGCAAGTGGTAATTAGTAAAATCCTGTTAGCTAGCTAAACAGACATTTCAGACAATTTTCTACCTCGGCTAGTCATTATCAACTATCAGGGAGTCCAAATACGCTTGAGGTTTATGACAACCCGAGAGTAACGTTAGTGAGGACAGCGTCCAAGTTCGATCAGATCATCTTTGGTTTGGTTGGTGGAAGGCATGACTAGTTAGCAGCCTTTTTACTCCAGGGAGGCCTGTATAAGGTTACAGATATCCCGCTGCTAGCTAGCGGGGATGGCTTTTGTCATTCAAAAGCGAGAGCAAGATATTTACATTGCTAATAAATGTGCAAACTTACTGTCAATTACTCACCGTTTGGTGGCTAGTGGTCATATGAGTGCAGCTTACCGTTCTCTTGTCCGATATCTTTGGGCTTGCCCGTTTGTTTTGTTTTGGATAAGCGGAAATGTCTTCGCGGCTTCCTTTTTAAACTGCGCCTCTCGTCATCCCATTGGTGTACGTGCGCACCGGGGGAGCCAATCGCACAGGAGCTGTAAACGTGGAATAATGCGATGCCTCTTCTCTCTGCTTGAGATGATAATAAGGCTTTTGTGTAACAGTTACCTCCCAAATGAAAACAGAAACAGACAAACAAACATACGTGTGACCAATATGTATATTACGCTTGTTCTGAAGAAGTAGCATCAATTGGGATCAGAAGCTATATTATAGTTTAGGTCTATGTTCATAAAGCTATAAACTCAATCACAACATGCGAAGGCTATCAATCAAAATGGTTTGGCTACAGTCAGACATTTTCAAAAACGTTTCAACAAGACTGGTAATATAACAATTTCATGACAATGACCAGGGCACTACAATAGTAGATTTGCATCCACCTCTATCACAAACAATCTATTAAATGTTTTTCTGTGTGCATATAACAATTTTCAATTATATAAAACAGCCTGATATTATCACTGATGCAACAAATATTTTCAGTTTTTTCATCTGTTTTCCCCTTCGTAGGTCATAATCCTCCTGGTATAAAGTTTAGCATTCGGTGGAATTGACTACTGGCCTTCATGAAAATGCCACGAATTTTAGAAAAATGACAAGTATTTTATGGTATTTTACTGGTCCAACCGCTCCAGCCAACCCAGAAGGTTCCAATGAAGGAAAATAGGGGAGAGAACCTATTAGGATGTATGACATTTTTGAGTTGTGCAAACATTAATTCATCAGTTTAACATAGTTTATACTGATGTGCCCACCCTTTAAAAAAAGTTTATATTTCAATTAATTATCTTGCAGTTCTGTAAAAAAAATATCGGAGGACAGGTAGGAACATTCTCTCGTGTATGTATGTTGTACTATGCAGTTTCCATTACTGTTCTCTTGGCAGCGGGATATTATGTTGGCAGCACGATCCCGGATTATTAAAAAAATAAATAAGAGTCCTATTATAAAGAAATACATGCTACATTTTGGGAATATAAATTGTTGTACTCTAGTGCAGTACAATTGTTTTTCACAGCATTGAAGCCACCTTTAAATAGTAACTTCCACGAAGAAGAAACATATTCGAAAAACAGATGTTTTAGGCTTAGTTACAGTGAAACACGTCACTTCTAGTCTTCATTTTGACAGTTCGTTGCAAAAGTGATTATATGTTGGTTTTATAGTAGTAACTAAATCGACCTCTTTTTTGTCCTTAGCGGTTCAACTCTACCATTGAAATCGTGATGTAGAGAGAGCGTCGACATCATCTCAAAGGAGGGGTTCGGTATGAAATACCTACACTTCCTTCTGGATGTGCTGGGTGGTACCAACTCAAGGCATTTGGCGATGGTATTGGTCTTTGGAGTGTACCAATATAATCTGCATGATGCTTCCTTGACTAGACTACTGATTGATGTTACACAAAATTCAAAAGGCACACGACCAGTTTCAACGTTTTTGCTTGCTCGTTTCATACACATCTATGTGCTTTACCGAATAAATTAAACATGTAGGCTATGAGGATTTTATGTTTATATTCATAGCTACATCCATCGTAACAAGAAATAGATATTGATATAGATGACGGTGGTCATGTCAACTCGGATTTTTTCTTAACCGCTATGACTGATTGGTTGCACAGACATACTGATCCGCTAAAACAGTTGCCTCATAGGAGAGTGAATGCGGGTCCCGACAGAGATCACTGCAGCGCATTCGGAATATTTCATGCTGCGGGCGGATAGAAATACAATTTTGTGATAAATTGTTTTTGTTGAACCGCAGGTTATTTGTAAACTGTCATATTTCTGTGTTGTATGTGTTAGCCTACGTATTGTATTAAAAGCACACTTTTGTCGCATTATTCACACTCTCAGAATTCGCTGTTTCAAGATAAGATAACTAAATGGGACAACCACATATCTCAGTCATAGTGGTACATTCTTCCTCAATAAGGTAGAGATCAGTAAGGTCAGAGCTACTAAGGAGGGGGAAAAAGTCAAGTGCTAGTGTTAGTTCAGGATTATGATTTTTTTGGGGGGTAGGGGCGGGATGGCCAAGATACCAGAGGTGTTAGAACAGAGTGCCTCGGGTTGGGGTGTAGAGTTGGAGTAAAGCCTGAAGGTAGGGAGAGGCAGTTCCTCTTGTTGCTCCTTAGTCAAGTACCATGGTCTTACGAGTTTTGACTGGAAGCCAGTGGAGTGTGCAGAGGAGCGGGGTGACATGGGAGAATTTGGGAAGGTTGAACACCAGGCAGGCTGTGGCGTTCTAGATAAATTGTGGGGTTTGATGGCACCAGCAGGGAGCCCAGCCAACAGCAAATTGCAGTAATACAGATATGCGATGACAAGTGCCTGGATTAGGACCTGCTCCGCTTCCTGTGTATGGTAGGGTCGCACTCTATTGATGTTGAAGTGAATGAACTTGCAAGAGCGAGTTACTGCGTTGATGTTTGCAGATAACAGCAGGGTGTTGTCCAGGGTCACGCCAAGGTTCTTTGAACTATGGGAGGGGGATGCCATGGAGTTGTCAACCGTGATGGAGAGGTCAGGGAGCAGACAAGCCTTCCCAAGGAGGAAGAGGAGCTCCATCTTGTCGAGGTTGAGCTTGAGGTGGTGGGCCGACATGCAAGCTGAGATACCTGCCAGGCATGTAGAGATGCGTGTCGCCACCTGGGTGTCAGAACGGGGAAGGAGAAAAGTAGTTGAGTGTCATCCGCATAGCAATGATAGGAGAGATCATGTGAGGATATAACGGAGCAGAGTGACTTGGAGAGGGCTTAGAGAGGAGAGGGCTTGGAACCGAGCCCTCAGGGACACCAGTAGTGAGAGTACGTGGTGCAGACACAGATCCTCTCCGTGTCATCATGTAGGAGCGGCCTGCCAGGTAGGATGCAATCCAAGTGTACAGCCATGAGAGGGTGGAGGGGAGGATCTGAGGGATCACAATGTTGAAGGCTGCGGATACATCTAGGAGGATGAGAACAGAGGAGAGAGACTCAGTATTGGCAGTGCGGAGAGCCTCCATGACACAGAGAAGAGCAGGCTCGGTTGAGTGACCCATCTTGAAGCCTGACTGGTTAGGGTCAAGAAAATAGTTCTGAGAAGGATAGCAAGAGAGGACTCGTCAAGGACGAGTTAATGAGGTCTCCAGAGATGATCTGGAGAAGGGAGGAGGCAATGGGGTCGAGCGGGCAGATTGTGGGGCGGCCAGGTGTCACTAGTCGCAAGATTTCATCTGGAGAGAGGTCAAGGCGTCGGGGAGTTCCGTGTGAGTGGGACACATGGACTCAATAGGCTGAGTGAATGAGGATGTTGTCAAGCTTCTTTTCAAAGTTGTAGATAAAGTCATCCGCATAAAGGGATGAGGGGGGGTGAAAGATTAAGGAGGGAGGAGAAGGTGGAAAATAGTTTCCTAGGGTTAGAGGGATAGAAAGTGGCTTTAGCAGTGGATACAGAGGAAGACAGGGCAGAGAGGAAGGAGTGAAAGGATGATAGGTTCTCCGGAAGTTTAGTTTTCCTCCATTTTCACTCAATTGCCCGCAGCCTCAGCCACAGAGCAGGAGGGGAGGGCTGAGCCGGCCTGGAAGAAAGGGGACAGTGCGAGTCATAGGATACGTAAAGGGAGGAGAGTAGGGTCGAAGAGGCAGAATCAGGAGACAGGAGGGAGAGATGATAGGATAGAAGAGGAAAGAGTAGCAGGAGATACAGAGCGAAGATTGCAACAGTGCGTGACCATCTGGGTAGGGGCTGAGTGGCTAGGGTTGGAGGAAAGCGGCACAGAAAAGGAAACAAAGTAGGGGGGTTGCAGTAAGATTAGTAGGCAAACAGCCTCTAGTAAAGATGAGGTCAAGCGTGTTGCCTGCCTTGTGAGTGGGAGGTGACTAGGAAAGGTGGGGTGAAAAGAGGCAAGGAGGGGAAAGAGAGAGTTGGAAAGAAAGGAATCGAAGGCAGGCGTCGGGAGGTTGAAGTCGGCAAGTACGAAGAGCGGTGAGCCATCATCAGGAAATGAGCTAATCAAGGGGTCAAGCTCATTGTGGAACTCTAAGGACACCTGGTGGGCGATTGATGACAGCAATGTTAAGCTTGAGTGGCCAAGTGACAAGTGACAGCATGGAATTCAAATGAGGAGATTGACAGGTGAGAGAGGGAGAAAGAGAAAATCTCAATTTAGGAGAAATGTGCCACCACCGCGACGACCAGATGCTTTCGGACTATGAGAGAAAATGTCAAGGGACTGAGATAAACTCACTGTTCTTGACTGCAGATCAGTAGTTCCGAACACTGCCAGAGACCAGGAATTCCACATGGGTTGTGCGTGCAGGGTACACTTAATTAGAATGGTTGCAGCCAAGGGGTGGGGAGCATCTGTAAAGCCTACAGGAAGAGGAGTGAACTGAGACACACATAGTTGCCAAAGCTACAAAAGAGCAAAATGAGATCATTTGAAAATAACTATCTAAAATGCTCAAGTGAGAGAGTGATGCGGAGCCTACCTCTCCTTCCTTTCGTTGAATAACTTTTTAAAGGTAAAATCGCAACCCCAATTTCAGCCTTTGCTCAACCCCTTAAAAAAAAAAAATGCTTTTAGGTGAGAAGGTACTCCCAATCCCACTTTTACATCAGAACAAATAAGTTAGTTTTTTCCACTATAAACCAATATGTAGTTCACATACAGTGATTTGCGTTGTGGCATATGGAATGGTGTAGTAAAAGGCCATCAACACTCCATATTGTTCAGTGTCCCAACACTCCGTATTGTTCAGTGTCCCATGAAATTACACCATACATATAGATTCTACAGACCCTACTGGCTACTCCCAACCCCACTTTCACATCAGCATAAGGAATCGTTTTTTTTCTTCTTCACTTTAAGCCCATATTGTCTACAATTCAGTCTAAACATACGTCCCCCCCATACATTTCTTCTTGCATTTGCTTATAAACACAATACAAATCGACATTGAATAAAATGTTATCTATGTTTAATGTTATCCACTTTGCAATGTTTTTGAAATGCGGGCTTTTATTTTGAACGTTTGACATTACCATAGGAAAGTGACGTCGTTGTTAGTGTTGCTAGCAGAGTGGTAGTGCAGCTTCCTACATAGGGTCTTCATAAAAAAAATAACCATGGCGGCCACTGAAATAGCTAGGCAAGCGGTGAGTACTATAATTAAGGATGATTTTCTCGTTTTCTTTTGGCTAGGGCACCGTTGTAGCTTGCTAAAATGATGCATTTGGTTAATTAAGTACTGGGTGAATTGAACTCAAACGGCATGGATAGATGTCGGTGGAAAGCCCCACTCGCCATGGTTGATGCAGCGTTTTTTTAATAGGCTAACTCGATATCAAATTACCTCTATTACAACGTTACTATCGTTATGATACAATGCATTTAGATAAATATCGCTCATTACGTAATCGCATGATTTATTAAGATACAAATTCTTGGGAACATTCGATAGTCTGCATTTGCACGCATGCGTTCGCTTTTATGGTTATCGTTGCGATTCAGTATCCTCATCATTTCTCCATGAAATCTGTAGTTACTTCACATTGATATGATATTTAAGGATATTAGGACTATATATATTTTTTTAATTCTGGACATTTCAAATTTCATGCATATCCGCCGTCTATCGTGGGTTCGATTATGTTAGTAAGTTAGCCTATCGCGTTGTTTCTGTCAGCCCCGTTACTTTGTTTGCTGGGCGTTGTCTGATGTGCATAACGAGTCATATAGGGTACAACTGAGTGGGAATGATTTAATATTTGTATATAATATAGACCTAAATAAGAACGAGGGTAATGTGGATTCATCAAAAGTGGTTTCATTAATTTCAGAATGTGAGAGTCAGTAGGCTTGAAAAGTCACTGGGAGAAGGATTGGTAGTTGCCCAAAAGCCGGCAGATGGCGATGCTGAGTCGTTTAGACCATCAATACCGGATCAATATTGCCATCTGCCGGCCTTTCGGCTAGATTGGTAGGTTAACGTAAATCGGCTTTTCGTTTTGTGTGCATTTAATTCAAGAGAACAACAAGCATTATGTCATTGTGCAACTCAAGATGTGTCTTTGATCCCAAGTAGGACTTGGGTTTGGGAATGCTGCACCTGCACATGTAGGCCAGCTGAGGAGTGTTTGTTTCTCAAGAAAAACCATCTGTTAAACTAATAGCCTTTCAGCTGTTTAAACACAATTCTAACTATACAATTGACAACTGTTTACCCCAGTCTGCGGAACTATTTTCAACCTCTCCCATTTTAACCGAGTGGATTTTGCAGTCTGCCTCAATGCCACAATATATTTTCAAAACATTTAGGCCTTTTAGTGGTGGGGTTGCTTCACTATCGAGGGCACATTTTGGCAGTTCCATGTAATCTAAAATTCCTTGTATTCCTGCTCACATAACCATCCTGTGCAGTTCTAGAAGCAGAGAATGTGTGATGAGCAACTTCCTTCATGCACACACACATTTGTTTTACTGTCCTTGTGGGGGCCAACCCCCTAAACCTAACCCCTAACCTTAATTCTAACCCAAACCCAAATTGTAACCCTAAGCCTCCTGCCTTCTTCTTTGTGGGGACCAGTGAAATGTCCCTACTTGTCTGAATTGTCTTTGTTTTACGATCCTTGTGCGAACTTCTGGTCCCTACAAGGATAGTAAAACCAAACACACACACATTCATATCCATATTAGACCCTTGTGAATTTAGGGTCAGGCCTACAACAGGAGGATCCATGTCACTTGTTCAAGTTGGGTCATTTGTTGTGATACATTTATAACATAGAATTGTTACTCTCACACAAACATGCAATCGTTCTACTGTGCATGGTTTGTTTTCAACACCTGTACAGTCTGTAACTCTTAAAATGTGATGTTTTACTTTCCATATATGGACATTGTGGTTTCAACGGTCTAGACTGTGCAGTATGCAAATATGTTAGCAGGAAACAGGAAGTGTATCACAGCTAGAGCACCAGAGAAATTAGCTGAGGAGTTATCTTCATCGAATACATTGGAATGTGTCTGGCAAAAAAATCTAAATTGTAGCTTAAACCATAGAAGATTGTAGCTATGGTTAACACTTCAGTTTGTGCCTTAACTGCACGACCAGTAGTTGTGGGAGTGAATGTTTGAAATGTCATATTTCTGTGTAGTCTGGTCTTGCATGAAATGTGTAAACGGAAGTGAAATAATAATATTATGGTCAGCCTAATTTTTACCTAAGTTACGATAGCCTTATCCATACCACCCCTGTTTCATATGCATCTGCGATGATACCCGGCTGTTCATGATTAATTACACACCTTTACTCAGTGTTTCTAATTTCAAAACCATTCTTTTGTCTTTAGGGAGAAGGTGCTCGTGCCGTCCCTCTAGCCGGCCATGTCGGCTTTGATAGCATGCCCGACCAGCTGGTCAACAAGTCTGTCAACCACGGCTTCTGCTTCAACATCCTCTGTGTCGGTGAGTGTGTCATGCGTAAAACCTCCCTTCTCCTCAAGGCAAAATGGGAGCCCTTCTCCAATCCCCTATGTCAGGCGTTTCCACTGTAGATGTAAACCCAGTTCATTCTGTCTTTGTCCCACTTTGGTTGCTTCTCACTGGTCAGCAGTCAACTCTGATTACCGTGGCTCATTCATCTTCAGTCAGTCAAGCTATCGTCTGGGACTGGGGATAGAAATGGAGACCCTAAAATGATTCCAGTCAAGTGTAATTCCGCATCTCCCCCCATTCATTTCAAAGCAATAGACACCAGACATGCATGTTTATTTCACTCCCTATATTACTGTCTGTCTGTTACAGTATCTCAGAATTCAATTCGGGGTGACCTAGGCCTCATTTTGAGGTTGTATACAACTTAGCTGAATGGTGTTTGGGCATAATTGACAGAGAGAGTTGTCATAGATCTATTATGGTGAAATGGTCTGGTTATGCCTGTCGTCTTTTAGCCTTGTTTTGATTTATATGTTTAAACCAAATGGTACATTTAGTACATTTGGTTGAAAGTAGGAAACCGAGAATACAATTCCCTCTCTATTTTACACACTCTGAATTACTTGAAAGCTATCAGTGGCAATCAAAACATTCCAAAGCAATGCTAGAAGCCGAACGAACCTCTATTATTACAGCCTACTCTAAAGTCAGAGAAAGCAAAACAGTTGTAAACTGCACAGACCTAAAGCTTAAAGCCCCAGAAATGCGATCTGGAGGCTTGTGGTTGTGGTCTAAACAAAACAGCAAGAACTGAATCGAGAGCAACAACAAAAAGTTGGCTGTAGTACAGCCCCGTTTTGGATTCATAACGACTGCTGCTTTTCTTCACTAAAGTTAGATTTTTAAGATGCTGGTACATTCAAATGTGAACCTTTGGATGTCAGGGCCCCATCTTTAGCATGGGGTTCAGCATGGGTCCCTACCAATTGAGATGCTCATAGCTTAGTTCAGCCCTGAGAAGTTTCTATAAGGAAGATGAGCGACCACAGAAACCTCTCGACAAAGACCCGAGGTGGACGTTCTCTCTCAGACACAGGCACTGTGCTGTTCCATTCTATCTCCCTTTTACTATTTAGTGTGCACTGATGCTCTGTGAATAGAAGACTACTACCGTTGGCAGTCTTCTGTGTGCTCCATGTGTATATGTGGTGTCAGATGAACATAAATAGGCCTGCATCCCAAATGGCACCCTATTCCCTATGTAGCGCACTACTACTACTTTTCTGACCCAAAATATTTTCTGGCACTGGGAGAGGAAGGCGGCTGGCTCACTTGACTGATAGCTTTGCACAGTATGAGTTTGTCAGAGCCCATCGGGACATCCGTGACTCGGACCCATGCTGCCCTTTTATTTTTTTGTTGCCAAGGTCTGTTCCAGATATCAACCATGGTGAACATATGATTAGCTTGTTGAAGCGCTGCCCTACTTACTCTTACAAGCACCCAAGATATTAGACGTTTCTTCGGCGTATCTTTTTTATTCCGTTGGAAAGCTCCTCTCCTGCCAGAAGCAGCAGAGAAGCCAGAGGGGTTCACACATTACATTTAAGAAGATGTGAAACATTGGAAGTGTCCATATAATTACCATTCTGGTGGCATAGAGAGATCTGCTCTGCAGCCCGAGTCCAGATTGTAGAACTGCAGTCTTTTCAACAGGGATGCACAGTACTAAATACTGTCATGCACAGTATGTAATGTGCCTTTTTAAGCCCACATTTATTCTGACAATGGCCCAGTCTGGGATCTTCCCTGCTGTTTAATGGTCATTTCCAATAATGATATACTGTAGCCTATACCTGTTGATTATTGAAGAATATAGCTTATAAATGCCCAATGAGCTTAGTACAACTGCCTCACACAAACTCAAACTCCAGATACAGAGTCCACAAATAAAAGGACACAATAGGGAATTAACTGAAGGTGTGTGTTTCAGGGGAAACGGGCCTGGGCAAGTCCACTCTTATGGACACCCTGTTCAACACCAAGTTCGAGGGCGAGCCCACCCAGCACAACCAGCCGGGTGTGCAGCTCAAGTCCAACACATACGAGCTCCAAGAGAGCAACGTGCGCCTCAAGCTGACCGTGGTCAACACTGTGGGCTTCGGAGACCAGATCAACAAAGAGGACAGGTGAGAGACAATGACGTAGATCAACATGAATATAATGTGTGTGTGTATGACTTTGGGTAGAGAGCCCCAGGTTCCTCTTCATGTGTCTAAGAGATGTTTACACGGTACAAGAACTTATGAGTCACATTCATTAGGCACAAAATAGAAGAAAACGAATGAATACGATCCTGGTGTTTATATACCACTACCAAGAATGTGTTATCTTTCACTCTTATTCAACTTGTATTATCCCTCTCCCCATACCTTATGGAAACACAATAGACATACCCCGAGACTTGAGCCAGGAGTCTTCAGGTCTAAATCATAGTGTTTTGTCTGTGGGAAAGGGAGGACTCCTCTACCTGTCACTTTCTCCCCTGATGGCAACATTCTAGTCAACGTGGGATCCAATTGTCTCCACTCTCTCTCTCCCAACTCTCATGTGATCCTCATTCCACGTCATGAGAGATCACAGAGAGAAAGGACGGATGATGTCATGTGAGCGCCAGGCCAGGCAGCTCTCTCTGACCTCAGTCTGTCCCAGGCCCCTCAATCTGCTCTTGTTAGGCACCGAGGGGGAGGCTGTGCTAGATTACAGGGAACCCTCTTGTAGGTCAGTGCTCCAGGTTCACACTGCTTCACATCAGTTTCAAATGGTGGATGGGTGAATGGGAGCTAAGGGCTAGCAGTTATATGAGCAGCCATTTGGCTAGCTTCTTATGAGGGGGAGTGGAGGTGGGAGGAGATGTGTTGGGGGGGCGGGGGCTAGACCTGTGTTTAATCAGAGGTTCCATCTCACCTTTGTACGCGCGGTGCATCTTCCCCTTCATTGGCGGTGGTATGCCTTTGATGCCTCCCCTCTGCTCCCTGATCCGCGAGCTCCCAAATATCTTCCACCACCATGTTCTGCCCGATGACTGCCAGCTAATGAGACCCAGCTCAGCTGAATGAGGGATCAGCAGGTTCTTTATAGGGAGTTGAGCTGTACTCACTTAGCGAGCTAGCTACTTCCCACTGACTACGCTCTGGGACTAAAGAACAAAACTGGTTTTAATCTCTCACTTAAGAGATGCTTCACAACACCTTCTAATATTATAAGGTGGTGGAACTGTCTTCATTTTGAGTGAAACATTTTTAAAAAGGCAACCGAATAGCTACCCTTGAATTCTTCATAGACAATAGTAAGATACTTTCTCTTTTTGGTGCTTCGCTGTCATAAAACTAGTTTCCTTATTACCTGTTTATCATGCGTTTATAACACATTAATAACACTTATGTTTTTCTCTCCTCAGCTACAAGTCCATTGTTGAGTTTATCGACACCCAGTTCGAGGCCTATCTGCAGGAGGAGCTGAAAATCAAGCGCACGCTACACAGCTACCACGACACGCGCATCCACGCCTGCCTGTACTTCATTGCGCCCACCGGACACTCCCTCAAGTCCCTGGACCTGGTAACTATGAAGAAACTGGACAGCAAGGTGAGCTGCAAAGCTAGCTAATTACACTATGATTCCAATGGATCAATGGGCTCAATTCCTGCATGGGCCAGATACAGTATACTAAGTTGGTCTATATGTGTCACTGTCAATGTTGTGTCACTGTCAAAGTCGCGTTGGCTCAAGATATCTGCTAAATTACCATATTATGCGATCCATTCATTGAACTCTGCTGATTTGAAGTGTCACGTGAAAAGCCGTCTCCCTAATATGACGGTACCCTCAGTTGAAGAGTCATATTTTTGTCATGGCTATTTATAAAATGCAGGGGGGGAAAGAGAAAGGTCTCTAGCCTCAAGATGATGGTGGCTCATAAACTCTTCCACACACTTTGCATGCTCACAGATGCGCTCCTGTCCTGTGACCGCGTCGGTGTGGGTCAGCCGTGAAAGGCAGGCCCTTGGTCGCCACGGTGACCGCTCACTCTGTTTTCCTAATGCCACACCAAAAAGCCCTATTTGCATAGAGCCTTCCTGGATTTCGGAGAAAGGGGCTCCTCAGTGTTTGCCAGAGCAGCTGTGCCCTACCCACCTCTCAGCCTCTCGCAACAGTGTGATCTTTGATCCAGAGCAGAAGCCTCCCTGTGTATACATCACACGGCCCTTAGCATCAGCCAAGCATCATTGCTGCAAGTGACTGTAAAGCCCTCCAAGAGCTAGTACTACTGGATGGCGTTTGAGTCCGGCCAAAGTGAGTGAAACAAAAGTTGGTTGTGCAGGAGGAAGTGCGGTGTCTCTTGAGTTTATGAGCAACAAGTGGTGGTGGGTGGATGTTTGACACAGACCCCCCCTGCCTATTTGTGCTTCTTCAGTCCTGTGGGCTCCATTAAAGCGGATATATGGATATACTGTATCTCTTCCCTCCCTCCCACTTCATGTTCTGCCTCTGTTTTTCACCAAACATGGGCGCTGGAGGAAGTGTTTCTTCTGAGCTAGCTGGATCAGTAGGCTCTCATCAATTAACAATGTGTTTGGAGGGCTCTTCACGGGATGGCTAAAGCGTTGGAGGTTCACTAGTACTACTCTCTCTCACTACTCTCTCTGGTAAATGCTCTTACTGCTCTGCCAGTTAAAAAAAAAAAATCTCTACTTCGTTCCAAGCTCTGATTTTTGTCAGAAATGCACATAGATAAGCCGAATCGAAAATGCACAAATATTCCTGAAGCTAGTAGAGACTAGAGGTGTACAGATATAAAAAGACAAGCTATATTTTTTTTGTTTTCGTATCCGGCTAGATGATATCCCTGCTTTTGACCAAGGCACAAGGAATCCAGAGAAACATTAGGAAGGGAGGGAAGACCCATATCTCAGGGTCTTTTCATATCCTGTCTTGGCCAGATGTTCCCCAATTGTCTCAGGAGGTTTAGCTAGCTAGCTAGCTGTGATGACCTGGCTGCATAGGAGATTCTCGCATGTAAATGTAATTTCAGTTTTGTTTTATAAATTATAAAATATTTCTAAAACACCGTTTTTGCTTTGTCATTATTGGTATTGTGTGTAGGTAAATGAGGGGGGGGACTATTTAATCCATTTTAGAATAAGGGTGTAATGCAACAAAATGTGAAGGTGTCTTAATAATTTCTGAATGCACTGTATGTGCTTATTATAGATTAATCTTTTTCCTGTACTTAAAATAATTCTCAGTGGAGAAGCTCCATCAAAGGGCTTTTTAGTCCAGGAACTAGGTTTCATCTTTATCTGGGAAACCAACCATTAATGTGTGGAGCTGAGACTGGTTTTGTATGAAATATAATTATTCATGGCTTAAGTTGGAATGTAGATCCAATTTAAACAATTTATTTTCAGTTGTTGTTTTCTCCTGGTGAAAGTATAGTGTTGTAAATTGCATTTGCCATGAGCCTCAAAGCCAATCTTTTATTTAGCTATATCCCAAAGTATAGGCATTATTTGTTTGCACCTTGTCATTGTGTCTTCAAAATAATTGTGATTGTGTGTTTTTATCTTGATGCAAGTCTGTAAGGTATAACAGGATCTGTGTTATTTGTATGCATTTTGATGGATTATTTTGTATACATGCAGCACACATCATTTCCTCATCAGCGGATAGCCTAATAACGTTTTAGAATCTAATTTAATCTCCTCAAATGAAAGGTCAACATCATCCCCATCATTGCCAAGTCAGACGCCATCTCCAAGAGCGAGCTGACCAAATTCAAGATCAAGATCACCAGTGAGCTGGTCAGCAACGGTGTTCAGATCTACCAGTTCCCCACCGACGATGAGACGGTGGCAGAGATCAACTCCACCATGAACGTAAGCTAACCCTTCTCTGATGCCGCTCACTGTAGTTCAGTAGCATTTCAGCAAGTTTTATAAATACAGACTTACTAGTTATAGTTGTGAAGTATAAGTATGGACAAGGTTTGATGAGGGAGAAATATCATATGATGCGTTTCTTGATGGTCTGTTATCATGGAATACATTTTTGTGAGGACAGGCACATTTGGGCTCCCGAGTGGCGCAGCGGTCTTAAGCACTGCACCTCAGTGCAAGAGGTGTCACTGCAGTCCCTGGTTCAAATCCAGGCTGGAGCACATCCGGCCGTGATTGGGAGTCCCATAGGGCGGCGCACAATTGGTCCGGGTTTGGCTGGGCTAGGCCGTCATTGTAAATAAGAATTTGTTCTTAATGGATCTGTCGAGTTAAAAAATAATAATAATTAGAAAACAAAATACATACAATACAGTGGACAAAATCATTACAGGAGTAGATATGGTTGTCTTCAATTGGGGTTTAGAAAAGGATTTTATGTTTATTTTAATATTTTATAGCAAAATGGTGACCAGCCCTGTAGGGTTCACATACTTTCAAGCAGCACTGTATATACATTTGCAATTTTACGCCTAACATGACATGTCACGTGTAATTCAGTTTGTAATTGGTTCACTCTGCAATTGGTTCCCCTGTCAAGAGATATGCTCCAATTGATCAAAGTCTAAACAAATAAATAATGGAGTTATGTAATAGAGTGAATCCTTTCTCCACTACGGCTCTGCAGGGCCATTTGCCGTTCGCCGTTGTGGGAAGCACAGAGGAAGTAAAGATCGGCAACAAGATGGTGAAAGCGCGGCAGTACCCCTGGGGAACGGTGCAGGGTAAGCTCGGTCACGTATCACAGAGGAAATGGTAGGGGTATCCTCCCGCCATCATTTCCCTCCCACTCATTCCGCCCTAACTTCCTAAACAACTACATTCATACCGTCGAGGGTCGAGGGAAGCCATCACTGCTGCTTATGTAATCTCATTCATGTTTGTCTATTTAACACTGCATGGCTCCACTCTTGCATAAATGTATAACCTGCAGCAGCTGTTGCTTGAGTCATGTCACTTAGATGGGGGGAAAAACCAAATCCCATGTCAGAAATTTGAGGATTTATTGATTTATCTCAATAATGCTTGAAAAGTGGTAGATTGTGAAACCTGTGACGATTATCAGAGAAAGTTACTGACTTACTATAGAAATATGAAATGTCTCGTTATTTGGTTTCCTATGTTGTGCTCGTACTTATGTCAGTTTTGGCTGTGTGTGGATACGTGGGGGGTAGTATGAACTAGAGGTCGACCGATTCATCGGAATGGCCGATTTAATTAGGGCCTATTTCAAGTTTTCATAACAATCGGAAATCTGTATTTTTGGGCGCCGAATTGCAGAATTAATGTAATTTTTTTTTTATACCTTTATTTAACTAGGCACGTCAGTTAAGAACACATTCTTATTTTCAATGACTGCCGAGGAACGGTGGGTTAACTGCCTTGTTCAGGGGCAGAACGAAAGATTTTCACCTTGTCAGCTCGGGGATCCAATCTTGCAACCTTACAGTTAACTAGTCCAACGCAATAACGACATGCCTCTCTCTCGTTGCACTCCACAAGGAGACTGCCTGTTATGCGAATGCAGTAAGCCAAGGTAAGTTGCTAGCTAGCATTAAACTTATCTTATAAAAAACAATCAATCATAATCACTAGGTAACTACACATGGTTGATGATATTACTAGATATTATCTAGCGTGTCCTGCGTCGCATATAATCTGACTGAGCATACAAGTATCTAAGTATCTGACTGAGCGGTGGTAGGCAGAAGCAGGCACGTAAACATTAATTCAAATAGCACTTTCATGCGTTTTGCCAACAGCTCTTCGTTGTGCGTCAAGCTTTGCGCTGTTTATGACTTCAAGCCAATCAACTCCCGAGATGAGGCTGGTGTAACCGAAGTGAAATGGCTAGCTAGTTAGCGCGCGCTAATAGCGCTTCAAACGTCACTCGCTCTGAGCCTTCTAGTAGTTGTTCCCCTTGCTCCGCATGGGTAACGTTGCTTCGAGGGTGGCTGTTGTCGATGTGTTCCTGGTTCGAGCCGAGGGAGGAGCGAGGAGAGGGATGGAAGCTATACTGTTACACTGGCAATACTAAATGGCCTATAAGAACATCCAATAGTCAAAGGTTAATGAAATACAAATGGTATAGAGGGAAATAGTCCTATAATGACTACAACCTAAAACTTTACCTGGGAATATTGAAGACTCATGTTTTAAGGAACCACCAGCTTTCATATGTTCTCATGTTCTGAGCAAGGAACTGAAACGTTAGCTTTCTTACATAGCACATATTGTACTTTTACTTTCTTCTCCAACACTTTGTTTTTGCATTATTTAAACCAAATTGAACATGTTCCATTATCTACTTGAGGCTAAATTGATTTTATTGATGTATTATATTAAGTTAAAATACGTGTTAATTCAGTATGGCTGTAATTGTCATTACTACAAATATTTTTGGTTTTTAAATCGGCCGATTTAATCGGTATCAGCTTTTTTTTGGTCTTCCAATAATCGGTATCGGCTTTGAAAAATCATAATCGGTTGACCTCTAGTATGAACTCGCCCTGTCCTCACATGGAACACAAATACAATAGTGCTGGCCCTATCCTGTCTCGGACATTGTGCTCCACACTCTATTCAGTTCACTCTATGGTGTGTGTGTGTGTGTGTGTGTGTGTGTCGTCGGCAGTGGAGAATGAGAACCACTGTGACTTTGTGAAGCTGCGGGAGATGCTGATCCGGGTCAACATGGAGGACCTGCGGGAGCAGACACACACGCGCCACTATGAGCTCTACCGCCGCTGCAAGCTGGAGGAGATGGGATTCAAGGACACGGACCCCGACTGCAAACCCTTCAGGTGCGGCTGTTTCCCTTCATATTTCCTCCTTACTTCCTTTTTTCTCTTTCCTCCCTACATCCTTCCAGGACTGTGTCACAATTCTCCACCCTGCACGCTTCCTGTCATGGATGTAGCTCTTTACGCTTGTACCCGTATTCGGGTTGAAAGTGGCAGATTTGGATACTGATAAGCACCTAAATTGGAACACAGTGGATGTACCGTAACATGCTACATGATGTCAGAGCTCAGGGTCTCCACTTCACAGACCTGTATGGGTTTTGACTGACAGCCTTTCTGAACTTGAGCACCGCACGCGAACAAAAAGTTGACCCCATCCCTCCTGATAATTGGGCGACTTTTGCTAATGTTTTGTTGTCTGAGTGAGGGAAAGCTTTAAATTATGAGGACTCAATGTATTTTGAAAGATGAGACATTGAGGAATATAATATATACTGCTTTGATGTCATACAAGCAAGCTGAACACCCGTGAGTTCAAATGTGCACTCCAAATTTCCATATCATGAAACCCATGTAATATATAGGATCAACGTATATAATCACTATGTTTGATGTACAGTTACAAGCATCTGAATGCACTCATGACTCCATTCCATGCGCACCAAAATGACCATCTGCTTCTCTGAATTGCCTTGTGAAGCCTAACACTGTAAGATCGTATTCAGAATGGACAGATTTGCAATTTATAATGGACCATTTTTGGATTGCGTAAATAACAACAGTAATTGTGTAAAGGCAGGGCTGTGTTCCAAACAAAACAACTACAAGTGTGCTTACTCTAGTTCCTTAGCGGCACAGCGAGGAGAGCAAAAAACAAACATAATCTTTGAGTCATAAAAGTGCATTGTTGAATTGACTTAGGAACTGTGCACGCTTTGAGAGGTGTGTGGCCACTTGGAAACACCAGTTAAATCTCTCTCTAACCTGTCATTTTTTTTGTCGTTTGTTGCACCTACCCCAAATTTTCAAAGAATATTCTTATCATGTTACTGAATGTATCCAGAGTATTTGCAGATGTTGTTATCAACAAATAAATGTTAAATGCACATAAAATCAACAGGTGAATTGTTGTCCTCACTTTTTGTCTAATAATTTCCCCAGAATTTAAAAACTGTTCCCTTTTAATTTCCACCATGGTTTCTGTAAAAAACATTTCAATTTAGCCCTATCCATATAGTCCAATTCCCACTAGAGAAAGGGGTTTTCACAATGGTTGAAACTTTGGAATCACTACTTTCCAATTCCTACCACCCCCTCAGTTAATCACAACTACTTTTTGCATTCTGATGTCAATTACAGTCTGATGTAATTGACTGTAATGTGAATGTAGGGACATAGTACTAACATACAGTGCCTTCGGAAAGTATTCGGACCCCTTGACTTTTCCCACATTTTGTGACGTTACAGCCTTATTCTAAAGTTGGTTAAATAAAACAATTTATTCAGCAATCTACACACATGCACCCCATAATGACAAAGCGAAACAGGTTTCTATTAATTTTTGCTAATATATTAAAACAAAAAACAGATACCGTATTAACATAAGTATTAAGCTGAGGCGCATCCCGTTTCCATGGATCGTCCCTGAGATGTTTCTACAACTTGATTGGAGTCGACCTGTGGTAAATTCAATTGATTGGACATGATTTGGAACAGCACACACCTGTCTATATACGGTCCCACAGTTGACAGTTCATTTCAGAGCAAAAACCAAGCCGTGAGATCGAAGGAATTGTCCGTAGAGCTCCGAGACAGGATTGTGTTGAGGCACAGATCTAGGGAAGGGTACCAAAACATTTATGCTGCTTTGAAGGTCCCCAAGAACACAGTGGCTTCCATCATTCTTAATGGAAGAAGTTTGGAAGCACCAAGACTCTTCTTAGAGCTGGCCTCCCGGCCAAACTGAGCAATCGGGGGGGAAAAGGCTCTTGGTCAGGAAGTTGACCAAGAACCAGATGGTCAATCTGACCAGAGTTCCTCTGTGGAGATGGGATAACCTTCCAGAAGGACAACCATCTCTGCAGCATTCCACCAATTAGGCCTTTATGGTAGAGTGGCCAGACAGAAGCCTCTCCTCAGTAAAAGGCACATGACAGCCCGCTTGGAGTTTGCCAAAACGCACCTAAAGCCTCTCAGACCATGAGAAACAAGATTCTGGTATGATGAAACAAAGATTGAACTCTTTGGCCTGAATGCCACGGAAATGTGGCACCATCCCTACGGCGAAGCATGGTGGTGGCAGCATCATGCTGTGGTCGAGAGAAATCCTTGATGAAAACCTGCTCCAGAGTGCTCAGCGCCTCAGACTGGGGCAAACATTCACCTTCAAACAGGACAACGACCCTAAGCACACAGCCAAGACAACACAGGAGTGGCTTCGGGACAAGTCTCTGAATGTCCTTGAGTGGCCCAGCTGGAGACAGGACTTGAACCCGATTGAACATCTCTGAAGAGACCTGAAAATAGCTGTGCAGCAGCACTCCCCATACAACCTGACAGAGCTTGAGAGGATCTGCAGAGAAGAATGAAAGAAACTCCCCAAAAACAGGTATGTCAAGCTTGTAGCGTCATACCCAAGAAGACTCAAGGCTGTAATTACTGCCGAAGGTGCTTCCACAAAGTACTGAGTAATGGGTCTGAATACTTATGGGCATGTGATATTTCATTTTTTTTTTTATGAATAAGCAAACATTTCTAAGAAACAGCTTTTTGTTTGTCATGATGGGGTATTGTGTGTGGATTGATGAGGGGAAATGGATTTTAATCAGTTTTAGTACAAAATGTGGGAAAGTCCAGGGGTATGAATACTTCCGAACTCATTAGTATATGACTCATTAGTATGACTTAATTTCTGAATGTCCTCTTCCTGTCTGGACCCCAGTCTGCAGGAGACGTACGAGGCCAAGAGGAACGAGTTCATGGGTGACCTGCAGAAGAAGGAGGAGGAGATGAGGCAGATGTTCGTCCAGAGAGTCAAGGAGAAGGAAGCCGAACTGAAGGAGGCCGAGAAAGAGGTGCGTGTTTGTGTGTGTACAGGAAGGTTTTTCCATTACCAGTTAAATGCTTTAATTCTGCCACATCATCACGCATCCTACCAACCTCACAAGAACTAGGGTTACATGTGCCACATCTCCATTTGTACTCAAAGCTACAGATATCTGTATAATTCTGGCCCCTCCTTGGACACTGTGTTAACTAACCTCCAGACAAGCTTCAATGCCATACAACTCTCCTTCCGTGGCCTCCAACTGCTCTTAAACGCAAGTAAAACTAAATGCATGCTTTTCAATCGATCGCTGCCCGCACCTGCTCGCCCGTCCAACATCACTACTTGGACTGCTCCTACTTAGAATACGTGGACAACTACAAATACCTGGGTGTCTGGTTAGACTGTAAACTCTCCTTCCAGACTCACATTCAGCATCTCCAATCCAAAATTAAATCTAGAATCGGCTTTCTATATCGCAACAAAGCATCCTTCACTCATGCTGCCAAACATACCCTCATAAAACTGACCATCCTACAGATCCTCGACTTTGGTGATGTCATCTATAAAATAGCCTCCAACACTCTATTCAACAAACTGGATGCAGTCTTATCACAGTGCCATCCGTTTTGTCACCAAAGCCCCATACACTACCCACCATTGCGACCTGTACGCTCTCGTTTGTTGGCCCTCGCGTCATACTCGTCACCAAACCCACTGGCTACAGGTTATCTACAAGTCTCTGCTAGGTAAAGCCCCGCCTTATCTCAGCTCACTGGTCACCATAGCAGCACCCACTCGTAGCACGCGCTCCAGCAGGTATATCACACTGGTCACCCCCAAAGCCAATTCCCCCTTTGGTCGTCTTTCCTTCCAGTTCTCTGCTGCCCATGACTGGAACAAATTGCAAAAATCTCTGAAGCTGGAGACTCACATCTCCCTCACTAGATTTAAGCACCACCTGTCAGAGCATTTTACAGATCACTGCACCTGTACTTAGCCTATCTGTAAACAGCCCATCTATCAACCTACCTCATCCCCATACTGGTATTTATTTATTTATTTATTTTGCTCCTTTGCACCCCAGTATCTCTACCTGCACATTCATCTTCTGCCGATCTACCATTCCAGTGTTTAATTGCTATATTGTAATTACTTCGCCACAATGGCCTATTTATTTCCTTAACTTACCTCATTTGCACTCACTGTATATAGACTTTTTGTTTTCTTTTGTTCTACTGTATTATTGACTGTATGTTTTGTTTATTCCATGTGTAACTCTGTGTTGTTGTATGTATCGAATTGCTACGCTTTATCTTGGCCAGGTTCGCAGTTGCAAATGAGAACTTGTTCTCAACTAGCCTACCTGGTTAAATAAAGGTGAAATAAATAAAATATCACACCTTCTAAATGAGTTTCTATCTAAGATGTGCGTTTTTTCCCTCGCCACACAGCTGCACGAGAAGTTTGACCGGCTCAAGAAGCTGCACCAGGATGAGAAGAAGAAGCTGGAGGACAAGAAGAAATCCCTGGATGACGAGCTCAACGGCTTCAAGCAGAAAAAGACGGCCGCCGAGCTCCTACAGTCCCAGGCCCAGCAGGCAGGGGGCTCCACCACACTCAAGAGGGACAAGGAGAGGAAAAAGTAAGTATCTCCTTCAACGTTCAACTCCCTCCTCCTCACACAGCAGGCATAGGTGTTCAGGGTCGTTTTCATTAGGCACCCAAACAGAAGATAACGTCACGAAACAGGGAGAGACTACCTGGACCTGTCAAATGAGAAATGCTAATTTTCATGTTCCATTGCGAAATGTTTTAACACGTTTGCTGTTGCGTGCCCTAATGAACACAACCCAGCTATCCTTGAGGATTCCTTAGGTATACTGGACCGGAGCTGTCTGGATGTTACAACCTGATCTAGGAGGATCAAAGAACAACTGGATAAATTGTCACTATAGTGTTTCCCCTAGAATGTTTTCCAGGCAGGGCGCAAAGGCCCCCAAATCAACATTTAGGCCCTCATTAACCAAAATGAGAGGTGTCCGCCCAAACAATAATATGGGAAACACTAGGTCATTAATTCCACTTAGAATAGATGCCATCTAAATTATTTCTCAAAATAATGAGTAAATGTATTCTTGTCCCTGCCTATCCCATGTATGCACAGTGGCAAGAAAAAGTATGTGAACCCTTTGGAAATCCATGTATTTCTGCATAAATTGGTAAAAAATGATTTTATCTAAGTCACAACAATAGACAAAAACACTCTGCTTAAACTAGTAACACACAAACAATTCTATGTTTTCATGTCTTCATTGAACACGCTGTGTAAACATTTACAGTCCAGGGTGGGAGAAGTATGTGAACCCTTGGATTGAATAACTGGTTGACCCTCCTTTGGCAGCAATAACCTCAACGAAACGTTTTCTGTAGTTACGGATCAGACCTGCACAACGGTCAGGAGGTATTTTGGAACTTTCCTCTTTACAAAACTCTTTCAGTTCAGCAATATTCTTGGGATGTCTGGTTTGAACCGCTCTCTTGAGGTCATGCCACAGCATCTCAATCGGGTTGAGGTCAGGACTCTTGACTGGGCCACCACTCCAGAAGGCGTATTTTCTTCTGTTGAAGCCATTCGGTTGTTGATTTACTTCTGCGTTTTGGGTCGTTGTCCTGTTACATCACCCAACTTCTGTTGAGCTTCAGTTGACGGACAGATGGGCTTTCCAGCTTTATGCAAGTCAACAGTTTTTAATCTTAGGTCTTCTGTTCGAGGCATGGGTCACATCAGACAATGCTTCTTGTGAATAGCAAACTCAAATTTTCTGAGTGTTTTTTATAGGGCAGGGCAGCTCTAACCAACATCTCCAATCTAGTCTCATTGATTGGAATCCAGGTTAACTGACTCCAATTAGATTTTGGAGAAGTCATTAGCCTAGGGGTTCACATACTTTCTCCAACCTACACTGTGATTGGTTAACTGATGTATTCATCATTTGTCAGTTTGTCTGTTGTAGTGACTTAGATGATGATCAGATACAATTTTATGACCAATTTATGCAGAAATCCAGGTAAGTGTTTACATGCTTTTTCTTGCCACTGTACATCTGGCAATACAGAAGATGGACGAATCAAAATATAAATGTTGTATGCATGTGGACCACTTTACTGGTGTGCGACACTGTACACTGTTGCATCAGCCGCACCTCAGATATGAAGAGGCCTGGCACACACCACACGTAAACAAATGACACGGTCATTAATCAAAGCTTTCATTTGCCTTATGTCGACGCATTTGTAGGAACTCTTTTCCTGTCCACCGCTTTGGCTTGTCCCATTAATGTCACCAAGCACTGAGTGGTTTCTCTCCCCAGTTTAATGGATTAGCGATAACCAACGTAGCTGGCTCTGATTACATTGAAATGGAGGAGCAATAGATGAATAGATGCTCCCTAAGGCTTAGTTTAGCAAGCGTTTTCTCTTATGCCTTCATAACTTTGGTATAGAGGTGGACTTGCTATTTTTCTCCTCCAAAATGAACACACATATGCACCAGAGATTAGGATCGCTGTCACTTTACTAGGATTTTACATTGTTTTCTATCCACCTTTATTATACAGAGTACTGTAGCTAGTAATATCCTGAACCCTTCTCTGGCCCTCAATGTAAACCAGATTCATCTAGATTAGATTTCGTATTACAGTAATCTGATTGTATTGAACCCAGGCTAGTGAGACTGCTGGTATAAGTCTATATCCCATAGGAATGTTGGTTCAGTAATTGTGACGTTTTGTTTTACCTGTAGTATCAGGCTGCAGTAGGAGGGCCGTGTTGACAGTTAGAGGTTGTTGTCATGGGTCCCTTCATGTTGGTAATCACTCCTGGTTGTCTATTCAAACTGATGCGAGCCCTGCCACCTGTCTGGTTAGAAAGGATGAAGACACTTGCACTGAAAGTTTTTTTTTTTTTTTTGTAAATTATTTTCTTTACAGTTCTTCTGTCATTTCTCTCCGCTATCTCTAAACTCTGTAGTTTTTCCTCCTCCCTTTCACTTAATGTTTCTGGGTTACTGATCAAAACATTATTGGCCAGTTTCCCGAACATAGATTAAGCATTGACCTGGACTAAAAAGCCTAGCTTAGTCTTGTCTGAGAAACCGGCCCGATGAATGCTAGTTAGTACTTCCTCATTTGCTAAACCTTTGGATCCCAACTTGGCCTCTCTATTTCCTTATCTTGTTCAAAACATAATCCTGTTGATAGCTTGGGCTACAAAACCAATGTTTTATTCAGTCACCAAAGGACATGAGCATGGCATGTTTTAATGAGTGGTGTAGATGTGACATGGAGAATGTGTATGTGTTGCTGTGTTTAAGACCACTCGGAAACTCAGAAATGTCCAACTTGGAAACTTGTTGTAGAAAGATCTGAATCAACCAATAGGATGCTCTACGCCCAAAAAATATGTACATTTTAACTCGGAGGTTCCGAGTTGTCTTGAATGCACCATATGTCTCCCATGAGTCCATGTGTCACCTATGTTGCATCCATGCTGTTTTACAGTTAACTCCTCCCCCCACTTGCTGCATGCTGCATGAAACATCTTGTCCTGGTAAGGCTTGCTCTCTTAACTGTTCCCCTGGTAACCAATGACAAAAAGCACATATATATATATATTTAAATACAAATTTAAAAAAACATCTAAATCTAATGTCAGTTAAACACATATTTGAATTTAAATGAGAAGGACAAGGAAGTCCTTAAATGTATTTTTTTTTTTTTTAAGTAACAGTATTTTACCTTCTAGTAGCTGTTATAAACGCAGGCAACATCTGTACAGTAGGCCTACTTTCAAAACATTAGTCTACATTTTATACTAATCAGACCTGGGTTCAAATACATGTGTATTTGATTTTTTGGTATTTCAAATACTTTTGTCTGTGTATTTGAGTATTTTAAAATACATAGCCCAAAACAAGTACTTTTATTTCAGTATTTGAATTATTTGCAAAAAAAAATAAAAATAGTATACCAAATAGTTTGAGAGTATTTTCAAATACACTACATGACCAAAAGTATGTGGACAGCTGCTCGTTGAACATCTCATTCCAAAATCATGGGCCTTAGTAGTTGGTCCAACCTTTGCTGCTATAACAGCCTCCACTCTTCTGGGATATCTTTTCACTGGATGTTGGAACATTGCTGGTGGGGCTTCCATTCAGCAACGAGCATTAGTGAGATCGGGCACTGATGTTGGCCGATTAGACCTGGCTCGCAGTTGCTGTTCCAATTCATCCCAAAGGTGTTCGATGGGTTGAGGTCAGGGCTCTGTGCAGGCCACTAAAGATCTTGAAAACATCTCTGTATGGATCTGATTTTGTGCACGGGGGCATTGCCATGCTGAAACAAGGAAGGGCCTTCCCCAAACTGTTGCCACAAAATTGGAGGAGGAATAATGGTCTGGGGTTGTTTTTCATGGTTCAGCTAGTGCCTTTAGTTCCAGGGAAGGGAAATCTTAATGCTGCAGCATATAATGACATTCTGTGCTTCCAACTTTTTGGCAACAGTTTGGGGAAGGCCTTTTGGTCATGTAGTGTACATTAAAATATTCAACTTGTCTTTTCAAATAAAATATATCTGAATATGAATGTAATTTGAGATATTTAAAACAGTATTTTAAATCAGGTTCTGATACTAATTCAATACAACAAATATTTTGTAACAAATCCCATAACATTTGTGTTCTTACATTTTATTAATGTCTGTATCCACCCACGGTTTAGCTAAAGATGACATCACTGCCGCAGAATTGGATCATATCCTGTGGTTGGCTGTGCCTGTGCCAGCCTCTGAAAGAGTTTCAAATTAAATCAGCAAGTTTATTAGCCTCTGTCTGATGTGCTGCCCCATCTGCCCTCTGAAACCACAACAATCTGCTTTTGTGGTACACCCCTGCCCTTCCCGGCCCCGCCTAGCCACTACACAAAGAGCATTCAGAGTCCAGCGGGAACTGCAAGATTTTTACAGTCCTTGGTATGACTCGGATGGGAACTCCAAATCTTCTAATCTCAGGGCGGACTCTCTAACAACAAGGCCACTGAGTTGGTGTGTTAGCTCATTAGCATACCAAATAAATGTTCTTTCAGCATATACCCTAAATCTCCCCACCTCCATACAATCATAAGTCTTATTAACAGTAACAACCTTAACACATGTTCCTTCCGACATTACATTTGACCAATAACATGAATGATTCTGTTATTTGATTGAAAAAGTTTGTCTACTAGTGTTAACGCGTAATGCTCCTTCTCTCTTATTTCCAGTTCAGGATTCCTGTAGAAAAGTGCTTCCTCCCTCAGCCAGCTGTGAATGAGTTTTCACCCCATCCTTGGCAGTGCCATGCTGTTCTCTGTGCCCCCCCCCCCCCCCCATTCCAACCCCCGCCCTGCTCTGAGGAAGAATCCAGCCATTACTGTGAATGGGAATCCTTGACTCGAATGCATGCTTCTTTTATACGTTCTTTCTCAAGTCATCATTCTGCGTTTGCCTGTTTTTTGTGTGGTTTTTTTATGTTGGAAGGTAGACCTTCTCTTTTTGTTTGTTAGCCTGTTTCCGCACGACTGAGTGTGCTTTTAACTTTAACATGCGCAACTACTGTTTTGACCGGCAGGAGTTTGTGGAGGCTGAGGTGAAACGCACATCCGCTATGGTCTGACCAAGCGAGTGGTGTGTGTGTGTGTGTGGCATGTAGTCTGTGCTCATTGCATATACTTGGCAGGGGCAGCATATTCACGTCCATGTTTCATACTACCACTATTCTACTCACTCTACTAAACCACTCCAGTAGTTTGAGATAATAAAGATGTGCACTGATATCGTATTGGCATACAATGCATAATTATTGAAAATGAAGACACAATCATAGTACGTTTCTAAATGAAGGCATGTTGTCCACCGCCCATCAAGAGAGTAGCCTGATCCCAGATCTGTTTGTACTTTTGCCTACTCCAAACCATGCATGACTATCAGTTACAGGAAGTTGGAATGATAGCCTCGGCGCCAGTTTGTTTGCGCTATCAAGACAGTGAGTGTTAATAGTGAACTGCTGATGTTATTTCATCTTAGCCTGGTGCATGTGAAGACATTCATGCTTTCTCGCCATCTCTTTGCCATACCTCATTGTTTTTAATATACTTTGTTATCTGCATACTTGTTAGCTTTTGACATTTTACACAAATATGATTTTGTATTTCTATTGCAATTGGGACTTTTTTATGTATATTTTTTTATATATGTAAAAGCACATTTTAATCAATTTAAACAAAAAACAATCATGTAGTGATCAGTATTACACTTGTATCAGTGTTACACAAAAATACTTAATATCCAAAGGAAATAAAGCGTGAATTTCACCAAATATTTCAACTGTGGCCACGATTATTGTGTATGAAATGTATAATCAAGCAGTATTTTAAACATAACAGTGTGTGAGTGGGTTCTGCAAATGTGAGGATATAAGGGTTTCACATAGATTCTGATTACAGTTGGAAACACTTGGTTTGGTCTAGATATTTAACTCCTTCAAGGGCTTTGAGATATCCCACCATTGTTATTGTCAAAACAACTCTCCTTACAGAGCAACATTGTCTGCAAACCTGAATTCATAGGGCTGGATCCCAACTTGAGTCAAATGTCCACAGATGTAGGTATTTTTTTTCCGTCTAAATGTATCGAAATGAGTCGCTTACGTACTTACACATTCTTGTACAGTGGTGTAGTAGGTGTGGTTTACAACTTCTCACAATCCCTTCTCAAATTGCTATTTGTCTCAATGTCTCTGGGGGAACTGTTGTCCTAAGCTCTATGGGTTGGCAAGGTGTGCCTTGGTGTGTGGTCATTCATACATACTGTGCTTTAGTTCCTCTGCTCACTGCTCTGTGTGTATTTACCTTTCCTTTGCAGTAAACCCTGGCTCTGCACTGAGTAGGTGCTTCCACCCTCAAGCTTTGCTAAGGGACCAGGCTTTGTGGGTAGCGGGTACCCCAAGGCTGAGGAGAGGCATTGTGAACCCACCCTTCTGGGTTAAAAAAAAACCCATTCATCTGCTTTATGTATTAACAAAAGGATACCCCTATCTGTATTTCCTTGCTGCTCTATGTGCTGACTCTGTGGCTAAATCTGTCTTTTGCGTATGGTTATGCTTTTTTGTCATGTCGTGTTTTTGCTGTGCTGACTGACTAATATCACCATTTGCTTTTTGATTCTGTAGGGATAGATATTTTCTGGACTGTTTTTGTTGTGCACTTGGTAGTTTGCCCATCATTATTAGGTTTAAGATGGTCTTTTTTGATTTATTAACTGACACTGAATACCTTTTTTGTAATTTACAGAGGACATAATATCTGCTGCAAGCAGTTCTCACAAGCAATTTATTCAATGTTTTAAATCTGTATTATGCTCAAATTGAATTGGTCAACTCAAGTACTGTAGTATTTTATTATGAGTAGTTATTTTTTAGCTTACCACACAGACATTGCATTTGTAACAGAGTTAGTGTCATTTGAAGTACAGTAGCAACTATACATGCGTTAGGAAAACCCAAATACGTACGGTCTTCCCTCCCCAAAATGTCAGTAATCCTTCTGGTAGGCACTGTTGCTCTCCCTGACTGCTTGGGCATCTCTTGTAACCTTGCATTTGTCTCCTTTCTCTCTAGCTTCTTTTAATCTGTCTTGGCCACCTGTCTGAAGAGGGGATTGCAGCTTCAACAAGAACTAAGCACCCATTTCCTCTTCCTGTCTTTTCTCACTGCATCAACCTTTTTTTAACTTCCATCTCATCTGCTTTGTTGAACATGGCCGTATGTGGACTTCACATGGTATTTTTTGGATAGTTGACCTTTTGCCACCTAATCAAGGTACACTTTGGCAAGTGGAAGTCCTTCACTGATAATATTTTGCAGATCTGTCTTGGTGTATGAAAGAACAAAGCTTTGTTCAGGTGCTCAGGTAGGATTCTAAACAGTTGTTCAAGAGAAAAACATCAAACCAATAGTTTCATCATACCATTTCTGGCTGAGCCAAGGCTCTGGATTAATTTATATTTTGCATAAAACTATCAGAACTTAATTAACAGTACATTTTAAGAAAGTCTTTATGTAATAACGTTCAATCATATTCAGTCCATTTTGAGAAGGACTCTGTTTTGAAATAACCATTACAAATTGCCTATTATTAATGTGCTCATCATTCAAAGGGGGGGTTATGATTTTTATTTATTTAACTAGGCAAGTCAGTTAAGAACAAATTCTTATTTACAATGACGGCCTACCCCGGCCATAGCCTAACCCGGACGACGCTAGGCCAATTGTGCGCCGCCCTATGGGACTCCCAATCACGGCCAATTGTGATACAGCCTGGAATTGAACCAGGGTCTGTAGTGACATCTCTAGCACTGAGATGCAGGGCCTTAGACTGCTGCACCACTCGGGAGCCCCTATGAATACAAATAGCACAACCCAGATCTCAATAAAGCACTGATGAACCCGCCATATTTATTTGATTGATAGTGCGACGCCTTACCTTGCGTGTGAGTAGTAGAAACTTTTGTCAATACGGATTTAAAAACCATAGGACAATTGCGATCCAAATAAATACAGTATTCTTTGTTCACTGCATAGGTTGTTTCATTTGAACTCAGAAGAGCCAAAGACATGTTCATGTCAAGCACTTATTTAGTGAAAACACCTTTTCCGTACTGAAATGCCATGTAGGTCGCATTTAATGCCCTTTACGCATTGTGCTTGAACTACCATCAGTCTATTCTGTATTTTGCATGTCTTTTTCTTTCATCACCTCTGTGATCTTAACCTTTTGCTCCCCATTGTAGTTTTCTCCCCTAACAGTTTTGCACTCTTTCACATTTGATGCTCTATTGTTTGGACCAGTTTTATCTTGTGTATTACTAGTTGTTATGTGCAGTTATACCCCTCTCCACAATTTCCGGCACCCATATTGCCAAATATTACAATGAGATGGAGTTGAATCCAAAATGCAGATAGATACTCATGCATTTGTATAATTTATAAGGATATATTTTGTGTATGGAAGTGGAGACCTGTTTTATGAAATATGATCTTTGGACGTGACTCTTCTCTCTGTGTAAAGTTACATTTTGTTGTAAGAAATTGCCATACCTTTTTCTAGCATCTGCCATAATCACCCCTCCTAGTCAATTACCTGTCCACACCACAAATTAATGATAAAATATGTGATTGTAGTTTGATTCCATTTATGTAAATTTTCAATAAAATGATGATGAAAAAGTGTGTGTATATGTTTTTTATGCCAAATAACTTAGTTGCGCAAATAATAAACTGAAGACAGGTTATACTTTAAATTCACTATAAAAGTGAAGAGAAAGACTGCCCCCTTCTGGTTAATGGGGGGAGGGGGTAAAACCTATGATTTTTCTTAAAGTATTAGCCAGCCAGCTATTTAAAATATATACTGAACAAACATATAAATGCCACATAAAACCATTTCAAAGATTTTACTGAGTTACAGTTCATATAAGGAAATCCGTCTATTGAAATAAATTCATCAGACCCTAGTGAAATCCATAGACATGACTGGGAATACAGATATGCATCTTTTGGTCACAGATACCTTAAACGAAAGGTTCGGGTGTGGATCAGAAAACCAGTCAGTATCTGGTGTGACCACCATTTGCAGCGTGACACATTTCTTTTGCATAGAGTTGATCGGGCTGTTGATGGCCTCTTCAATGGCTGTGCGAAGTTGCTGGATATTGTCAAGAACTGGAACAGGCTGTCATACACGTAGATCCAGAGCATCCCAAACATGCTCAATGGGTGACATGTCTGGTGAGTATGCAGGCCATGGAAGAACTGACATTTTCAGCTTCCCGGAATTGTGTACAGATCCTTGTGACATGGGGCTGTGCATTATCATGCTGTAACATGCTACAATAACAAATGATGATCAATAACATCAAAGGCTGTACTGAATTCTAACATTACAGCTCCAACTACCATCTTATTATAAGAATGGCACGACAATGGGCCTCAGGATGTCGTCACGGTATCTCCGCATTCAAATTTACATCAATAAAATGCAGTTGTGTTCGTTGTCCGTAGCTTATGCATGCCCATACCATAACCCCACCGCCACCATAGGGCACTGTGTTCACGTTGACAATCAGCAAACCACTCGCCCACACGACGCTTTACACATGGTCTGCGGTTGTGAGGCCAGTTAAGACATACTGTCAAATTCTCTAAAACGACGGAAGCAGTTTATGGTAAAGAAATTAACATTAAATTCTCTGGCAACAGCTCTGGTGGACATTCAACATTGTGTTGTGTAACAAAACTGCACATTTTAGAGTGGCCATTCATTGTCCCCAGTTTAAGGTGCAATTTTTTTTATGATCATGCTATTTAATCCGCTTCTTGATATGCCACACCTGTCAGGTAGATGGATTATCTTGACAAAGGAGAAATGCTCATTAACAGGGATGTAAAATGCAAATCTGTCATCAAGGCAAAGGGTGGCTACTTTGAAGAATATCCAATATAAAATATATTTTGATTAGTTTAATCCTTTTTTGGTAACGAGAGGATTCCATATGTGTTACTTTTGACTGGTACTGGTCAAAGATTTTAGAACACATACTCATTCAAAAGTTTTTATTTTTTTACTATTTTCTACATTGTAGAATAATAGTGAAAACATCAACTATGAAATAACACATGGAATCATGTAGTAACCAAAAAAGTGTATATATTTTAGATTCTTCAAAGTAGCAACCCTTTGCCTAGATGACAGCTTTGCACACACTTGGCATTTTCTCAAACAGCTTCACCTGGAATGCTTTTCAACAGTCTTGAAGGAGTTCCCACATATGCTGAGCACTCGTTGGCTGCTTTTCCTTCACTCTGCAGTCCAACTCATCCCAAACCATCTCAACTGGGTTGAGGTTGGGTGATTGTGGAGGCCAGGGCATCTGATGCAGCACTCCATCGTTCTGCTTCTTGGTCAAATAGCACATACATAGCCTGGAGGTGTGTTGGGTCATTGTCCTTTTAAAAAACAAATGATAGTCCCACTAAGTCCAAACCAGATGGGATTGCGTATTGGTGCAGAATGCTGTGGTAGCCATGCTGGTTAAGTGTGCGTTGAATTCTAAATATATCACAGTGTCACCAGCAAAGTACCCCCCACACTATAACACCTTCTCCTCCATGCTTTACGGTGGGAAATACACATGCGGAGACCATCCGTTCACCCACACAGCATCTCACAAAGACACGGTGGTTGGAAGCAAAAATCTCAAATTTGGACTCCAGACCAAAGGACAAATTTCCAATGGTCTAATGTCCATTACTTGTGTTTCTTGGCCCAAGCAATTATCTTATTCTTATTGGTGCTGTTTAGTGCTTTCTTTACAGCAATTTGACCATGAAGGCCTGATTCACACAGTCTCTCCTGAACCGTTGTTGAGATGTGTCTGATACTTGAACTCTGTGAAGCATTTATTTGGGCTGCAATTTCTGAGGCTGGTAACTCTAATGAACTTAGCCTCTGCAGCAGAGGTAACTCTGGGTCTTCCATTCCTGTGGCGGTCCTCATGAGAGCCAGTTTCATCATAGCGATAGATGGTTTTTGCGACTGCACTTGAGGAAACTTGTTCTTGAAATGTTCCGGATTGACTGACCTTCATGTCGTGTAAAGTAATGATGGACTGTCATTTCGCTTTGCTTATTTGAGCTGTTCTTGCCAGAACAGGTACTTGGTCTTTTACCAAGTACCTGTCACAACACAACTGATTGGCTCAAACGTAATAAGGTAAGAAATTCCAATGAACTTTGAAGAAGGCACACCTGTTAATTGAAACACATTCCAGGTGACTACCTCATGAACCTGGTTGAGAGAATGCCAAGAGTGCGCAAAGGGTGGCTATTTTAAGAATCTCAAATATATTTGTATTTGTTTCAACACTTTTTTGGTAACTGCATGATTCCATGTGTTATTTCGTAGTTTGTCTTCACTATTATTCTACAATGTAGAAAATAGTAAAAAATAAAGAAAAACCCTTGAATGAATAGGTGTTCGAAAACTTGTGATGGTAGTGTATATATACAGTGGGGCAAAAAAGTATTTAGTCAGCAACAAATTGTGCAAGTTCTCCCACTTAAAAATATGAGAGAGGCCTGTAATTTTCATAATATGTACACTTCAACTATGACAGACAAAATGATATTTTTTTCTCCAGAAAATCACATTGTAGGATTTTTAATGAATGAATGAATTTATTTTTATTTTATTTAACTAGGCAAGTCAGTTAAGAACAAATTCTTATTTTCAATGACAGCCTAGGAACAGTGGGTTAACTGCCTGTTCAGGGGCAGAACGACAGATTTGTACCTTGTCAGCTCTGGGATTTGAACTTGCAACCTTTCGGTTACTAGTCCAACGCTCTAACCACTAGGCTACCCTGCAAATTATGGTGGAAAATAAGTATTTGGTCACCTTCAAACAAGCTTGATTTCTGGCTCTCACAGAGGCTCCTCTGTCCTCCACTCGTTACCTGTATAATGGCACCTGTTTGAACTTATTATCGTTATAAAAGACACCTGTCCACAACCTCAAACAGTCACACTCCAAACTCCACTATGGCCAAGACCAAAGAGCTGTCAAAGGACAAGAAGACTGGGAAGACTGAATCTGCAATAGGTAAGCAGCTTGGTTTGAAGAAATCAACTGTGGGAGCAATTATTAGGAAATGAAAGACATACAAGACCACTGATAATCTCCCTCGATCTGGGGCTCCACGCAAGATCTCACCCCGTGGGGTCAAAATGATCACAAGAACGGTGAGCAAAAATCCCAGAACCACACGGGGGGACCTAGTGAATGACCTGCAGAGAGCTGGGACCAAAGAAACAGCCTGCCATCAGAATCACACTACGCCGCCAGGGACTCAAATCCTGCAGTGCCAGATGTGTCCCCCTGCTTAAGCCAGTACATGTCCAGGTCCGTCTGATGTTTGCTAGAGAGCATTTGGATGATCCAGAAGAAAGATTGGGAGAATGTCATATGGTCAGATGAAACCAAAATATAACTTTTTGGTAAAAACTCAACTCGTCGTGTTTGGAGGACAAAGAATGCTGAGTTGCATCCAAAGAACACCATACCTACTGTGAAGCATGGGGGTGGAAACATCAGGCTTTGGGGCTGTTTTTCTGGAAAGGGACCAGGACGACTGATCCGTGTAAAGGAAAGAATGAATGGGACCATGTATCCTGAGATTTTGAGTGAAAACCTCCTTCCATCAGCAAGGGTATTGAAGATGAAATATAGCTTTCAGCATGACATTGATCCCAAACACACTGCCCGGGCAACGAAGGAGTGGCTTCGTAAGAAGCATTTCAAGGTCCTGGAGTGGCCTAGCCAGTCTCCAGATCTCAACCCCATAGAAAATCTTTGGAGGGAGTTGAAAGTCCGTGTTGCCCAGCAACAGCCCCAAAACATCACTGCTCTAGAGGAGATCTGCATGGAGGAATGGGCCAAAATACCAGCAACAGTGTGTGAAAACCTTGTGAAGACTTACAGAAAACATTTGACCTCTGTCATTGCCAACAAAGGGTATATAACAAAGTATTGAGATAAACTTTTGTTGTTGACCAAATACTTATTTTCCACCATAATTTGCAAATAAATTCATTAAAAATCCTACAATGTGATTTTCTAGATTTTTCCCCCTCATTTTGTCTGTCATAGTTGAAGTGTACCTATGATGAAAATTACAGGCCCCTCTCATCTTTTTAAGTGGGAGAACTTGCACAATTGGTGGCTGACTAAATACTTTTTTGCCCCACTGTATACCTAATACACATTACATAAGATAATACAGTCGACCACCTCCAATATATTTAGTTCCTCTGCCTGTCTGCTACATAAGATAATACAGTCGACCACCACCAATATATTTAGTTCCTTTGCTACATAAGATAATACAGTCGACCACCAATATATTTAGTTCCTCTGCCTGTCTGCTACATAAGATAATACAGTCGACCACCTCCAATATATTTAGTTCCTCTGCTATATAAGATAATATAGTCGACCACCTCCAATATATTTAGTTCCTCAGCCTGTCTGCTACATAAGATAATACAGTCGCCCACCTCCAATATATTTAGTTCCTCTGCCTGTCTGCTACCAGCTCCGCGGTTACATGCGGAAACTGACGCCACGATTTGAGAGGGACAAAAAAAGAGGGTTATTATGGGAGGTTGATGCGAGTAGCTACTGTAAATTCACTTCGAGTGAAATTCTGCAATCAATTGCTCAACACATTTCTGAATGCCACATAACGACCAGTCTCAATATAGCTACCACTGCAGCATTCGAGTCTACTTATTTTCCACCATAATTTGCAAATAAATTCATTAAAAATCCTACAATGTGATTTTCTAGATTTTTCCCCCTCATTTTGTCTGTCATAGTTGAAGTGTACCTATGATGAAAATTACAGGCCCCTCTCATCTTTTTAAGTGGGAGAACTTGCACAATTGGTGGCTGACTAAATACTTTTTTGCCCCACTGTATACCTAATACACATTACATAAGATAATACAGTCGACCACCTCCAATATATTTAGTTCCTCTGCCTGTCTGCTACATAAGATAATACAGTCGACCACCACCAATATATTTAGTTCCTCTGCTACATAAGATAATACAGTCGACCACCTCCAATATATTTAGTTCCTCTGCTATATAAGATAATATAGTCGACCACCTCCAATATATTTAGTTCCTCAGCCTGTCTGCTACATAAGATAATACAGTCGCCCACCTCCAATATATTTAGTTCCTCTGCCTGTCTGCTACCAGCTCCGCGGTTACATGCGGAAACTGACGCCACGATTTGAGAGGGACAAAAAAAGAGGGTTATTATGGGAGGTTGATGCGAGTAGCTACTGTAAATTCACTTCGAGTGAAATTCTGCAATCAATTGCTCAACACATTTCTGAATGCCACATAACGACCAGTCTCAATATAGCTACCACTGCAGCATTCGAGTCTATTCAGCTAGCTAGCTGACAGCGATGACCCCCCCCCCCCCCCCGGATGTTATGGTGATGACCGAAGCCTTTGCCGAAGCTGTTAGTTAGCTACGGACATTCAATACGCATTGAACTTGCTAGCCTGCTAACTATTTTTGAAAAACTGACATCAAAAGGTACAAACAAAGAGACGTTGGACTTGGAACTTCGCATAGAGGTCAGAGTAGCTCAAATCTTCATTTGAGCTAAAAAAAATCAATTCGACAAAATCTGTCTCGTGTTTCATATCACATTTCCGTGCAAGATGATGCATCAATCTTTTTTTTCCAATGAGCTAACTAGCTACCGTTAGCCATCTTTGCTCGTCTGCTGCGTCACTTGTTTCGCCAGATAACATGTTTTACTTTTAGTCAGATAATTGTCTGCAGATTAAATCACAACTAAAATGAGCAAAACATGCTTGAATTATTTGACTTCATTGATAACGTAGCCAGCTAGGTAACGTTAGCTGTTGTGCTAGTTGTGTGCACGCTAAATCGGTATACTTCGTAGACATTTTTTGGGGGGGATAAATTGTGCACGAAATGGAGTCGTAAATTAAACAGATGTAGCCAATGTTAGCATTAATAATTGCAGTTTCCACATTAATGAACGGTTTTGACCGAAGCATCAGTCAGCCTATTCTTATTGATCTATCACTTAGCCCCATAATTCTTAGCGATAGTGGCCATGCTGGCAGCTGGTAATAGTTTTTGCGCAGAGGAAGAGGCGAAGCGAGAGGCATAACTGGGCCCAAAACCTGTCTTCTCCAGCAGGTGGCGTTTTTTTCCTGCTCACCAAGCGAGAAGCTTTTCGTTCAATGAGTGTCGAATTTGGTCAAAAAAAATGTAATGGTTTATTTGCTACATGATACTTGTTTGATCGAATAGAAGTTTCGTAATGCATAGACTACTGATATAAGTAGGACAGGTTACATCCCGGAAACTTTGAAAAGACAAAAAAAAACACACTTTATGGGAGTTGTTCCTGTCGTTCACCCGCGACTCTGCCCTCTCATTGGCTAGAATGGGCCCACCTGATCTTGCCTCCAACCGACTGCCTTCCATTTTTGAAGACATTTATTATCGTTTTTAGAGCTGCCACTTGAGTATCTGGTCAATATAATGGATAATCTGTGACTGCAGTCTGTAAACTGAGTTTGTTAGCTATCACTAGTTATGTTGGTGCCATCTTCCTGATGTAATGACGACATTTACACAGCCAAATCCCTCTCAATGAGTTTTGAAAGTGAGGAACAGTGGTAGGCATATAACGATTTATTGTGAAATTGTATTATCAATAGTTTTGGCAAACAATGTCTTCATCATGGGGTGCAGGTGGGATTTCAGAAGAAGAAAATTACTTGAACTGACTTGAATTTGACCTGAATTTAGAGAACTATTTCACCCCATCACCCCCCATGTGCTTCTCTGTCCAACAACAAAGCATATCCTGACAACTGGATAATGAAATGGGCATCTACCTTGCCTACAGATTTGTTTTTAGTCCTCAATTTGATGTGGGAAGTATAACAACACAAGTTCTCTCCCTAATAGAGTATTTCCGGTAATAAAGTGTCAGTATGTTACTGTGTTGGGATGGAAATACACATTTTGCTTGTTTACCTAATACAGCTCTGTTTTCTTTTAAGGTATGGACCTGATCTGAGGAGAGAGGTGCTGGATATGGCTGAAGGGATTTACATTGGCGAAATGCACTCCTTTGACCTAGTTCCAAGTGCTGAAGCAAAAAAGAGACCCAATTCATCAGATGGCAGTGAGTGATTTTTGTTCTTCAGATTAAACTCCTTGCCACATCTTAACTCATTTTGGCTGTTGTTGAAGTATTTTGCTTATCTACTTGAAGGTGGCAAATAACTTAACTCAACATAATGTATACTATATGCTTTTTATTGTTATATTATTGTTTTATACTTGTCATTGATTGATTCTCTGATTTGTTCTTTAATGTTAGGAGAAGAGCCAATGAGGAAGATGCCGGTGTCCAAATTTTGTTCCAGACCGCTGTTTGAGCCTGTGCACTTTGTTAGTGGTGGCAGCAATGGTGGGTCCTGTAATGACGAGAAGGAGAATGACAAGGAACGCCGGAGGACTGAGGTGAACAGTTTGAGACAGCGGGACTCTGACCGTCCGTCTTATGGCAGCAACCGAACTCAGGGCTCCTCTGCAGCTAGACCAGCATTTGACAGAGTTTCATCATACGGTTCTTCTTCTGACTCTTGGAGGGACAGAGATGGACAAAGTGATAGAGAGAGAGATCGAAACATACCCTCAGGTAGCACAAGTGGTTTAGGTTATGGGAGCCGAGGATCCACTTCAACTTATATGACTAAAGTGCAGCAGGACTACTCAGACAGATATGAAGCCCATAGCACTAGGCAGCCGGACTCATACTCTCAGGCCCCTAGGTTTGATGGATATGGAGGGGGCAGTCGATCAGGGGGCTGGGGGGATTCAGGACGCCAAGGACTTGGCTTCGGGCATCAGGACAGACCCTCATCTAGCAGGCCATTCAGCAGAGTCTACAGTAGCCCAGGGAGGAGTAGCCCCTCCTCAGTTTCTGGGTCTTCTTCACAACCCATCCCCATATCTCAAGCCGTACTGGATGAAAAGCAGAGGCTGATCAATAGTGTGGCATCTGCCATAGCTGTCACTTTAAGAGACCCCGCATTCATGTGTGGAGCTGAATCTCCAAACTACAATTTCATGCTAAGCCGTAGCATCCAGGCCTGTAAGACCAACCCAGAGTACATTTATGTCAACCTCAAAGATATCCCTCCAGCAGACCTACCCAAGAACAGGAAAGTACCAACTGATGGCTATGCCTGTGAGCTGAGATGCCAGTGTGTTTACCTTGCTACTGGATACTCTGGAAGCAAAAACGGGGCCAGGGACCGTGCTTCCGAGCAGGCTATTAAGCTTTTCTTTAAACAGGTGGAGGTCCGTGTAGTGCAGCGCAAATTCAAACACTCCTTGGTCAATGATATTGTGGTCTGCCAGATTAACTGCCCTACCCCTGCTTTTCTACCGGCACTGCGTAATCCAGAGGATAAGCCGACGCCTAGCTCCAAGGGGCAATACGAGCCTGACAAACGCAAGCACTGGACCGATTTTGTCATTGTTGACAACGCTCACGATGCCATCTGCATTCTTAACAACTCTGCCGCCTTCAACCGCATGAAGATTGACTACAAGTTTGATGTGGTTCCCAACAGCAGTGCATGGCAATGTAGTGTGTACCTGCAGGACGAGCTGGTGGCACAGGCCAAGGGAAGTAAGAAGACATCTAAACATACAGCAGCTGAAGAGGCAGTGAGGAAACTGCGCATGAACCAGGCAGCCCGGCAGCAACAACAACCACAGCAGTTCTCCCGAGGGAACAATCCCTCTGACCCATCGGGTGGCCGTTTCGGTCACCAGGGTGGTAGGAAGAAACACTTGAGTGAGCTGGTCATCCTAGAGAACTCAGACAATGCCATCTGCATCATTAATGACACTGCCCAGTTCAACAAGGTAGCTGCCGATTATAAGTTCACAGTGCTACCAGATCACCGCTGGAGGTGTGAGGTATACCTGGAGGGTCAGTATGTAGCGTCAGGCATCGGACCCAAGAAAACGGTGAAGCACATTGCAGCAGAGGAAGCCCTGGCCACACTCAGGCAGACACAGGCTGTGGTTAAATCTAACCTCAGGAAGGAGGGTAATGCTGACGCCCTCTCTCGCCACCAGATTCTGACGCGCTCTGGTGAGGAGGCCTCGAGACAGGAGATCAAGGAGGATAACATTGGGAATCAGCTACTCCGCAAGATGGGCTGGAAGGGTGGTGGATTGGGCCGGGAAGGGGAGGGCATCTCTGAACCCATAAAGGTCAAAGAGCAGTTCTCCAGAGAAGGACTGGGTATGGACATGGACAAGTCTGGGAATCAGCTCACCAAACGGAACATTGAGGACATAATCCGTAACTATGCCAGTTCAGACCGCCAGGACGACCTGCGCTTCTCCACTGAACTCAACAATGATGAACGCAAGCAGATCCACCAGATATCCCAGAAGTATGGCCTGCGGAGTAAGTCATATGGCCAGGGCAGGCTGCGCTTCCTCATCGTCAGTCGCAAAGTGCACAAAGACCAGCTCATTGGCCAGCTCCTGCAGGAAGGGCAGGTGGGACGCTACGAGCTGGTGAAACCTCAGGCCTCACACTGACTGGATGTAGTATAGCTCCAACAAACTACCGATGACCGATACTTCAGAACAAAAACAGGTGTGCCTGATCTGGGCAAAGGTTGTACTTTTATTGGGGATGTTTCAATCTTCTAGGCTTGTCTTTTGGGGAAATACTTCAGTGTTTTCTGCATTCCAATTCCTACAATTACATATTTTCTGGCATTGTTTTAACGCTTCTTGTCATTCTACAATTTGGTCTTCTGTCAGCTTCACATTTGCACAATATGCTAGTGACTTGTGCTGTAACAGTTGATTAGAGTTATGTATCTTGACAAAAAGGCTCAAAACATTTTAGCAAACATTTTTCATGGCTACAGAAATAGCCTAAACCAGCAGAATGCCCGCCATTTTACCTACACACGTTTCATTAGTAAAAATATATATGGCATCACATCAAGTGACATCTGTAACTATATGCTGACATTGACACATCCCTGACATAATACTTTCTATGTTATTTTCCCCCCTTGGATAGTTAGATAATAGAAAAAATTTAAGCTGCCTCCAAGACTTGTAATATGATCTTTGTCACATGGTAAAAGCGCAAGCTGTGATCCCTTTGAAATGTCAGATGTATATGTCTTAGTGAATAGTTAACTTGTCTGCTTGTTTTCACAGCTGTAATAATGATCAATAAATTAAGTCTTATAGTTGTCTACTGTCTGGACTTCAATACTTGCTTGTTTTCACAGCTGTAATAATGATCAATAAATTAAGTCTTAATAGTTGTCTACTGTCTGGACTTCAATACTTGTGAGTTGACTGATGTGTATTTACAAATATATTCATCAAAATGCATTGGAACATTTATTTTTATATTAACACTGATGTTCCTATGAACAATGACTATATTCCAGTTCTGTTCAATGTTTGCAAGTCTAAGTTTGTAGCAATATTGTAAAGGTTTTACCTTTAGGTTGAATCCCCGAGCTGACAAGGTAAACAACTGTCGTTCTGCCCCTGAACAAGGCAGTTAATCCACTTTTGTGTCAATTTTCTCACCAGTGTTATGTTTCCACCAAAATTCACTTGTGGATAAAAAATCAGTGTGATAGTGCACACAAAATGTACTTTTTCGCTTAAGTTATGTACCAAAGAAAGGTATAAAGTACAATGTGTTTCCATTGCATTTTCAACTCTACCGATAGTTTTGCCACAAACTATTGCGTTAAATAGCAAATGTGCCTACTCTTGTCTTGGCACCTGTGCTCTAGGCCAGTGTTTCCCAAACTTGGGTGATGGGGCCCCCACTGAGTGCACATTTTGTTTTTTGGGGGAGCCCCAAAGCCAAATTTGGGAAACCCTGGTCTAGTCTACATGAGATTATTATGGACGAGATTGAGAATATTTTTATTTGTCAAATGGAAGTCAAGCATCGATCATCATGTCACCAGAATAAGACCCTGGATATTTATTGGAAAGCAGCATTAAGCTCATCACATGCACTCTCACCCCCCGTGAAGTTCATCAGAATGTATTTCAACTGCAGCCTAATAATCTGCATAAACCGAGTTGTAGTGGGAATATCACACACACCATATCACCACGACTCCAAATGTACTTTGACATAAGGTTATATCAATATTTACACAAAGGCATTGCCACTGCCATTTCCCACATAATTCATTTTACCGACAAAAAGATCACACCATGTCAAACGAACAAATGATCTGGCATTTATAAAAGTACACCGAAACACCCTTTTTCTATCACAGCTGTCGTGATTTTTATATTCACACACATATACACACATTATTTTACTTGCATAAAAACTGTCCATGGAAAGATAGTTACTTATAGCTTTTTTCTTTTTGTTGCAACAGTTACAGGACTTTTGAAAGTGCACCAAGTACATTCCTTTCTGAAACACTTGATTCCTGATGCATATCATTCATTGATGAAAGCGCCATTTGGCACAAAGCCCTAACAAGAACACGGTTTGTGCATTAAAAAAGGATAGGATATTGAGATTGACATTGGTTGGGAATAGAATTCCATGACAGGTGTTCATCATATTGTTTCTTAGTTAATATACTAAAGTTTCAAAAAGGCAAATGGGTGAGAGAAGCTAGAAACCAAACATTCAAAGAATAGAAAAAAAGAAAAATGTTGATCCACACAGCAAATCACACTGTAGAGGACTTAAAACCACTAAAATGACAAGATACAAAAGTAACTACAAATTAACATACCTTTTTGTCTCAAGATAGAAATATGGGGTAAATTACATTGTAAGTAACCCAGATTTAACAACGTATATTTACTTTAATGATGTGCTCTTGTCCAGGAGGAGCATTCTACATTAAGTGATACCACAACAACATACAAACCTCACTACAGACACACATAATGCAGAGAAAGATTTAAACCATGATGTGCATTTAATTTCCTTTATGAGATATTGTCTTCTGTGTTTTTGTTTTGACTTGAGGCTGGATATTGTTCATTCTTTGTGAATGGTGAGGGGGTCAACAATCACGCCAACTCTGTTCCACGATGGCAGACACCCTCTTTTCATACTCCCGCTTGTTCTCCTGGTACAGCTGAGCTGCCTGGCTGTTGGCTGGACTGTTCGGATTCGGCTCATCCAGTAAAGACTAGGACAATGCAATAAGACACTTTTTAATACCAACAGTATTCCTTTTTTACTTTACTTTTTAAAGAAATTGTTCCTAACATTGAAATCAGACAACACATATTTGAGGACTAATTAAAGCACATCAAAAGTTCTTTACGAGGAAAGAATCCAGCGAATAAAGTATTTCCCGCTGGAAATCTTTGGAGAATGTTTAGTATACCTGTATTGAAGTTAGGATTGAAGAAACATCGTATGTCGGACTCCAGCGGTTTTGAAGAATGTCCAAGCATATACTACCGTCTGCATAGACTACACAATACAAAACATACATTTACTCTTCATAACAATGACTGGTGGATTGACTTGTTGACAAAGATTCAGCTGTTCCATTATAAAAAAGGATCCTGTAAGCAATAAGCATGTTTCTAAAATGCTGTGCCCACCTCCTTTCCAGAAAGAAAAAAAACGTACCGTTTGGATGAAACATTTTGGAGACAAAACGCACTGTTGGAGGCTTGTTAGGGTATTCCTCTGTGAATTCTATTGTGAGTTTGAAAGTTCCTGAAATGAGAGAATTTATAAAGTGGGCACTAAATCATCACACAAGGTTAACCGGTTAGCTTCACAAGGACAACAATGGAGTTGGTATTGGCAAGAGCACAAACAGATGTGGGACCATGCTAAAACAGAATGGCTTAAATTCAAAGTTGTTCTTGCTGCCAAATGTTTTGAGCAACCAAATAGCATAAGCATACTGTATTTGGCCAATACATTTTTGCAGACATTCAAATACCAGAGAACATTATCTAGTATACAGAGAAAAAATCCTAATGTACATAACTGCAACTCAATCACAGACATTCACTAGAACAGAGGATTACTGGTGGCTGGTGGGCCTGATTAGACCTTGATCACACATAAGAGTCAATAGACGAAGGGGTGTTCTGTAGGGGGCAGTATTTTAAAGATCCCTGACGCTCAATCAGAATATTAACATGCATCGTGGTTTTGGAAGCATAAGAACCCTACACACCTCGATAGGGGTTGCGGTTAGTGTTCCCACACAGACATATCTCCATGTTACAGCGCTTGTTTACGGAAAACAAATGGCAGACAAGAGACTACCACCTGTGCTAATTAGCAATCTAGTATGCGTCGAACACCTGTGTGTAAATTTAACTCGGAAAGTGTAGTTTTGTCAGATGGAAGCACACATAGCTGTATGGATCTGTGCTAAACTGCTAAGTGTAGCTTTTTATATTTTAAGCATTCTTTCTTGCTGATGAAAGACAATGGCCATATGTTTTGAAAGCCGTATTACAATAAATTATTACTGACTTTTCTAAACGTTAAAACAGTGTAGGGAATCTAGTTCACGAGGCAGTCGTGGGAAAAGCTAATGGCTGAGAACTGTAGTGAGATGCCAGGATGCCACCTAGAGTTTGGGAGCTAGGGTCTGATAAGGCATATTCACTGACTGACATGTCATAAACATATACAATCCCCTGGTTTTGAAAAAACAAACGAGGGTTAACCCATTCACAGGCGTCATTCACTTGCTGGCAGGCAGTAATCTCAGCTCAACCATGCAACAGGTGAAAGCTGATTCAGCTGGATTGCTGTACTTTTCAGATAAGACACCACCTGGTCTACAATGTACTGTTCCAACTAGCAGGTCTCTCCCAATTAATGAGCCATTATCGTGGTACTGATTACTTCCATTTGAGTTATTAAACACATACACCAAAATGGAACAGCTACAAAAAGTCAACACACAGCTAGCTAACGTTAGCTACTTACCATCTTCAAAGGGGGTTCCCTCTGGGCTGCGGGAAGGGAGAAAACAATTTCAATATAGCTAAATCACCTGTGTCAACTAGCTTGATAACTTTACATGCTTCGGCTAAGAGCTGTACTAGAAATTAATTGCTTGAAAATGAACAGGAAGTTCATAACTAATAATACTCTACGTTGGATACACGTTGACATTTCATTGATGTGCGGGTAGCGGCGTTTCTGTACTACACAACTAACGTTACTTGTTCTGGCTAGTTAGCAACTACTTTTAAAGTGCAGTCGCTTACCCAAAAATTACGGCATTCCACACCATTATATTGTTTTCAGAAGGGGCTCCACTAACTCCAGCAGGAGGATCCTCTTGAAGCCTGAGAAATACGTTTATTTTCGATGGTTAGCATTAGTTAGCAAGCTAATGAAATAGGCTAACGATAGAGCTAACTGGCATGGCTAGCTAAAGTTCGCTACAACTTGAAACGATTAACCTGTAACGTTATCTTTATGTTAACACTCCAAGTGTTAGCTAGTAAAGTAAGTTACCCAGTAGCATATACGTTTGATAAGATGAAAGTTAACATTTAGCCAGCTAGCTGAACAGATTCACCGAGCCTTAACGTTACTCTTCCCACGTACCGTTTAAAATCTCTCATTAAACGCCGTCTTGCTGGAGTTGACATCTTATTCAGTTGATAAAAAAGAGGTATGGATACGGTTAGAAGTTACACGTTTTAAAACAAAAGATTTTCACAGTAATTATTATATTTCCAAAGATAGGGTTCCGCAATCTTTGTCTAGCTAGCCAAATATGTTTGTTTCTCGCTAGGAGTACGTTAGTAGGACAAGATCTGGGCTCGGCACTACGTCGCGAAAGGGGGGTGAATACGAGGGCATAGTGAGTGCTGCCTGTCTTCGATTAGTTTAAATTAATCTGTAATTAACATATAAAAAATACGTATATTATTCAGTGAATAATCAACATAAAAATGTATTTGTACAACACATTTCAATGGTCAAGTATTTTTGAATGTAGCAACCTTCACTCTCCACGTTTGTTGTTCCCCTGTAACAATTACGTCAGATTTAGCATGGGGTTGTTACCACAGCCACAAAGTCAAAATGAGCTATATATTAAAAATGTAATGAAAACAAAAATTAGATTTTCGGTCTTAATTTAAGGTTATGTTTAGGGATACGGTAAAAATTGTGGTTAAGGGTAGGTTTGAAACAGTTGCATTCAAACATTTTCAGCGAGGAACACGTTTGTTCGGACATAAATTATGGGGACACCACCCCAAATCTAATGACACAACCTTAAAATAGGTCCATTTGGATTTTTAAAAACAACAAATGAAAATGCAATTATTTATTGAAGGTTATCTCTTATCAAAATTGTGTAGCCTTTTCTTCATTTTTTGTTCCTAAAAATAAATACAATAATAATAATTATTATTTTGGCAAAATATTGGTGACCCAACTGCAGGTCCTCCGTGACCCCCGAATACCACTGGTTTAAAATCAGATTTAAGAAGAGAAATTGTAAATAGTCGGGTTAAACCATAATTATGACTTTGTGGCTGTGATAACTTGTGAAGACCTTAGCATGGGTGTGCAAGGTAAATTCCAGGATGTGTGTAACAGTTATTGTAAACTGTAAATCAATCTGGGTGGCAAATGTGCAGTCACATTAATTTAGCCTACTCTAAAAAGCAGTTGGTGATAATCATTGGTGATCCACCAATGAGTATTATGGGGTATTATGTGAACTGAGTGACAGGTTATGACCAAGATGCTGTGCCAGAGATGCTAGCAGCAGTTTATATAACATTCAAGCTCAGGGATGGGCAACTTTGATGGGTTGGGGGCCACCAAAAATCTGAATTCATCATGGGGGGCTGCAGTGGCTTGTGTTGGGCCAGTAACCGAAAGGTCGCTCGTTCGAATCCCCGGGTCAGACTTTCTAAAACAAAACGGTCGATGTGCCCTTGAGTAAGGCACTTAACCCTAATTGCTCCTGTAAGTCGCTCTGGATAACAGAAACTGCGAAATGACTCAAATGTAAATATCTGTATACCCACATCCATACCCACACATGCAGTCACAGCCACCTTGTGAGAAAAACACTATTGACAGTGGGTAGAAAAAAATGTTTTAGATTTTTTTTGCCATGGGGTGTAGAGAACATTTAGCCGTTTTAAAGCAAGTTTGCTGCAATACTACACATTTTCCCATGGATGGACAGAAGATTTGTGCATTTTATAACTAATTTCATGCAATTCTACTCATTTTTTCATGAGGCAGAGAGAAAAATTAGCAGTTTTACAGATGATTTCCTGCAATTCTACATATTTTTCCATAGGGTGGAGAGAAATTTTTGAAGTTTTTAATATGATATCTGAGTGTGAGTGACTAACTAAATTAATGGGGCCACCCCCCAGACAGTAATTCGGCCATGATTACGAGAAGCTTAGATATCTGGCTAGAGTAATTTACCAATCAATGTTTTTTAGCTGAAATGGTTTTATTGGATCACTGTCCGTGTCTGACATAACAAGAGAAAAACTACACAAATTAGTTTGGTTTGGCCAGTGTAGGCCGTCATTGTAAATAAGAATTTGTTCTTTACTGACTTGCCTAGTTAAATAAAGGTTCAATAAAACATAATATATTTTTATTTTTTTTACAAATGCTCTTTAACTTTGGTGACTACTAACTACTTTTTAAAAACCAATGTAGAGTTCATACATGCATAATTACTGTCTTATCTCATTTAGCCATGAAATCCCTAGTTTAAAAGCGACTGTTTTTCTGGAAGCTATGCTGCATAATTTTCCCTACATTTCCCCCCACATGGACCAGCCCTCAAGCAATTTCAGTTCAACCAATGAGCTTCAGATCCTCTCCATTTGAGTGACAGCTAGCAAGAGGCACATCAATGCACTCACAGCAAAGCAAGAGAGAGAGCAATGATGTGGAGCAAAAATCTGCACATATGTGACGTAGTATGCAATGTCCGGGGACAACTTTTTGCTTGTGAGCACTACTTTCAGAACTACTGGCTAAAAAGTACACAAAAGTACCAGATCATCTCTTTAAGTAGTAGAACATGTTATTATGCCAATCTCTTGAAAGTGACAAACTGAAGAGGTTTTAATTTTCGTCAAAAGCAACTTTATATCTAAGAAGTAACTTTTAGTGCCTTTAGACCCGATGATGTGTTTCTGAACATGAGCTTAGATAGCCAACTTCGCTATGACAGTGCCTACATGTTCCTGAATGGCCTAGTTGCAGTTCTGACTTCGTCTGTGTCTGGTCCGGGCTTCCCATCTACAAGGAGGCCCCCATTGCCAGATGCCGCTGCTTTCGACTTCAACAGTGAGTGACGTATCTTTATGGCTGGCTGGTTGATAGGATCAAGAACATCCACTGTGACGACCCTCCCACTCTGTCTGCCGTATTCTGTCTTTGTTCTTGTTTCCTTATTAGGATGCCGGTGGGCGGAGATGGGGAGGGTCGTCAGCTACATGGGAAACACCTGGGCCAGGTGTGTCCCAGGATAAATGGACCTCTTCCACATTAATGGAGGAGACTCTCTCCATGCAGACACCTTTGTAGATTGTGTTGTGGTTCTTGTTGGCCTTTTGTTTGTTTGCATTGGCACCTTTCAACACCCTGCATTATCACATTCATGCATGCAAAACACTCACTTACATTACTGATTACACACACCATTGTATATTTTCCTTAGTTGCTTTAGTTAATAAATATATATTTTGTTACTCCTTATCTCCATGTTTTCTCCCTTTGTTACGGGCTTTGAGCTGGTTCGTAACACGTGGGGGCTCGTCCGGGATCGTTGAATTATTGGTTTGGGAGACCGTGGAGGTACGTGTTTGGTTTGCATATTGTGTTTCAGTTTGATAGGCCCAGTATTGGTTGCTTTTGTTTGGTTTGTGTGCTGTGTTGGAGAGAGATAATGGTTAGTTTCCAGGCCCTGCCTAGCCTGGGAACTCTTGTTCTACTTTCTGTTGGTAAGTTAGTCTGAGGAGGTGAGTAAATCTGCTGTGTACCTCGGTAGGAGATTTGTGTAGGGTAGTGGAACTTGCTTCCCAGAGCTATAGCCTTTTACCCCTTATAGGCTTAGAGACGTGTTTCATTTTTGGACATGTTGGGCATGGTTAAATGTTTGTTATTTTTCTGTGGTGTCTGTGGATTGAGCAGTTGTCTTGGGGGCACATCCGTGGCCTGGTGGAATTTGCCAGCATGCTGGGGAGTTCTATTTTCTTGCCAGAGGCTACAGTGTGTATATACCCACCGCAAATCTGCATGAAGACTAGGGTTGAGTTATTGTAGGTTTTGGGGAAGCTCCGTATCTCATCTCTCTTCTGTGGTGCTCAGGGTGATTGTCATTTCTCTGGTTGTGGTCTGATGTGCTCAGCAGAGGGGTTGAGCAAGATTATTTACGTATGACTATGGTGTCTCATGTACACAAGTTCATTCGCTTTCCATCAGAGGACCTGTTAGAATTATGTACTAAAGAACAGCTGTTGAAGATGGCTGAACACTACAAGGTTAAATGATTGAAATTAGTGATTCTGTTTTGTTGGAAGTGACTATGAATCGTCGGGAGTGACTATGAATCGTCGGGAGTGACTATGAATCGTCGGGAGTGACTATGAATCGTCGGGAGTGACTATGAATCGTTGGGAGTTCTAAAAATTAAGGACCCTGATGTTCTTTTCGTTGGAGTTTGTAGCTGTTGTGGTCTTTTGTGCCATGTTACTGAATGTTTACGTGACTGACCATTGGTTGGGGTTGTCATCTTCTATCTTTCCTGTGTTCCTTCCTGGCCTTTTTTTCTTTCCTCTTAAATATTGCTTCCTATGCGCAAAGGTTGCTGAGGTCTGGGGAGGTTGGTTGGTGCAGGTGGAGGTGTGAACACATAACCCCTCATCAATTTGGGACGCTGTGTCAATTTGGGACGCTGTGTCAATTTGGGACGCTGTGTCAATTTGGGACGCTGTGTCAATTTGGGACGCTGTGTCAATTTGGGACGCTGTGTCAATTTGGGACGCTGTGTCAATTTGGGACGCTGTGTCAATTTGGGACGCTGTGTCAATTTGGGACGCTGTGTCAATTTGGGACGCTGTGTCAATTTGGGACGCTGTGTCAATTTGGGACGCTGTGTCAATTTGGGACGCTGTGTCAATTTGGGACGCTGTGTCAATTTGGGACGCTGTGTCAATTTGGGACGCTGTGTCAATTTGGGACGCTGTGTCAATTTGGGACGCTGTGTCAATTTGGGACGCTGTGTCAATTTGGGACGCTGTGTCAATTTGGGACGCTGTGTCAATTTGGGACGCTGTGTCAATTTGGGACGCTGTGTCAATTTGGGACGCTGTGTCAATTTGGGACGCTGTGTCAATTTGGGACGCTGTGTCAATTTGGGACGCTGTGTCAATTTGGGACGCTGTGTCAATTTGGGACGCTGTGTCAATTTGGGACGCTGTGTCAATTTGGGACGCTGTGTCAATTTGGGACGCTGTGTCAATTTGGGACGCTGTGTCAATTTGGGACGCTGTGTCAATTTGGGACGCTGTGTCAATTTGGGACGCTGTGTCAATTTGGGACGCTGTGTCAATTTGGGACGCTGTGTCAATTTGGGACGCTGTGTCAATTTGGGACGCTGTGTCAATTTGGGACGCTGTGTCAATTTGGGACGCTGTGTCAATTTGGGACGCTGTGTCTGTGTCAATTTGGGACGCAGTGGCTGGTATGTTGTTCCGGGGTCCTTGTTGGTCCCCGGTTTTATGGGGGGGATGTGACGACCCTCCCACTCTGTCTGCCGTATTCTGTCTTTGTTCTTGTTTCCTTATTAGGATGCCGGTGGGCGGAGTTGGGGAGGGTCGTCAGCTACATGGGAAACACCTGGGCCAGGTGTGTCCCAGGATAAATGGACCTCTTCCACATTCATGGAGGAGACTCTCTCCATGCAGACACCTTTGTAGATTGTGTTGTGGTTCTTGGTGGCCTTTTTGTTTGCATTGCCACCTTTCAACACCCTGCATTATCACATTCATGCATGCAAAACACTCACTTACACTGCTGATTACACACCATTGTATATTTTCCTTAGTTGCTTTAGTTAATAAATATTTTGTTACTCCTAATTGGTTTATTGATACATTTCCAAGTTCATAACTGTGCACTCTCCTCAAACAATAGTATGCTATTATTTCACTGTAACAGCTACTGTAAATTGGACAGTGCAGTCAGATTAACAAGAATTTAAGCTTTCTGCCCATATAAGACATGTCTATGTCCTGGGAAATGTTATTGTTACATACAATGTAATGCTAATCACATTAGCACACGTCAGTCCTGTAGAGGTTTTAAAGCCTTATTCTGAAATGGATAAAATAATCATACCCCAAAATAATTATACCCCATAACACCCCATAATTACAAAGCAAAGAAAGGTTTTTGGAAATGTTGGCTAATTTATAATATACCCCCCCCCCCCCCCGAAATATCACATTTACATATTCAGACCCTTTACTCAGTACTTTGTTTTAGCACCTTTGGCAGCGACTACAACCTTGAGTCTTCCTGGGAAAGATTCTACAAGCTTGGCACACCTGTATTTGGGGAGTTTCTCCCATTCTTCTTTGCAGATCCTTTTAAGCTCTGTCAGGTTGGATGGGGATCGTCGCTGCACAGCAATTTTCAGGTCTCTCCAGAGATGTTCAATCAGGTTCAAATCTGGGCTCTGGCTGGGCCTCTCAAGGACATTCAAAAACTTGTCTCGAAGTCACTCCTGCGTTGTCTTGGTTGTGTGCTTAGGGTCATTGTCCTGTTGGAAGGTGAACCTTCTCCCCCAGTCTGAGGTCCTGAGCACTCTGGAGCAGGTTTTCATCAAGGATCTCCTTCAATCCTTGTGCTGAAAAACATCACCACAGAATGATGCTGCCACCACCATGCTTCTTCGTAGGGAGGGTGCCAGGTTTCCTCCAGACGTGACCCTTGGCATTCAGGCCAAAGGGTTCAACATTGGTTTCATCAGACAAGAGAATATTGTTTCTCATGATCTGAGAGTCCTTTAGGTGCCTTTTGGCAAACTCCAAGCGGGCTGTCATGTGCCTCTTTACTGAGGAGTGGCTTCCGTCTGGCCACTCTACCATAAAGGCTTGATTGGTGGAGTGCTGCAGAGATGGTTGTCCTTCTGGAAGGTTCTCTCATCTCCACAGAGGAACTGGAGCTCTGTCAGAGTGACCATCAGGTTCTTGGTCACCTCCCTGACCAAGACTCTTCTCCCCTGATTGCTCAGTTTGGCTGGGCGGCCAGCTCCAGGAAGAGGTGGTTCCAAACTTCTTGGTGGTTCCAAACTTCTTCCATTTAAGAATGATGGATGCCACTGTGTTCTTGGGTGACCTTCAATGCTGCAGACATTTTTTGGTACCCTTACCCAGATCTGTGCCATGACACAATCCTGTCTCTGAGCTCTAAGGACAATTCCTTCGACCTCATGGCTTGGCTTTTGCTCTGACATGCACTGTCAACTGTGGGACCGTATATAGACATGTGTGTACCTTAACAATATATTGAAAAGGGAAATTGGTCTAAATACTTTCCAAATACACTGCAGGTGAATGACATTCAGCACTTGGATGGTATGAAGAGGAGAAGAATGGGACACTACGCTGATGATACATTTAAATACTTTCCAAATACACTGCAGGTGAATGACATTCAGCACATGGATGGTATGAAGAGGAGAAGAACGGGACACTATGCTGATGATACATTTAAGTACTTTCCAAATACACTGCAGGTGAATGACATTCAGCACATGGATGGTATGGGAGCGGCAGGGTAGACTAGTGGTTAGAGCGTTGGACTAGTAATCAAAAGGTTGCAAGTTCAAATCCACTATGCTGATGATACATTTGTATTTATGCCCGGATAATTGGAAACAGAGTGAACTATATTAAGCTGCTTGATGAAGTTAAACGTGCATTCAGATGAGCTTTCCCGTTTAAACGTTTCGTAAACTACATTACATAACACTGTTATTTGTTAACTAATATAAATACCTATGTTGAAACATATCAGAAACCAAACTATGAGTCAGTGTTTTGATATGATGAAGACTGGGAAGGCCATGCAGAACATGAACTCTGACCCGGAGACTCATTTTGAGGAGTATGTAATGGACCCCACAGATTGTATGCTTCTGGATGACTTCATCACCACCACCACTACCACCACCACTGCTGACTTCACTGCTGACATTCCCACCCAGGCTGCTCCCGCTACAGTCCAACCTGCTTCCTTCAGTGCCAAGTCTGCTGCCACCAGTATCTGGCCTGTTTCACCTACAGCTCAGTCTGCTGCCAGCCAACTCCACCCATGCAAAACACTTGAGTGGTTTGATAAGTAGCAACTCATCACTAGTTTCCATATAGACTGTGCTGTACTCCAGCCCTTTTGGTCTTGTTTCTAAAATGAAGGTCTCAATTCAATCAGATACATAGTTAACCTGCGGTTGCTCTTGTGTGTCACAAACCACTCCCTTCCTACCACGTTAGAAGTTCAAATCAGTGATAGAAAGTGTAGGCTGTTTGGATGGGGGAATTTAAAGCCTGTCAGTCTAATCAAGAGTACGGTCTATAGCCTACAATAGAACATCACACAGTGTTTGAATTTGTAACACGGCTGCAGGAACTTCTAACATGGCTGCATGGGTTTTGTCGAATAGAACGTTTGGTAGTTTTGTGACATCCAATGGCAATGTAGGCGATGAGTTAACACAAGAGCCGCTTGTGGATTTGACAGCTCTAACACAGTTCCACCTCCGATACCGCCAAAACAATCATAGCATTATTCTGATTAAATCGAGCCCTAGATGTTTCAGGTGGAGATTTTTCCTCTGTTTGCAAGGATGCTGTCACATGTTTGGATCCTGCTGTGTTATTCACTCAGAATCAGTCAGTTGCCATACCCACTCATTACCTACGTATGTGTGTCACGTTTTACATTTGTCATTAATAAACACGTTTCTTTATTTCGACCAATTCTTAGAATGACTTTTGATTGTAGGTAAATCATTATTCACTTCTAATAACAAAAATGTTTTGCTCTCACAGGAATGTATAATAATTACATCAAGAAATATGCAGTCCACAAAGAAACAGAACTGATAATTTAAGATAATTGCATAAACAAGGGAGTATAAACCAACCAGTAATAAAGCAACCTCATTAGAACAACATGTCTTCTATATGTTATGATTATGCTACCTTCAATGTTCCATTAACTCAGGTGATCTTAAATTCACCGATATGAAAAATAACACTTTTAGACACTATAGTGGATGTTTAAAAATGTTATTTCTGGCCAAGGCAGGATTCGAACAGGGTCTTTCGGGGCCACCCTTGCCCTTTCTCAAACAGGAAAAAACAACAATTTCATTGTTTTTCATAATGAACAATGATTAATAAACATTTATATTATGAAGAAGAAACAACGTTTAATTTCCTCTTTTTTCTTCTCCCCATTCTTCCTCCCTTAACATACTATTGTTCGCCAGCTTTGGATAAGTCGCGTTTGCCTAAAAGTGTCTGTTAAATGGCATATTTTCTTATTATATTATAATCCATTTTCAGACTAAAGGTCGCCTATAAAAGAATGCATATAATAGTAATAAAAACTGCACTTTTGTTAAATTATTTAAAAAAAGGTAGTCTGTGAAACATTGTGGAAAAACCTGGATCACTTCAAATTTAAGAGAACCGTTTTAGGGAAATTGCACTATACACCACCTGAAAACACATACATTTCAATGTAATTATTATTAATTATTTGTTCAAATATGACATTGTCCTTATTTAACAATGCTTACCTTTGGATCCTATAAAAGCCATTGAAGTGTACACTGAGTGTACACAAAACATTATGAACACCTGCTCTTTCCATGACAGACTGACCAGTTGAGTCCAGGTGAAAGCTATGATCCCTTATTGATGCCACTTCAATCGGTGAAGATGAAGGGGAGGAGACGGGTTAAAGAAGGATTTTTAAACCTTGAGATAATTGAGACATGGGTTGTGTATGTGGGTGAATGGGCAACACAAACAATTGAATTGCCTGGTAGTAGGTGCCAGGTGCACCGTTTTTTGTCAAGAACTGCAACCCTGCTGGGTTTTTCAGCTTAACTGTTAAGTATCAAGTGTATCAAGAATGCTCCACCAATGTGAAGCATTGGAGTCGTCATGGGCCAGCATCCTTGTGGAACGCTTTCGACACCTTGTAGAGTCCATACCCAAACGAATTGAGGCTTTTCTGAGGGCAAAGAGGGAAGGTGTTCTTTATGTTTTGTACACTCAGTGTATATCTAAAGTAATTTATGTAATATTGTTGACATGAGTAAAAATACTATTAGAATTTTCATTCTAATATGGCATTGCTGTTATGAAATTCCTTTTTATTTCTCAACCACTTGGTAAAGCTCTGTAATTTCCAAAATAATCAAACTGGGAAAAGAAACAAATGGAAGTTCTTATTTGACTTGTAAGTTGTATTATTTTAAGGGTGGGGGGGTCTGCATGTCGGGAAAAAGGGTTATTTGCTCAATGGCAAGCACGTACAAAAAGGGAAGCAATAAACACATCGTTGGAAAGCAGTTACAGACACTTTTTTTCCCCAGTGCAAGACACAAGTTACACGAAGTCGACACTAGGTGGGGGTGAATTGCCATAAATAGCAGAAATGTGTTAAATTCAGGCCTTAAAACAAGTAGTCTATCTGTAATAATCTAGAAAAGAATCAAGGAACGGAGGAGGGCTCGTGTGGAAGGGCCAGCCAACCGTAACTGACATGCTTGAAAGCCTTAAAAAAAAGGATCCCCATAGATTTGAGATATAGTTGAGTGCTGTAAGTACATCGGTTCCCATATGGTCTAGCGGTTAGGATTCCTGGTTTTCACCCAGGCGGCCCGGGTTCGACTCCCGGTATGGGAATGCAATGTTTTAATATTGTCGCGAACTTGCTATTGTTTCGCAGGACCGATGTGTCATCAGCCTTTCTGATGAAGTCTGAAATGTATCTTACTGTTCAACTGGACAACCAATAGAAACCCATCCACACGGTCATATTTATAACATAAAGTCAATTTCCAAAATAGGCAATGTACCAAAACTGCGATCCCTTAAGTGGGCGGGTTTGAAAGTGTAGCCAGGGCTGTTTATACCACACGGGACAGTGTGCATTTGGTTTCAATGTATCAACGTTATACACATCCTTGAAGTTGTATATTCAATGCATTTTTTGTTCGTGATTGTAAATCTAGTTGGTGTTAAAACAATCTGCTAAAGATAATGATTAAGATTACATTCCAACATGACATTATTTTTCACAACATCCTGTTTTTTTTTCAACCGAATCCCTAATGCTGGCCAATCATTTCTTAGGGAAAATGTGACTGCTAGGAATTCCCCACGCATCAGTTTTCGGTAAGAAAAAAAGAAGAAGAAAATTAACAGTGTAACCTTATGTCAGCCACGCGAACGTAGTGAAAGTAGAGTTGGCATGTTTACTGTACTGATAATGTCGAGCTTCATCTCACAAATGGGATTATTTTTGGGGGATAATAACAAGATGCTGATAAGTGCCTACTGAAGATAATATGCTACTGGACGATTTTGATGAAGACATTGTCATTTTAAATGTCTGACACTATAAAATAAGGATTTAAGGTGAGTCTTTGCAATTCGAATTGCTAATGATGTACTTCTAATTTGTTTTTGTTTTTTACGTTGTCTTGACTATTAGTCTGGAATGTGTATGAAACAGTTGTGTTACCCCCGCGCAAGCAGTCCTTTTCATATCGTAGAATGCTCTCCCATTCAATAAATGTATGGATTGAGTGCATTTGATGTTTTTCTTTCATTCATTTCTATATAGCCTACATACCGCATTTAATTTATGTAACTCCACTTGTAAATCTACAACAAATAAAATGCAAGTTATTTGCTGTACTGCATCTATTCACCTTGTAGACTAGAACAAATATGGACTACTTTAATTTCTTAAATTCAAAAGAGTTCTATACACAATGTTCTGCCACTGACCCACATTACTGAACATTTGACATGAAAAATCACAGAGATGTATGACCCACTGCTCTGGTTTATTAACCCTCCTATTGAGAAGCCGTGTCATTGTGTGATACACCCTTAGAAAAAAAGTGCTATATAGAACCTAAATGGGTTCTTTGGCTGTCCCCATAGAAGAACCCTTTGAAGAACCCTTTTTGGTTCCAGGTAGAACCATTTTGGGTGCCATGTGAACCCTTTCCACAGAGGGTCCTACCTTTCCAAAAAAGGGTACTCCCTGGGTCCTACCTTTCCAAAAAAGGGTACTCCCTGGAACCAAAAAGGGTTCTTCTATGGGGACAGCCAAATAACCATTTTGGAAAAGTTTTTTTCCAAGAGTGTACCATGCCTTCCATGTGACAGGGGTGCTGTGTGGTAAATGTGAGAGGCTGTTGTGTGCTGCTGACAGAGCTAGCCTGTCTGCAGTGTCTCTAGGTTCCAGTTGCCATTTGTGCTTCATGTGAGTGTGAGGGATCAATTATACAGCCCTGAAAGCAATAGATTGTTAATGTTTTATCTGTTAAGTAAAGAAGAGTTCAACTGCACCCTACTGTTGCAGCCTCCACAAGTATCAGTCGTCACAAGCATACCCAATATCTCTTCAGTCTCTGAATATACTATTGGAGAATATTCTGCATCATTGCACCAGTGCTTGTATTTCCCTCTGATTTGTAGAAATGACAAATGGTACCATTACCAATGTTCTGCTGCTCTATCATGAAGTTGGCCATTTAGTTCAAGAGGCTGAGAAAGACCCCCCGCTCTTTATTGAGCACTTGTATGAACCATGTCTACTCATCATGTTCATCTAACATGTTCATCAGTTAAGATATTCTTATTTTCATGTCATTAACTACTTCCAACTGCCAGACAAATGTGATGGCTTGGATCTACACTAAACTGTGTTTTCTCAAATGACCTGATCTCCTCAACCCATCTGTGGTCAATATAAACGTTTGCCAGATGTTTACATTTTTGGTTTAAGATGCTGGCCTTGTGGGACTTTGCGAGCTGAGAAATCTCATTGGTCTTCCGTGCCTACTGTTGTCCGGAGAAAAGTAGGGTCGAGACAGGGGAATACTTGTGCTCTCCTTATTTGGAGGGTTAGGGGGATGTTTGCGCGACTCAGCTCAGCCCGTCAGCAACAGAGATCAGCTGGTCCTGCTGACCCCGACTCCTCCTCCACTGTCCACCCACCCCCACCTCTCCCCCCGCAACACAGCCCGCCTATCCCAGAGGCCCAGTAGATAATTGGAAATCTCAGTCTTCTGAAACCAATTATCCCCTAACAAGAGCCTCTAAATATACTCGTCTGCAGTGTAGTGGTCTCTTGCATATGTTTCAAGCCCCAGACTCCATGCATAGTTAAAAAAAAATCCCATGGTGCCTGCCTCACTGCACACTTCCCACCTTCTTTCCCTCCTTCCCTCTCTCTCTTGGTCTCGACAGTCATGTGCATTAATGACCCTGCCTTCTCCGCCTTTGAACTTTGTTGCTGGAGGGATTTCTCCCTCACAAAGGGACTTTGAGGTAGTAACCTCCCTTTCATGAGACAGGGCCTGGATTAACATGATGGAGGATGAGAACAGGCCAGGCATCAGGTTTCAGTTAATAGTCAGTTTATGCACACTGATTGGGAACACTAGCCTATGCCTATCTGGGGCTAGTGACATGCCTGGTACTTATCGCGTGACCGTGATGTCACCATCAGCAGGGCACAGCAGCCAGAGCAGCTGAGGATTGTGACTGGGTGACGAAGACTGCAGACAATGGGAGAGCTGTTCTCATTTGTGCCTCATAATATTGAGGGCTGCTATCAATGTCCTGGCCTCAGTCTTGAATATTTTCTAACTGGCCAAGAGTTGCCCTAATGAGCTCTTGGATCTGCCCTTGGCTCTTTGTGTACCTCCGACCAAATCTTCGGCTACCCAAGAGGAAACACAGGTGAAAAAAAGCAGGAGAGTGGGCATCTTGGTGAGTCTAAGGTGATGTGAAAATCAGCCAACACTTCCCTCCATGCTATTGGCCATTGTACAGTCACTGATAATAAAATGGATGACCTCTGATTGTGGATTTGCTGTCAACGGGACTCTCATAACTGCAATACTCTCTGTTTTTCTGAAACATGGCTTTCTGACAAGATACCCCCCATGGCTAACCAACGCAATGGATTCTCCATTCACCAAGCAGACAGGACATTGGATTCAGGGAAAACCAGAGGGAAAGGGCTATGTTTCTGCATCAACAGCAAATGGTGTGCAGTGGAAGTCTCAACCTATTGTTCACCCATCTTGGAATATCATATGGTCAAATGCAGACCCTTCTACATCCCAAGAGAGTTTTTATCTGTTATCATGACTGCTCCACCTCAGGACAACAACAACAACAACAAGCTGACACTTGACAAATGGTACAAGGCTATAAACAAGCAGGAAATCATGCACCCAGATATTACTTTTCTTATTGCCGGTGATTAAAATTCAGCGCCACTAAAACACGTGATGCCCAACTTCTAGCAACACGTCTTCTTTGTCACTAGGGCCAATACAGTCCTAAACCACTGTTACTCAACCCACAAGCAAGCATACAAGCCCCCCCCACTTCCCCCCTTCGGCAAATCAGATCATGATTCCATACTCATGCTTCCTGTTTACAAACAGAATCTCATACAGGAAGTACCCGTGACAAACTGCATAGAAAAATGGTCTACCGTATCAGAGGCTATGCTGCTGGACTGCTTTGCTAGTGCTGACTGGAATATGTTCTAGGACTCTGCCGATAACATTGATGAGCTAACCACCTCCGCAACCAGCTTCATCAGGAAATGCATCGCCGATATCATCCCCACGGTGAAGGTTTGCTGCTTCCCCAATCAAAAGCCCTGTATTAACACAGAGGTCTGTGCTAAGCTAAAGGACAGAGCTACCACTTACAGGGCTATCACAGCCAACCCTGAGGCTATGGCTGAGGTCAAGAAGACGTACATGAAGTCCTGCTACGACCTCCACAAAGCCATCAAACAGGCAAACAACAATATCATAACAAGGTGCAATCCTATTATACTCGCTCTGACACTCAGTGCATGTAGCAGGGGCTACAGTACATTATGGACTATAAAGGAAGCCAAGATCTGTCCAACAATGCCTCTCTACCAGACAAACCAGTTGCCTTTTATGCACGCTTTGACAAAAACAACACAGAGCCCTGCATTAGGGCCCCTGTAGATCCTGAGGACTGGGTGATCTCTCTCTCCAAGGCTGACGTGAGTAATGTCTTTAAATGGGTCAATACTCGTAAGATGGCTTCCAGGGCATGTCCTCAGGGCATGTGCAGACCAGCTGCCAGGCATCTTCACTGACATTTTCAACCTCTCATTGTCCAAGTCTGTAATCCCCACATGTTTCAAGCTGACTAGCATCTTTCCTGTTCCCAAAAACTCTTAAGGCATCCTGTCACATTGACTACCGGCCTGTAACATTCACATTTGTAATAATGAAGTGCTTTTAAAGGCTGGTCATGGCACACATCAACTCTATCATCCCATGTACCCTGGACCCACTCCAATTTTCATACCGCCCCAAAAGATCCACAGACGACGCAATCTCAATTGCACTCCACACTGCCCACTCCCACCTAGAAAAGAGGAACAGCTATGTGAGGATGCCGTTCATCAACTACAGCTCAGTGTTCAACACCATCGTGCCCTCCAAGCTCGTCACCAAGCCCTGGGTTTGAACACCTCTCTGCAACTGGATCTTGGACTTCCTGATGGACCGACCCCAGGTGGTAAGAGTAGGGCACAACACTTCCGCCATGCTGACCCTCAACATGGGAGCCCCCCAGGAATGTGTGCTTAGCCCCCTCCTGTACTCCCTGTTCACTCACAACTGTGTGGCCACGCATGACTCCAACTCCATCATCAAGTTTGTTGATGACACCACGGTGGTAGGCCTGATCACCTACGGCGATGAGACAGCCTACAGGGAGGAGGTCAGAGATCTGGCAGTGTGGTGCCAGGACAAGAACCTTTCCCTCAACGTCAGTGAGACCAAGGAGCTGATTGTGGACTACAGGAAACGGGTGTGTGTACACCCCCATCCACAGGGCCACAGTAGAGAGTGTTAAGAGCTTCAAGTTTCTTCGTGTTCACATCACTGAGGACCTAACATGGTCCTCTCACATCAGCACAGTCGTGAAGAAGGCATGACAGTGCCTCTTCTCCCTCAGGAGGCTGAAACTATTTTGTATGGCTCCTCAGATCCTTAGGAACTTTTACAGCTGCACCATTGAGAGCATCCAGACTGGTTGTGTCACTGTCTGGTATGACAACTGCACCTCCCTCGACCGGAAGGCTCTACAGAGGGTGGTGCGGACGGCCTAGCACATCACTATGGGTGAGCCCCCAGCCATCCAAGACATACATGCCAGGCGGTGTCTGAGAAAGGCTCAAAAAATTGCCAAAAACCCCAGCCACCCAAGAGAAGGAATGTTCTCCATGTTCCCATCCAGCATGCGGTACCGTATTAAAGCACCATTGAAGCACCACTAGAGCCTTACAATGGACAGATAGCTTGTGTAGTGGCCTTGAGAGAGACAGGTGAGTGAATGAAAGGATTCTTGTGTTTGTCATATCCATTTTGGTCAGGGTTCAAGCCAGATGATGTAGGAAACATATGCTCTATCACATCCTCTGAAAAAGCATTACATTAGAAGTCCCTGTAATGTCTCTGAGATGCCTGGTTTGGAGTCTTCTTTCCAATCTAGTCTAGTGATCAGTCTCTCTGAGGTAAATTAGTGTCATTTGACACCTCATAGGTAACCACAAGGTAGCAATGTTTAATATGTCTCTGACTATGGGCAATTCCACATTAACACTCAGAGCGCCGGAATTCCATAACTACTGGAATGGCCATGACGGTCATTGTTGATATTTCAATTGTATAAATATTCCATAATAAATAATACATTTCTAAATGAATGCATTTATGTTAAAATAGGTAATAAGAAACCTCAGGACACCAAATGCCAATTGTAATCAGTCAGAAAATGTATTGATTGATCCAGAAGCACATAGACTGTAAATACTAAAATAAGATGATTGCAGTTGCCAAACTACACCTACATTATATTGAAACGAATTTCACATATAATAATAATATATATATATATAGCCTAAAGACAAGATGAAATTTACTATAGTCTGATGGGTGACAATATTATCAATCGTCGTATAGAGAATTTTGTGACTGATGACCTGTGCAGCGTGCATTGACAGCGTGCATTGTCAAAGAGGAAAGGAGCTTACCAAATAGCACTTCTCCCATATCATCCTACAGAAGTCCATGCAGATGTTTTGATTGCTATACCCTATCAGAAAGAGCAGATTCCGATGTTTCTAATGAACCTATTTTTGCCAAACAACTGTACAAATTGCGAGAATGTCTCCGTTTCAAAATATGACTTTTTCCTAGAATAACCGGGGCTCCATGCATTCCTCATACGAGTAGGCTACCGGTGACAATCAGCGATAGCCATTTGGGATATTCAAATATATTCTTACTGAAAAACATGTGTCTTGACTGTGGCAGGGCCTGGGATGAACTAAACAAACGAGTTGATTTAATTGGCATGGCACAGCCATAGATTGGCATGGCGTCGCCATAGCCATGTCTACCAAGCACAGATAAATACAACTGAAAACATGCTATTCTGTTCTTTTGAAGTTAATGAACATGTATCATGTTTATTTATGACCTTCCTAAATGAAATATTAATGGATGTATTTGTGATTGTATATATTAACACTAGAAAGGCAGAGGATAATAATGTTTCAAAATAAACTGAAATGTTAAAAAAATTTTTTTTTAAAGTCATGTCCCCCTCGTCCTTAACCTTTTCTCAACACATCTATACAACACACTGTTTAAGTTAGAATCTTAATATCACAAACAAAACTGGAGTTTTAACCATTTTTAGAAGCGCATGTTATTTAAAAAAAAAAAAAAGATTTCACCCAGCCTGCTCCACTCCTATGATAGTTGAATGTCTCATGCCCAGTTGATGATCAACCGATAATTGCCCCGAAACTGATCCGTACTATACCTTAACTAATTTCAAACATATAACAACAGATTAAATAAATGAAGTATGATAGGGGAGAAAGGAGAGAATGGGTGAGTTGATGAGTGAGGGATTCGTAATTCTGTAATCACCAATAGTGAATGAAGAACAGGGAGGGCCATTCTGTTGTATTGATCCATTCTAATTCTAATCTTAAAATGGTATGTACCCTATATCAGTCCACCGAATCAAAACAGTTTTATTAGTTTACTTGGAGTAGGCTACACAGTGAGAACATGCATCATTTACAATGGTAAGACCATGACAAATGGATGGCGGGGAAGAAATGGTCCGTATCTGATGATGATTCTGATTCATGCTGAACGGCTTTCCATTTCTGGGAAAGGATCCATATCGGGCAGCAGGTGAGCGAGTGTTGGATAATGTTTTTGATCAGGAGGCATGGCTGTACTAGGTGAAAGGAGGAACTTGCCGCTGGCCTGTTGCTGTGTATTACAATATGCTTGACTTGGCTGCTATCGACAAACACATGTTGTTCAAGCAGTGCAAGAACAACACCCATGAGCGGGAGAGACGTCACCATGAGTCTGGCACACGGGCTACGTGAGAGACATATGAGGGCCAAGGCAGCAGCAAAGATTCCAAAGAGCCATTTGCGCGAGCCAAATTGCACACAGCTCCCGGGGGAGGAGAAGCTGCAAGGTGATCAGATTCACTCGGAAACAGAACCTGGACACTTGCTTCCGCTGCAAGTGACTTGTGTGGGGGAAGTGTTGCAATCAAGTGAAAGTGACAAAGATTTGTGGTGACTGTTCGGACAAGGGATAACAGCTAAATGAGATCCAACTGCACACAATACTTTAAGCACAAGCAAGGCCACAAATAATGTGTCCAATAACTGACAATAATATGCTATTTTTGACCAGTTACAGTATATCAACACATATTCATTATAATGCCAACATTCTTTTTGTGCTGATTTTCTCTATTCACAAGCACGCTTGGCACCTATACTGATATTTAGGCTACTAGTATTTTCAGATATTTTCTTAGTTGACAGTGCGTGTCTTGCGGTTTGGGTATTTTCATTTGTTTGGTCAGTAGAAAAATAAGCTTTTACTTTGTTTCAATGCACAAGCTTTCTGCTTCATAGTTGTTACAAAGGCACTCCACGAATGAAATAGATTTTATACTTGGAAAGCAATGGCTTTTTTCTGGCTACTCTTCCGTAAAGCCCCGCTCTGCGGAGTGTACGGCTTAAAGTGGTCCTATGGACAGATACTTCAATTGCCGCTGTGGAGCGTTGCAGCTTCTTCAGGGTTATCTTTGGTCTCTCGGAATTTGGTCTCTCTTGGCAGGTTTGTTGTGGTACAATATTCTTTCAATTTTTTATGAATGGTGTTCCTTGGGATGTTCAAAGTTTCTGATACTTTTTTATGACCCAACCCTGATCTGTACTTCTCCACAACTTTGTCCCTGACCTGTTTGAGGAGCTCCTTGGTCTTCATGGTGCCGCTTGCTTGGTGGTGCCCCTTGCTTTGTGGTGTTGCAGACTCTGGTGGTGTTGCAAACAGGTGTTTATATACTGAGATGATGTGACACTTAGATTGCACACAGGTGGACTTTATTTAACTAATGATGTGACTTCTAAAGGTAATTGGTTGCACTAGATCTAATTTAGGGGCTTCATAGCGAGGGGGGTGAATACATATACACGCACCACTTTCCCATTTTTTCTTTTTTAGATTTTTAAAATTTCACTTCACCAATTTGGACTATTTTTTGAATGTCCATTACATGAAATCCAAATAAAAATAAATTGAAGGTACTCCTGGGTGGCGCAGTGGTCTAAGGCTGTGCCACCAGAGACTCTGGGTTCGAGTCCAGGCTTATTTTCTAGTGAAATGTATTTATTAGACAGGCCTGGCTATTCTACTGTTAAATATGCATAAGGTCATTTTGACCATAATGGCTCTTTGAGGATGAAATTCTTAGAGTACGGAAGAAACTCACTCAACCATACAAATGCCCCGTCTTCAGTCAGCTGTTCGTCCCACACAAAAACAGTTATGACGGTTATCTTATTTTCATGATGGTCTTCATCCATAATCGTCTGTGATATGATTGTGCCTGCCCTAAAGATATTTCATGGTGGCTCCCCCTGTTTTCTGTCGGAAGACAGTAGGGAACTTGCTCTGTAAAGTTCCTTAGTTCACTGTGAGTTTGTTTCAACAACCGAGGTGCTGTCACCTGAGTTTCACGTCCTCTGCTATATCCATTTGATCACTAGGCAGGGCTACGGCCAAGCGGCCGACGTGACGTCAAAGAGAAAGGGGAGCCAGGGGAAATTCCACCTGTAACCCCATCCCGCCTGCATGCTGCCTCTCACAATGTGAAGCATGTGACTCCAGTCCAAACTATACACATGGACTCCATATCTCCATACGTACTTACTGTCATTTGTAATGTCATCATGTTTGATGTCTTGTAAACTACATAACTTATCTTGTTTTCCCCCGAGAACTTAAGAGGTCATAGATTTTAGACTCTGTGTTCCCTTTTCTCCAGAGGCAGCCTTGAACAACTGAAAACAAGCTCCAAAACAACAATGCAATGTCTCAGTAGGTTTAACCTCTTGGAACTCTAGGGGCGCAATTTCATTTTTGGATGAAAAACGTTCCCGTTTTAAACAAGATATTTTGTCACAAAAAGATGCTCGACTATGCATATAATTGCTACTGTTCGAAAGAAAACACTCTGACGTGTCCAGAAATACAAAGATCTTCTCTGTGCGTGCCCTTTAACGTGAGCTTCAGGCAAAACCAAGATGAGATGGCATCCAGGAAATGACAAGGATTTTTGAGGCTCTGTTTGTCATGATCTCCTTATATGGCTGTGAACGCAAGAGGAATGAGTCTGCCCTTTCTGTCGTTTCCCCAAGGTGTCTGCAGCATTGTGACGTATTTGTAGGCAGATCATTGGAAGATTGACCATAAGAGACCACATTTACCACGTGTCCGCCCGGTGTCCTGCGCCGAAATTGGTGCGCAAAAGTCACCTGCCAGTATTTTTCCAAACAATACAGAGAGTAAAGCAAGCTTCCACGAACTGCATGTCAATGAAGAGATATGTGAAAAAACACCTTGAGGACTGATTCCAAACAACGTTTGCCATGTTTCGGTCGATATTATGTAGTTAATCCGGAAAAAGTTTTACGTTGTAGGTGACTGCATTTTCGGTTCGTTTCAGTAGCCAGGCGCAATGTAGAAAACGGAACGATTTCTCCTACACACAGACGCTTTCAGGAAACACTGCGCATTTGGTGTGTAACTGAGAGTCTCCTCATTGAAAACATCAGAAGCTCTTCAAAGGTAAATGATTTTATTTATTTGGTTATCTGGCTTTTGTGAAAATGTTGCGTGCTACATGCTACACAAAATGCTATGCTAGCTTTGCATACTCTTACACAAATTAGTCAATTTCTATGGTTCAAAAGCATATTTTGAAAATCTGAGATGACTGATGACTGGTGTGGGGGCTGTGCTTTGGCATAGTGGGTGGGGTTATATCCTTCCTGTTTGGCCCTGTCCGGGGGTGTCCTCGGGTGGGGCCACAGTGTCTCCTGACCCCTCCTGTCTCAGCCTTCAGTATTTATGCTGCAGTAGTTTATGTGTCGGGGGGCTGGGGTCAGTTTGTTATATCTGGAGTACTTCTCCTGTCCAATTCGGTGTCCTGTGTGAATCTAAGTGTGCGTTCTCTAATTCTCTCCTTCTCTCTCTCGGAGGACCTGAGCCCTAGGACCATGCCCCAGGACTACCTGACATGATGACTCCTTGCTGTCCCCAGTCCACCTGGCCGTGCTGCTGCTCCAGTTTCAACTGAACCGCGGCCCTAGGACCATGCCCCAGGACTACTTGACATGATGACTCCTTGCTGTCCCCAGTCCACCTGGCCGTGCTGCTGCTCCAGTTTCAACTGTTCTGCCTTATTATTATTCGACCATGCTGGTCATTTATGAACATTTGAACATCTTGGCCATGTTCTGTTATAATCTCTACCCGGCACAGCCAGAAGAGGACTGGCCACCCCACATAGCCTGGTTCCTCTCTAGGTTTCTTCCTAGGTTTTGGCTTTTCTAGGGAGTTTTTCCTAGCCACCGTGCTTCTACACCTGCATTGCTTGCTGTTTGGGGTTTTAGGCTGGGTTTCTGTACAGCACTTTGAGATATCAGCTGATGTACGAAGGGCTATATAAATAAATTTGATTTGATGACAGTGTTGTTAAGAAAAGGCTAAGCTTGAGAGCAAACGCATTATTTTAATTTTATTTGCGATTTTCAGAAATCGTTAACGTTGCGTTATGCTAATGAGCCTGAGGCTTTAGTCACGATCCCGGATCCGGGATGGGGAGTTTCAAGAGGTTAACTTAACTAACAATATATAATTTTTCTTCCCATGACCCATATAGGCTATTACTCAGTTATTACGCTGTTGCAATGGTAGCAAAAGATGACCAACCACTAGAGATTGACAATCAGGCTGGACTGACCCAGTGGTTTTGTTGCCATCTCGTTTTTTTGCGTCACTGGGGAAGCCAGAAAAAGGCACATTACATTACGTCTTGTGATAATTACATTGTTTGATCTATAACCTGTTAGTTCGTATGCCTTGACACCTTGATATATAGGCCTAAGGCCGATACAAATAAATTCAACCACACCTTTGTTTCATCACAAAACCGGAGAGCAACATCTGTCCAGGGAAGTCCACAAAACATATTGCATGTAACAAACAGTTACATGACCGAGAGCATGGTCAGGCAAGTTAATATGTTTCTGACATTGTCGACCACAAAACAACTCTTGATTTAGATCCACGGAGAGTTACCACAAGTCGCAAAGAAAACAGGCGATGCCTCCACTATTCCAGCACCATTTCAACATGATCTAATCACTTATGCTTATTGTTATACAGTGACAACTGAAAGATACCAACAATTATTTAGTCCAATCAACGTAAGCTAAATATGTGGCTGTCGATCGTGCTGATTTATGTGTGTATGTACAGTTGAAGTCGGAAGTTTACATACACCTTAGCCAAATACATTTAAACTCAGTTTTTCACAATTCCTGACATTTAATCCGAGTAAAAATCCCCTGTCTTAGGTCAGTTAGGATCACAACTTTATTTTAAGAATGTGAAATGTCAGTATAATAGTAGAGAGAATTATTTATTTAAGCTTTGATATCTTTCATCACATTCCCAGTGGGTCAGAAGTGTACATACACTCAATTAGTATTTGGTAGCATTGCCTTTTAATTGTTTAACTTGGGTCAAACATTTTGGGTAGACTTCCACAAGCTTCCCACAATACGTTGAGTGAATTTTGGCCCATTCCTCCTTGACAGAGCTGGTGTAACTGAGTCAGGTTTGTAGGCCTCCATGCTTGCTCGCACATGCTTTTTTTGTTCTGCCCACACATTTTCTATAGGATTGAGGTCAGTGCTTTATGATGGCCACTCCATTACCTTGACTTTGTTGTTCTTAAACCATTTTGCCACAACTTTGGAAGTATGCTTGGGGTCATTGTCTATTTGGAAGACCCATTTGTGACCAAGCTTTAACATCCTGACTGATGTCTTGATGTTGCTTCAATATATCCACATCATTTTCCTTTCTCATGATGTTATCTGTGAAGTGCACCAGTCCCTCCTGCAGCAAAGCACTCCTACAACATGATGCTGCCAGCCCCGTGCTTCATGGTTGGGAGGGTTTTCTTCGACTTGCAAGCCTCCCCCTTTGTCCTCCAAACATAATGATGGTCATTATGGCCAAAAAGTTATATTGTTGTTTCATCAGACCAGAGGACGTTTTTCCAGAAAGCACAATCTTTGTCCCCATGTGCAGTTGCAAATCGTAGTCTGGCTTTTTTATGGCTGTTTTGGAGAACTGGCTTCTTCCTTGCTGAGCGGCCTTTCAGGTTATGTCGATATGGGACTCGTTTTACTGTGGATATAGATACTTTGTACTTGTTTCCTCCAGCATCTTCACATGGTCCTTTGCTGTTGTTCTGGGATTGATTTACACTTTTCGCACCAAAGTACGTTCATCTCTAGGAAACAGAACGTGCCTCCTTCCTAAGAGATATGACGGCTGTGTGGTCCCATGGTGTTTATACTTGTGTACTATTGTTTGTACAGATGAACGTGGTACCTTCAGGAGTTTGGAAATTGCACCCAAGGATGAACCAAACTTGTGGAGGTCTTGGCTGATTTCTTTTTGATTTTCCCATGATGTCAAGGAAAGAGGCACTGAGTTTGAAGGTAGGCCTTGAAATACATCCACAAGTACACCTCCAATTGACTCAAAGTATGTCAATTAGCACATCAGAAGCTTCTAAAGCCATGACATAATTTTCTGGAATTTTCCAAGCTGTTTAAAGGCACAGTTATCTTAGTGTATGTAAACTTCTGACCCACTGGAATGGTGATAGAAGTGAAATAACTGAAATATTCTGTCTGTAAACAATTGTTGGAAAAATGACTTGTGTCATGCACAAAGTAGATGTCCTAACCGACTTTCCAAAACTATAGTTTGTTAACAAGAAATTTGTGGAGTGGTTGAAAAAGGAGTTTTAATGACTCCAACCTAAGTGTATGTAAACTTCAGACTTCACCTGTATGTGCGTGCGTGTCAATAGAAACGCCAATGCCATCTTCCTCTTTCATGTTGCCTAAATGGTCTATGACTCTGTCATACAGTACATGCATTTAGTTTTTGTTGTTCTATGCTACCTGGCCAAGACGTTTGCTCGCTAGCTTAATTTCCTTTCATGGGCAACGACGCGCCAGGCCAGCTAGTTAACGTTAGCCTAATGTTACTACATCTGTTGAACTTCCATCCTCTCAGGCCATGGGCACAATATATGAATTTATGGTTTGATCAGAATTGCCATTATAATCATTGGCCAATACAGAGAATTAAGTAAAACCACAAATCCATATCCCTATCTCCATCAATGGATAATTTAGGAAAGGGCCACTAGAGGACAACAACACAACGAGATGCAACAATTCAAGATCTGTCAATGACGTTTGGCTTGTAACCAATGTGATTGATGTGAAGCCAAATCCAAACTGGCTTCCCTTTACACTTTTTTGTTGGTGCGCCAGGGCCATTCACAGCTGAGCTCACTCAGTTTAGCTCAACGCTGATGGGCTATTATTATATTTTAAAAATAATCAAGGGAGGCCAAATGCTCGCTGGCTACCCTTGCATTCAGTGCTACAGGTGGCAACAATCTCATGCGCTTTTTGACCAGACAGCATAGATTGGCGCTGTTTCGTTCGCTTGGATGCTTTCTCCGGTGAGATACATTCAGCCTCTTGTGAATTGAAGGACATTTATGAAACACATAAAGATGAAAGATACAAAATAAAAATACAATTCGAGGAAACCTGGCTTCCCTTGGCATCCATGAATACACTCCACTGTTTTACACTATTTGATTCGTGCAAATTCAAGGTAGAACCACTCAGCCCGTTACTTTTTTGTTGATACTGATGTGATCAACGCATAGGTAGCTTGGGTATTTTTAGTCAATGTAGCAGGCACAGTGTGTATCCGATGCTTGATTAGATTGGGGGGTTGCTGGGTGGTGGTTTGACTACGAGGGTGATCCTCAAGCAACAGCCAGCTAAACTAACCAAATTAATAGCAGTGGCGACTCCTCAGAGGAGGAAGGGGAGGATCATCCTCCTCTGGGAATTTCATAAAAAAAAAATATATATATTTTTAAATATTTATTTTTAGATGCAACTATACTAAGTATATTCACGTCACCAATAATTGATTAAAACACTATTTTGCAATGAAGGTCTACAGTCGCCGCAACATCACTCTGTAGGGTAGCAGCATGGTTTAGCCGGAGGACAGCTAGTTTCTGTCCTCTGAGTACATTGCCTTCAATACAAAACCAAGGAGGCTCATGGTTCTCACCCCCTTCCATAGACTTACACAGTAATTATGACAACTTTCGGAGGACATCCTCCAACCTATCAGTGCTCTTGCAGCATGAGCTTACATATTGTACACACAATCAAAGGATCAGAGAATGAATCTCGTACAGAAAGCATAAGCCACAGATAGATAGCACTGCAGTGCATAAAATGTGTTGAGTATTTGACTCAAGAGAGAGAAAGACAATAGTTGAACAATTTTGAACAAATTAATTTCTTTAAAAAATTAAGGAGAAGCAAGTTGGAGAGAGCTAGCTATAGTTTTTGTATTTTTTACCACTTTCATTTTGACTTAGCTAGCAAAATCAACTAGCTAGTTTAGCCTACTCAAACACCCGGCTCAAACAGAAAGGGATGCTATGTTAGCTAGCTGGCGATGAATATCCAACACTGGAACACTTCCAAGTCAAGGTAAGCTTGTCATTGAACTCATTTATTGCCACCGGGGCCCGCCAGTGTAACTGCTAAACTGCTTGCTGACTGTACTGCATGATTGTAGCGGGTTTACCTATGTGTTAGTTCTAGTAGCTATGTTGACTTTGACGTTAGCTAATATGGTGACAACGATGTAGGTTGTGTGTAGCGGTTATGATATGAAGGTTTGGCTTGGAAAGTTTTTTTCGCCTGGTCACTGTCACAGACAGCTGATGTGTTGTGCGCTGAAGTCCACAAGCAAAGGGAAAAGGTGAGAGGAGGAGAGAGCGTAGATGCAAGAAGGAATTATAACTACAATAATCAAAGTGATCAGGCTGTTTGTATGTGGCTGCTATGAAAGTGAACTGTATGTGCGTGTGATCAGTGGTCTATTCATTCCGCCGATTCTGTTGAAAAACTTTCTTAAACGGAAGAAAACGGAACAGACTAATGATTACACCCTAGATCAGATAGGTGCAGACAAGAGTGTGCAAGGCAGTATTGAATGTGTCACTGTCTGTCACCTTGATTACTCAAATTTCTCTCAACCTGTGCAACTACATTGTAAACTTCCATCCATGAGCTAGGTTGTAGCAACCTCATGATGGGTATAGGGAAAAAGGTTGTGTCATGTAGTAGCATAAACCTATCGATATTACATTGAGCTGGGTGAATGGAATATGAATGACAGTCATCCAATATGCTGTAGAAATAAGGCCATGCTCACAAAAAATTATAATTGTCCTCCCTCATCTTAAACGGCACTGACCATAGCAGCCTGTCGCCCTCTCTTTGCCTACACTGTCATTTGAATTGGTGCTTTGTGTTGGGATGTATGCTGGTCAGAGGAGTGCTAATATGTCTGTCATGAAAGCTTGACATGCAGAGTATTATCAGTGTGTGTCTGTGACCGTGTGTATGATGAGCTGCCTCCCAGGAGAGAGAATAAACTCGCCTCACTCAGCTTATCCACAGCGTCAACAAGTTAATGTGTAAAATGTAATGACATCTTAAATAGAGAGCTTACAGCATCTGTTAGCCAGTTAGCAGCTCATCACCGACACTGAGAAGCATTTACAGTATGTAGCCGGTGTCTGTCACCACATCATATAGGCTAATGTGGTGAATTCTAGAGTCACAGACTGTCCCTCCTTCGGGCCTGATATTTGAATGATTTAATATCAACGCTCTACTATTGGGTATTCATTCAACAGTACGCTTTCAAAGACTGTGGGCATCATATACTCTGAATGTGAAACAAAAATGCTTAGTTCTCTTAACGGCAAAGCCCCTGTATATACGAGAAGAAACTTGAGTCCTTCCAGCTGTCAATCACTATGCCCTTGGTATACACTGAGTATACCAAACATTAGGAACCCCTTCCTAATATTGAGTTGCACCTCCCCTCAGAACAGGACTCTGTGGACTGTACAAGGTGTCAAAAGCATTCCACGGGGATAGTGGCCCATGTTGACTCCAATGCTTCCCACAGTTGTGTCAAGTTGGCTGGATGTCCTTTGGGTGGTGGACCGCTCTTGATACACACAGGAAACTGTTGAGTATGAAAAATCCAACAGCATTGCAGGTCTTGACACATTCAAACTGGAGCTCCTGGCACCTACTACCCCATTCAAAGGCACTTAAATATTTCAGTCAGTCAGTTCACCCTCTGAATGGCACACATACACAATCCATGTCTCAATTGTCTCAAGACTTAAAAATCCTTCTTCAACCTGTTCTCACCCCTTCATCTACACTGATTGAAGTGGGTTCAATAAGTGCCATCGATTACGGGGATCATAGCTTTCACCTGGATTCGCCTGGTTAGTCATGGAAAGAGCAGGTGTTCTTAATTGTAGTATTCTCCTTGTAGATTACATTAGACAAGTGGTTAAACATGAGAGAGTCAGTCAGTTAGCCTCAGTGGAGACAGCTCTAGTGTTTGTCCCGACTACAGGTAGTGGATTCTGTTGACAGAGGTGTGATGCGGACTGTCTGGAATGTTGGCCTTGCCATGTGTGTTTAATGTGATACCTTAACAGTAATGTGTCTGGTCCTTCCTGTAAAAAATAATTTAACTCCTTCCGCTCTGCTCTTATGTACTCCAAATATGCACAGCTATGAACAGAAGATTTATGTTTGTTGTCCACTTTATTTGTGTACGGCTGCAGTACCGCACAAAATAACATGTAAACATCGCCAGGAAGTCCCAGGACTTGTTACATGTTATCACATGAGCGGAATATTCTGATGTCGCAATAACCTGGATAAATAGAGCTCAATTCCCGTACTGGTCTATGAGAGAGTGAGTGACTCAGCTGTAGGCTATGTGGATTTAATGCATTACCATTCAGCTAAATGCCTACACCCCTCTCTTTGTTAGTTCTGTGTGGCTGCAGTCATTGCAATCATCCACAGTCACTGCTGTGAGTCAGAGTTGACCATTCCCAGTCCTGGTAGGTCACAGTGTGAGGATGTCCGTAGCAATGGCCAAAGCTGCATAATCTTTTTGACAATTTGTTATCTTCCAATTAGCTGAAGGTTGAAAGAGTTAGTGGACGAGAATTGATTGTCTCCTAAGGGTGATTGGCCTCAAACAAACTGTCTGGTGTTCATATGAAAATATTCCAACAGCGCGTCACAGACTTTTGCTTTTTATCACCCATTGTTCGAAGCAAGTCTGCCCCAAGTAACATTGACACCTTTTTCTCATGGTCATTTACAAGTGTGTTGTGGTGTTTACAGCACTTGTACCTCTTTGTCCATGTCAGTTGGGCTCATTGGAATGCATCCCTGCCTGTTCCTCCTGCTCCACCTTAATCGGTTTGTCCCGTGAGGGCTGCTATCTTGGCCCTGTTAGCCTTGGCTGAGGACTTTCCTTGGTTATGTCCCAAATGGCCTCTTATTCCCTGTTTAGTGGACTACTTTTGACCAGGGCCCAAAGAGGACACACCCCTCCAACTCTGAGTCACTCATGGAACGGCCATCAGCTGACCTCGGAGCTGCACAAACAGCACTGCCTGTCCTTCACAAGGCTCCACATCTCAGGCCTTCAAGGTTCGGCTTATTTCCAGTCTTCAATCAGGCCCTGAACTCAGATTTATACTCTTCATAGTACTGAGCTGAGATGAGAAGTACTGTGTTCTACTGGCCTTGGTACACATCCACCATAGCTGCTGGAACTGCTGGAAAGGACTGGCCAATGTAAAAAAGAAAATGTCAGAGCCAGGGTGTACCACATATAGCTGTGTTGGCTGACGTTATTGGGTAGTGAGTGCCTATATGTGCAAGGTATTTGCCCATGTCTAGATAAGTTATGTCAGCTGATTAATGTTCAAGTGGACAAAACAAGGTCGAAAATGCACTAGACCTAGCTCTACGAAAACAGACTCAGTTTAATATTTGACCCATATTATTGTGATTCAGGTCTTTATTTCTCTGCCTCTCTTTGAATTATTTTGCTTGAAAGAGAGTGAAACAACTTGAAACAAACAGATCTTCAGGCGAAGTGTTGCTGTGTCTGCTTTTTAACAGGTCATGCTGCAGAAAATGTGGCCTTTTTGTGGCTATTCTCTGTTTTAGTTGGACTCTGATATGCAACAGCAGCAATATATGACTCTTAGCCATTTTTATTTTTTAGCCTACAAAGGAAAAACGTGTCTCTTCACTTAGTCAGCGAGGTCTAATGGTTGCTTTCTGTTCACATAAAGGCTACAGCTTTCTCTTTACCCTCCACACTCTCCTTTTTGTGTCTTGGCTTGATTGCCGTTTCAACTTACTTTTACCCCAATGAGCTCGTTTTGGATTTTGAAACTTTTTGTTCCATTTGTAGATTTTCCCTCCCTATAGCCTTTTCTGTGTGTCACCTTTCCCCTGTGACCTTGCTGTATACATATGTTTCACGTCCTAGCCTTCATTATTTGATTGTGCTCGTTTAGCTACCGTGCTTAATATAAAATATGGCACACATCTGACATTTCACAAGCTAATAACGAAACACACACCAAGAGGCTTGATATAGTGGCGTCCATATCTAGCTTAAATACTTTGTTTTTCTCCATGGCGAAAGCCAGACCCAAGATTCGGTGCAAGTAATATCGGCCTACAGCTGAACTGAGGAAAATAGCCACCAGAGACAGAGACAGGGTGACAGTCCTCTGACACGAAGAGATGGACTGAAATAGTTTCTGAGACCTATGTCTGCCGAGCTATCATCATATTCCCTCTGCAGATGAAGGGGACTACAGTGGGGACTGCAATGGTGGTAATGTAGTCTTTGGCATGGGTGCTGGCAGAAAGTGGAAAAAATGTGCATTATTGAGACTGCGGTAGAGAATAATGGAGTGCTGCTATCTGTGCCAACCATGAGCTCAGTGTCTATTGAACCTTCCCTCTCATCTGTTTTCTTTTCTCATCTGTTTTCTTTTCTTTTCTCTCCTATTAACATACATTTTTTGTCAGCGAAGTCAATTATCCCACCACCCGTTACTAGTGTGTTGCTTTGTTTATGCAAATGACTTCAATTAACAGCCAATTAAAAAGTCAAGGTAATTGTCTAATATCTGAACTGGCATCTTTGTTGGGGGGAAGTTGGAGGGAATGGATTACTGGGACTTCTCACAGAAGTACTATAGATATCAATCCAAGCTGTAGTATCACACCCAGATACTACCAAGACTTAAGTTTGCTTGTACACTGTAACCTATATGTCGATAAATATTTGGTAAGACAATGCAACTTTCTCAATGAGAGACCTTAACCCCATGTTCTCTTAGTCTTTGATAGGACTGGGATTAGCCTCAGGGAAAGCCACGTTGCTATCAAAAAAATCCTAAATGAAATGCACCACCAGACACTATTCACAGATTAATGAATATAATCAGCACATCCACACTATTTACTGCAAAATTATTAAAGCAACTTTCCACCAGGCTCCAGCCATGGTCCTGAGATCAATTAGCGTTGACACAAAGATAATTGTTTATCTTCAGGGTTTAGATAATGATCTCTTGTTCATGTGCGTGTGGTGTGTGTTGGTGTGTTTGCATCTCTCACCATCTAACAACCCTGGGGCTTTTTAAACCTTGGAGTCACAGTCTTAATAGATGCGAGACCAGAGCACAATGCTCTCAGATTGGGGTTTGTTAAGCGGAGTGAAAAAGGGGAACCCAAGAGCTGACTCAGACGAGGAGACTGGGATGAAGTAACCAAGGTTTTTATTGAAACAGGGGGAGATGTAGTGCAGGTTAGGGGAAGCTTGGGCGGGTCGCTGGAAACCAGGTGCGGAGGCTGAGGTTGGAGCGAGAGGGGTTGAGACAGGGTAGTGTGGGGAATCCAGGACAGAGTAGCAGGATGACGAGACGTGGGACTGGAGACAGGGACCAGAGTCAGAGCGGGCAGAACTGTAGCGGAGAGAAAAACAGGCAAGGAAAACAGGCAGAACAGGATCTGAATAGTAACAAATGGCTAGAAATGTAGACTGACTGAGCAGAGATTACGATCTGGCAGCATGGAAGTGGCAGGGCTGAGTATTTGTAGAGGTCTTGATTATGGAACAGGTTGCAGCTGGTGGGGATCTGCTCTGACTCCAGCGCACCTGTCTCTGCCCACACAATCACCCACACACAGAGAGAGAGGGAGAGAGTTCTGGGGGAGTGGCGGCAGGTCAAGGAGACAGGGGTTAGTGAAAAAAAAAAGTTAGTGAAAAGTTGACCACATCAAATGCAGCTCCTTTTAATGGAAAGATTGTAGCTGAGATGTCTCACCTCTACACACACACACACACACACACACACACACACACACACACACACACACACACACACACACACACACACACACACACACACACACACACACACACACACACACACACACACACACACACACACACACACATCACAGAACTACTCAACTTCCTGTTTGTCAGTCTGATTGTTTCTGATAAAATAAAGATGTTTGTCAAGCTATCTCAAGGCCCATACATCAGAGCACAGCGTAGGATGAGTTGGGGCATGGTGTGTGTGTGTGTCTGTATTTGTGTGTACACGAGTACGGCCACTCATATGCATTAGAATTATATCATCCAGGTGGGTACAAGGGGGAGGAGGGGGTCTATAGACCCACTTGTGCTGAGGCATTAGCTAAGACCAGTGGCCTGCCTCTGATGTCTAATTGTGGTCAGGTGAGACTGCTTTAGTCTTTATAGCCCACTATTCTTGTACCTTCCAGTGAAGCCCCATAAAAAGTTGGTTTTATGGTGGCCTCTATTGCCACAAGAGCTACTCCCCTGGATTTACCTCTTACTGTCTCATTTGCTCTGCCTTAATGACCTCAAAACTCATTTCTAACTCTGCTTTGAAAGCTTAAGGATGAAAATGAGCTTGCATTCTTCTCTGACCCATATTTTTACATTCAAGTGTGTCCCATGTCTTGTGTATGCCTTGAATCATTTTCCTTACAGACCAAGACAAGACTGCTTTATAGTGATTGGTCAAAGTCCAAGGGTCCTCAAACGAATGCATACCAGACCAATGGTAAACTAAACTATGCATTTACAGCACCCTTCTTCCACCCCAGCACTCCTCCGCAGGAAAAACTTTGCTCAAGGTGTGGCTTACTGGTTGGTCCGTCCTCACTCTCCCCTCCCCCACATCCATCCCTCAGCCAATCCCCAACACCTGCCGTGACTCACCTGAAAGGATTTACATACAGGGCCCACCCTAACTTGCGATTGGCCAGGTGCAGCCACTCTGCGTGAAGGCTCACCCACCAATGGATGTCGAGCTACATGACTCACAGGGAGAGCCAAGGCAAGTTGCTTCACTACACTTCTCCTTTTTGAAATTTCAAACAGCAGCCATTGCCTCGCTTTTTCAGGTAGAGGGCAGGTCAGTGTTCCACACGTTCTGTACAGCACTGTGTCCCTCTGCTCTCTGGAGGCACTTCCTAACTTGGATTATTTTTCTAAATTGCAGTGGTATCACTTTTTCCCCTTCAGTTTTTTAAGTCACTTAGATCTGTCATGTGTTCTACTGTTAACATGGAGTTCGACACCCAAGCCCCTTGTCTTTGAGGTTAGTGACTGAGCTGTTTCTTTGAATTTCTGATGCTATTTTGCTTCTTTATGGGTGAATAGGTGGTTCAAACCAATTAGAGTTGTTTATATGGGTTATGTGTTTACCATATGTGTTCCTCATTTGGTTTTCTACATTGCAAATGTGTCACAAGAAAATGAAGAGTAAGATGGCAAGTCAACGGCAATAAAATGTCATGTTGATACAATTCAATGCTCAGCTTTTTGTGGCATGTTTTGTGTGTTTTCATACATGACACATTTCATAACACGCTTTCTTAAAGATATCAACCATTGCTGTCAGTGACAATTTTGTTTTGGGCAGCACTAAAACTTTATCAAACACCTTTCATAAAACCGGGTAATCATTTATAACACTATTACAACGTACTTTATACCCTTTCATCCTTTTCCAGTAAAAGTGTAGACCGACATTGAGCTCAGACTGAAAAGACGTGGTTCAGATGTTAAAGGGTGGATAGCCAGAATAGATTCTGACCCTATGCTTGCTTACAGCTGCACTGGGGTCGGACAGGATCCTGTTTAGATTAAGACACAGTGGCGCCAGATACGGCTCAGAAAACGTACCTCAATCCAGTGATGAGAAATGCATTGTACTCTGAATTGTCCCATTATCCCAACTGTTATACCGAGAAGATTGAACGAGACGTCCGACCCCAGCCTGTCCGACCCCAGTACAGTTGTAAGCTAGCGTAGGGTTGGAATCTATTCTGGCTAAAGGGTGGATTGCGTGATGCTCAATGTTCTTGACACACCTTAGATACAATATACTTGTTGAGGTATGTCAAGTAGATTCAAACAGTGTTTTTATAAATGTATGCTTTGATTCTATCGAGGTTTAATTGCAATGAAAGATATATTGTTTGTGAGAATGATCATTTGTATGTTCGATGTCACGTCTTCGAGTCATTGCCATATATGGCGCGCTTTAGCTAGGGAGTGAAGCATGTTTTGCAAGCCCCCCCCCGACCAAGCCCACATGAGAGTTTACAGTTGGTCATGGTGTAGAAAAACTTGTAATTATCTTTCATGGCAATTCTGAGTAGACCTTAGGCCATTATTCTGAAAAGGTTATGCATTCTTCTCACCGACTTTGCTTTGGTCTGGCTCTAGCCTACCACTAGAATATTTTATTTTAAAAAGTAATTCATTGCTATAGTATCTAGATCCTAGAAGGTGCTCCTCCCCACTCCCTGCTGTTTGATTTCAGGCTTGCGTATCAGGACTTAATCAGGCCACTGGAGCCCTGCACGAATGTTGCTCATTCTGTAAGGCAGATGAGGATCAGCAGGTACTCAATGCAACTCACGGGGGATGACAAAAACGCTGGTGTTGTGCCACCATTATCTTCTATGTAGTTGTGGTAGGTTTCTGTTGCTAAAAATTGCAGCAGAGATAAAAGCCTGCTTCCTGTTTCACCAGAAACATGCTCTGCACTGACAAACCGCTCATGAGCTTCAGAAATGGTCCAAACAACACATTGTGCACACGCCACTGAGCAAACATGGGACTGTTTAAACAACATTCATACATGCAAACGGAGCCTTTATTGAAGTTGGCAGTTGGAAATGTCTCTGTGACACACTAATAATAAAGTGCCCCATATATTTTGTTGTATGGATCCCACAGACCTCGAAAGACCCAGAATAAAGCAGTTTAACTTAATGTTGGCTCGATAATCTTCTCACATATCATTTGTGAAGCTTACATTCTACCTTGTAGATCTGATGTTACCAAATCAGCCCTCTGTGATTGTTGTCCTGATTCATGCAGGCTATGCCAGGCTGATGATCATGGCAACGAGACAAAACCAGGCTGCCCCCTTACCCCTCTCTATATCTCGCTCATGAAAAGTCCTAGTTATGAGGTCACTGTTTTGGTCTAGGTCATCAGGGTCTACACCTGGAAAATGTTAGATTTAATCCCATGAGTCAATAACCCAGTTTGAACATTGGTGAATAGCTCAGTTGTGCCCCGTACCAATCCCGAATTTGCATCTGACCCAAATCTTGCCTCGTGCTCACCCTGGCCTCTTGATTTGGCTTGTAAATGAGGCACAGTACCTGAGGTTTGGCCATGACATGAGACAAACACACAACACACCAGAGCAGCCCATTGTTGGCTTATTGAGGGACTGTAGAGAGTTTCTGTCACAAGGGAGGGAGAGTCAGAGAGATAAAGAGAGGGAGGAAAGGAGGGAGGGAAGCAGTAGTGTCAGGTTGGCTCCTCACACAATACAGAGTCAACAAGTCTTAGCCTGTAATTAGGTCATTAGGCCTGGCCGAGGAGGAGGGGTGGATTTAATCAGACCAGGCTTGGCATGCCTGCATATGGAACAATCGAGGGTTGGGTTTGTTCTGGTTCACATTTTCTCCTTTCACAATCCAGCCTGTGGCTGGCTTTGAATGACCCAAGGGCAGCAGTTTGTTTGAGCTGTATTGCGGTTGATGGGTAAATAAGCACACTCTGTGTCATGCTGTTGGCTTGTCATCAGTGTTGTTATGACACGTTAACAATGTTCTTTCTCACATAGTCTATCAGGGGATCTCTGGAAACGGGGATGACATGATCTCAGGTGATGGGGATGACATGACATGGTCTCAGGTAATGGGTGTGACAGGAACCTGTTTGGGTTGGCAATTCTAGGTTGGGTTATGGTCCCTTTCCTCGATGTCCCGTGTGGCTCAGTTGGTAGAGCATGGCGCTTGCAATGCCAGAGTTGTAGATTTGATTACCATGAGGGACCAGTATGAAAATATATGTGCTCACTACCAATGTTCCCTGTAAACTGCACACAGCTCCCCTCAGACTGCCGCACAGAAGAAATATGAGCCTGCACAAATAAGAACAAAATTTAACTTTACTCAACTTTCTACAATTTTAGTTAACACTATCAATGTTTTGCTCTACTGTGGGAATTGTGATCGAATCAATGCAATATTAGCCACTTTCGATGTAATAGACATAAACAAAACGAACTATGCAAGATTTAGTATGCAAAACTAACTGTGCAAGAGATTTTCTTGTAGGCAGAGCTTGTTGGAGTAGGATTGTATTGCATTGACAGGCACGACTCAGGCCAGTACTCTACACAGACCAGTGCGCCATAATGAATCAGAGCTGCAGTAGGCCTATATGCAAATAGTGATTCCCATATATGGATCTGTGCCATTCACTATGAACTGGACTGTGTTTAGGATAAAGTATGAGCGGTTTCAAGTTTGGAGATCAAAGTGAGAGCTGCATGTAGTGCACATTTGTTCATATTATTTGCTAGTTAGTGAGTTATTTACCCAGTTATAGCCAATTTCTAGTCAAAAATGGGGGGGGGGAGTGGTTGCTTCCAACAAGAGCACAAAATGTGTGCATTTCTAGCCATCTTTGAAAAGCGAGTCAAGTAAAGAGCTTTTTTGTCTTTAAAGGGGAAGTGTTGTATTTTGAGGCGGTATTGAATAAGCTAAATAGCCAATAGACAGAGCGTAGCATAATTTGTCTGATTCGCTGTAATAATTGTATGGGAATAATAATTAACTTCATTTTGTAAAGTGGTTTCTTGCATCAAACACAACATTTTCAGTCACCTCCTTGTCTGAAGGACAAGTGGATAAACAGGTTAATGTGTGTTTTTCTTCTTTAAAACTAATGGAACGTAGGCATTGATGAACACCACACATAGGCTGCTACTGTTGGCTGAATGATGAACATCTATGTCCATGTTAAAAGGTTATGGGATGTGTTTTTCTCCATTGTTTTTGATGGTAGGCCACTCTTGGTAGGCTTACATTATGATCAAATAGCCACAGTAGCCTACTGTGGGTACAGCCTCAGTGTTCACAGTAAACACGTGCTGGAACTGGCACAGAATTTTCACAACGTTCAAGTTTGCACTCAGCAGACCTGACATTTGCTTAGTGCCGAAAAAAAGGGAACATTGCTCACTACTTTAAGACGCTCTGGAAAAGAGTGTCTACTAAATGACTAAAATGTAAATGTTTAGGGGTTTAGCGGCTTCACACACACATCTAAGGGCCTTAATGATGGGAAGATGGGCTGAAACAGGTTAAAATGTGCTTGAGGTTATCTGAACTCTACTCCTCTGGTTTGAAACTCCCCTCAACCACTCCTTTATTGTGGGGGATGCTGCAGGCTCTAGCTAGCCCGGATGAACAGGATGAAGACCCATACATGGACCCATTCAGTATCAATAGCCTTCAGCAATATATCATGTTGATGGTAAAAGTGGGTGCTGTGTGAAATCCGTAGTTAAAAAAAAATAAATATATATATCATTTTATGTGACATCGGAGCTCACGCTAGTCACCCTCAATTCCATCGTAAATCGTGGAGCTGAGTTGACTCGGCTAACAGTAACTGTGCGTTTCTGACTGTTCATGCTAAAAGTGCATGGTGGACATTGGCCACATTTGAAAGAGTTAGTACCCTGTGTTTCTTGCGTTGCATTGCCTGGCTGAGGGTCCTTTGTGTTGACCCAGGGGTTAATTTGCATCACATTTCCATACTCGTCTCTCCATTTCCATTGAGCAACCCGCAGCTCTCCCAATGTCGCAACTGTCTGACACACACACAAACAAGCTGAGACTGGCAGGCCATTGTTCTGAGGTACGGGGGAACCAGAGCTGTGAGCTGGGTGTCTCATTACTGGAAGCAGAAACATAGGGCAGAATTTCTGCTCGCAATGGAATAATGATGTGAATTTCATTACAGTGACTGATGATGCTGATGTGATCTTGTTCAGCCACTGCGCTATGTGAGCCATCTATAATACAGAGCTATATACAGGTAACTGACAAAATAATGGAAACACTTGAGTAAATGAGGGATACAAAGTATATTGAAAGCACGTGTTTCCACACAGGTGTGATATCCTGAGTTAATTAAGCAATTAACACCCCATCATGGTTAGGGTAAAAAATGCTGGGCAGGCCATTATTTTGGCTACCATGACTATGCCCCCATAGAATGACAATGGCCCCATCCACAGGGCACGAGTGGTCGCTGAATGGTTTGATGAGCATGAAAACGATGTAACCATATACCATATACCATATACCACTTATGGGAGATTCTGGACTGGCCCCTGAGACAGTGTTTTCCTCCACCATCAACAAAACACCAAATGATGGAATTTCTTGTGGAAGAATGGTATCGAATCCCTCCAATAGAGTTCCAGGCACTTGTAGAATCCACGCCAAAGTGCATTGAAGCTGTTCTGGTTCGTGGGGACCCAATACCCTGTTAATACGCTTTATACTGGTGTTTCCTTTATTTTGGCAGTTACCTCTGTCATTAATCAGTTCCATCTGTCAGCTTGAGGTGACAAATTATTTAAAAATGCACAGGCCATGTCAGTATTTTCAAGTCACTGTTAATATCGGCATGATTATCATCCCTAGTTCAAATGCCTTACAAAGAATCATGAGATGTTTTGGGATGCAAGATAGTCAGTCTCACAGGCTTGTTTGGTTTGTGAACCAGGGTGATCAAGACCATATCTGACTCATGTTTGGGGAACACTCTGAGCGGCACGCTCCCATCTACCTCCCTACCAAATCTCTTTTCCTCTGCCTCGCGGGATCTTTAGCCAACTCTATTACCTCCCCCCATAACCAAATGCCCACCAGAGCCCCCTCTATCTCTCCCTCCCTACCTCCCTCCCTCTCTCCCTCCTTCCCTCCTACACTAGCCCTGACAAATGGGCAGGTGCACTCGATTCCCACCACCATGCCCCCAGCCAGCCCGTTATGGTAATTTTAAAAAGTTTGGGTTGTGTGGAAGATGAAGTCACACCTTCCTATTAATAACGTTCTCGGTTAATGCAACATCAGGCCTGTTAGCTGAGGAGGCGGAATCTTTACAGTTCTGGGAATAGGGTTGGCAGTGTCAACAGGGTGCCTTGGGCTATTGGTGCCATAGCAAGGCTAGTTACTGAAATACAATGGAAATTCAACAGAATCCATCATCTTGAAAATTAGGATCCTTTCTTAGTAAGGACAACAAATATGCTCAGGCTTGTCAAGTACGTCAGCACTGAAGGAGTATGTTGCATGTCTTTATAGATAAAAGTTATTGTAATTTCCCATTAAAACCATCAATGGTTCAGTATCGCCTCTTGTTAGATGTCTGTGTTTATCATGGAAACATCACATGTATGTGGGCGGCAAGAGAAATATAGAGTTTTTTTCCCGAAATGTATTCATTTCAGCAATGATGGCTTCTTCATTCAGATGAAACAGTGCTACTTGCAACTTTTCTTGTTTAGTGAAGAGATGGTAGGTGGAGTAGCAACGTTTCCACCAACTTCAACTGACATCTCAGAAGAGCACAGTATAATTATGTGGCCTCTGCACATGCATCTACGGCATCATGTTTTTCTTTCCAGTTGCATTGGTCCAGACCCACCCTTAATGAGGTAACATGCCTTGAAAAGACATTACAGTGCTTCGACTGCGGGACACATCAAGCCTAATACTACAGATGTCGGATCTTAATTTGACCGGTCGTGGCAAAAAGAATCCTGCAGCAACAGGACAAAAATATAGCATTGTGTTAGCGCAGATTTTCAGTGAATTTATGTACATCATGAAGCTCATCTGGACTTCCTGCAGCACAGGAAAACTCTCAGCAGCAAAATAGTTGCTGAGAGGACACCTGGATTCAAATGACCACCAACCAGTAATTTGAATCCAACTCTAACTTCTACTTCTTCTCCTTATAGAGTATCGCTCACAGCTGGCTTAATACAATCTGTTACACTGCCGTCTTCAATAGCATCTGGGCCTGCAATGCAGAGCCATGTAATACAATCAGCCATTCTGACGCTGGGAGATAAGGATTTTTCTTTACGGTTTTCGGATCCTTGGCTCCCAGACGGCCCAGTTGCACTGTTGTCTGTGGTTGGACGGGAGTGAAGTGCGCCTCTGCAGTCAGTGGTGTGGAAAACTGTGCCCTGCCTTTTATGCCTTTCGTGACTCCAGGAACACAGACTACTCCTGTGTCTGCTAAGCTCTGAGTCCTCACCCAGACACATGCATGTGCCCACAGTTACAAAGACTATCTCAGAACCTCTGTTCGTCATTAAAACTGTCCATACCTTCCATGACTCCGGTACAGAGACGGATCTTGTCTGCTAGGCTTCTGACTCAGACATATGCAATAGCCCACAATTACAGAGACAAGATCAGAACATTAATCAAAATGCCTTGCTCAATGCTTTAGAAGACAAGCTCAGAACTTCAGAAGCTGAGAATAATAATGTCACAGTTGTGAATAGAGCCAAGGCCAGTGGGGAGGACATGAGAACAGTGTATGAAGGGCAAAACCAGATACAGGATGGCTGCTTGGACTGATGTTGTGAGAAAGTGGCTTCACATGTGTTAGACAACAACCATGGTGCCATCATGAAATTATAAATATTCTGCATGCGGATTGGTCTGTATTGTGCCGTTTTGAAGCTAATAATGGCTTGGGTTCTAAAAGGTTGCAGCCAAGGATGGAGATAGTTCTGTAGAATGTAAAATATGTTGATAATTATGTACTCACAATTCACTTAATTAATGAAGGAACTTTCACTGTATCCAAAATTGCCACAGAAAACATGTCTAAAAATAATCAGATGCCATAAGAAGCCAGCTCTTATTTCTGAGCTAGAATGTCTCCTAAAATGATCCACGCTGCCCTGGCCATATCGAAGTTCAATGTTAATGCAGTCACAAAATGGCATCACAGAGCCTGGTTGAGAATGGCTGCCAGTGGATGAGTGTAAGTTGCCAGCCATTAAGCTCTCCCAAAGCAGCCTCTCTAATACAGTAATGTAGCGGAGATCAGCTTGGATCAATACAGACTGAGCTGAGATGAGAGTGAGGATGACAGGGAATGCTGTCTGTGGCTTAGGGCATGATGTACTACAGTACCCATAATGCCTGTCTCCTTACCAATACATGGCTTGTATGTATCCAGGACAGGATAGTACATACAGTTGAAGTCGGAAGTTTACATACACTTAGGTTGGAGTCATTTCAACTCGTTTTTCAATCACTCCACGAATTTCTTGTTAACAAACTATAGTTTTGGCAAGTCGGTTAGGACATCTACTTTGTGCATGACACAAGTCATATTTCCAACAATTGTTTACAGACAGATTATTTCACTTATAATTCACTGTATCACAATTCCAGTGGGTCAGAAGTGTACACACACTAAGGTAACTGTGCCTTTAAACAGCTTGGAAAATTACATAAAATTATGTCATGGCTTCAGAAGCTTCTGATGGGCTAATTGACATACTTTGAGTCAATTGGAGGTGTACTTGTGGATGTATTTCAAGGCCTACCTTCAAACTCAGTGCCTCTTTGCTTGACATCATGGGGAAATCAAAAGAAATCTGCCAAGACCTCAGAAAAAAATTGTAGACCTCCACAAGTCTGGTTCATCCTTGGGGCAATTTCCAAACGCCTGAAGGTACCATGTTCATCTGTACAAACAATAGTATGCAAGTATAAACACCATGGGACCACGCAGCCATCATACCGCTCAGGAAGGAGATGCATTCTGTTTCCTAGAGATTAACGTACTTTGGTGTGAAAAGTGCAAATCAACCCCAGAACAACAGCAATGGACCTTGGGAAGATGCTGGAGGAAACAGGTACAAAAGTATCTATATCCACAGTAAAACGAGTCCTATATCGACATAACCTGAAATGCCGCTCAGCAAGGAAGAAGCCACTGATCCAAACCAGCCATAAAAAAGCCAGACTACAGTTTGCAACTGCACATGGGGACAAAGATCATACTTTCTGGAGAAATGTCTCTGATCTGAAATGTTCGGCCATAATGACCATCATTATGTTTGGAGGACAAAGGGGAAGGCTTTGAAGCTGAAGAACACCACGGGGGTGGCAGCATCATGTTGTGGTGGTGCTTTGTTGCAGGAGGGACTGGTACAGAATAGATGGCTTCATGAGAAAGGAAAATTATGTGGATATATTGAAGCAACATCTCAAGACATCAGTCAGTACGTTAAAGCTTGGTCGCAAATGGGTCTTCCAAATGAACAATGACCCCAAGCATACTTCCAAAGTTGTGGCAAAATGGCTTAAGGACAACAAAGTCAAGATTTTGGAGTGGCTATCACAAAGCCATGACCTTAATCCTGTAGAAGATTGTTGTGGGCAGAACTGAAAAAGTGTGTGAGAGCAAAGAGGCTTACAATCCTGACCAGTAGCGTGCCGTGGTTCTGGGGCCTGGGCCTTCAGTGAAGTCCTACACAGTCCCACCCGAATTAATCCACCTCTTATTACCATCATTATGATGCCATGGCTCTAGACACTATACATTTAGACAGAAACGCAGTATAACCAGGCGTTGCGTCACCTTGAAATTGACATTTTTATTCAGAGAATTGCAGGGGAAGAGTACAATACCTTTTCATTGTGCAGCTTCGTTGCCCTGCGCGCTTGTTCGTTGAGCTGTAGATCCACTCGGGTGTCCCCAAAAGTTGTCAAAAGCACCATTGTTTGTAAGTGCCCAGCCGTACTTTGGTGTCTCGTTGCTGCCTTGGTTAGACAACTCAGGTTTGCAAAGCCAGTGTGGCTCCAAACACCAAATCGATCACTTGCAAATAATAGGAATTCCCAGCAGTACAGTTTCAGTGCTTCTCGGAGCCTGTCTTTGTAGCGTCGGCTTTGTAGCGTCGGCGTCTACCTCTCCTGACAATGTCTAACTTTTCTTGAAAAGTTTGTCTTGAGAATGGCGTTATAATTATATCCTCGACCAAATCGATATCTTCTCCGTCCGCCATTGTGGGTTGAAAAAACAGTTTAGTAGTACGCAAATTAATTCATTTATAAATTTCAGTTTCCTAGTTCTGAGACCTGCCCATACAGGACCTGCCTCTCAATATTGGTAATCCAATCAAAAGACGTGCAGGCACTACTCCTGCTAGCTGGCTCCTGTGTAACACTGGAGCCAGCCAGCAGGCGTACAATAGCCAACTCTAAAGCTGATTGGTTGACACTAAATTTTAATTTCCATTCTCTTTGATGGCTGAATATGATTGGATAAAATATCTAACATGAAGACCAGCCCTCCAAATCTCAACCTGGGGCTGGAAGCAGTGCAACCAAGAGGAACGCTATGACATGAAGAGTGTAACTCTTACTCTGGGGAATAATTTAATACATATTTGTGTGAAAATATATTTAAAAAAAAATTATATTCTGATGATGTTTAGGCCAGCAGAGAAGGCCTTGCTGGCCCTGACGGCCCACCACTGATCCTGACTCAGTTACACCAGCTCTGTCAGGAGTAATGGGCCAAAATTCATCCAACTTATTGTGGGAAGCTTGTGGAAGGCTACCCGAAACGTTTGACCCAAGTTAAACAATTTAAAGGCAATGCTCCCAAATACTAATTGAGTGTATGTATACTTCTGACCCACTGGGAATGTGATGAAAGAAATAATAGCTGAAATAAATAATTCTCTCTACTATTATTCTGACATTTCACATTCTTTAATTTAGGTTATTTAAGATTTCTTAATTGTTTGTATTTCAAATTGGGCTGTGTTACACTTAGATGCTCTGGGGAAGTTAAATCAGTCAAGTTTTTGAGCATTATTCCAATATGATGCTTTCCCTTGGCAAATTGCCAATCAACTTCGACTTGAGTGGAAATTTAAAGAGTCTTTGTCCCCTCTAACTCATGTTTACCTTAATCACTACCTACTCTCTCAAGTGCTGCTCATTAGTTCTGTTCCATTGACTCAAAACAGTAATTCTATATTTTTTCCCTTCAACTTGTTAAATTGAGTGTTTGAGCTTCCATCATTGTGAAGGATGGCAACATTTACATCATTATCCTCCTCGCAGAAAGATTACGTTTAGAAATGCATGCCAGTAAGTAAATGAGTTACTCACGGAGAGTAGCTCTTTGAGGGTTGTGTGATTGAAATACTCGTTCACGGCTCTGGGAGTGTGTGTTTGAATATACATGTATATTCTCACTCACTCACTCACTCACTCACTCACTCACTCACTCACTCACTCACTCACTCACTCACTCACTCACTCACTCACTCACTCACTCACTCACTCTTTCTCTGTCTCTTTGTTCCTAAGCAACACTCCTTGTTTACCTATGCATTTTATTTATTTATTATTGTTTGTCTCTATGGCCATGTGGTTTATTGTCCTCATCTCCTGCATCAATGATGCACCTTCCCCTCTGCTATCATAATCAAATGGCCTGCTTTATAAAGCCCGGCCGGTCGGTGCTGCTCCACAAATATTGACCTGTACCGGCTTGGCTCCCTCTCTCCTACCTGCACCCAGCCTCACACCATACAATACCCTGCAGGGGAACCACATGACAAAACATAATCACTAGAACATGAAGAGCTACAGCAATTTGATGGATGTTGATTTTAGTAATTATATTCTATGATTCTGAACACAATTGGTGCCAAGCTTGTCCCTCGCCCCTACCAACTCACTTGGAGGGCCCTCCATTGTCATGTGTTGCTTATGAAGCTCAGAGGGCGATTTCCAGACTTCCAGTGGCGAGGGGATCAATAAACCCATCAACTTTGGGACACATTCATGACTTGAATGATGCAATTTATGTTCCACATTTTACATGATATAAACCTCAGTAACAGTTCATTTGGGAGATATTTCGTTTGTTTTATGTGGCAAGTCTCAAAATCAGAGAAAAAGAAACACAAGTGTCCTATAATTAGGCACACCTCACTTCCGACACATCATTTTCATCACAGTAATGTTGTTGTTTTTTCATAAAAACTGTGAGAAGCAGTTAATCTCTCGTCAACCCTCAAAAAGGAAATACTTGCGTACATGCTGTTTATGTTAGCTGTGTATGTGCCGTTAAGTGAAAGGCGTGTTTCTCTGTTTTGAGCCAGCTGCTTCTTTGCTCGGTCTTCTTTGCAGCACTTAACCATGTTACTGGACAGTAATGAAGATGGGACAAGAGCAGCGCCTGAACAACTAGTACTGTTGATTTTTGCGTAAAAAACACAGAACATCTTTTTATAACAGACATCCCCTCCTCATGTCCACAACAACTTTGCCATGATAATTGCCCATCCAGTGCTATACCTAGGACTTTAACTTCCTCAACTTGCTCAATGGTCACACTCTTTATGTACAACACTAGTTGAGGTTTATGTCTTAAAATTGGTTTTGAACCAAACACAATGCTTTTAGTCTTAGCTGTACAGTGCTTTCACAAGGTACTCATACCCCTATACTTATTACACATTTGTTGTGCTACGGACGGAATTTGAAATCTAACAACACAGCTCCAACTATCATCTTATTATCCATTTCTTTTAACCAATCATCAGTCATCTGAGTCAGTACAAGTTGCCTGCCCTTTTCTAGTTGCATGGTGAAAGTCAATGTTCTTTGAAAAATAACATTGTATTATTCTCTATCAGTTTACCAAGAACAGTCAGCAAACTGATTGGGCGGCTGTTAGAGCCAGCAAAGGGTGCTTTACTATTTTTAGGCAGTGGAATTACTACAGGTTCCTTACACACCTGTGGACACACACACTCCTTTATGCTTTGGTTAAAGACAAGGCATATAGGGGTGGCAAAACAGTCTGCTACCATTCTCAATAGTTTCCCATCCATCAAGGTTGTCTACACCTGGTGGCTTATCAATATTTATGGATAACAATAGTTTTTCCACCTGTCCAAAACTATCTTGACCAAATTCAAAACTGTAATCCTTCTCTTTCATTATTAGACATTTTATTGATTTATTTTAACCATATGATGGTACTGTTAAATGTTATTTAACTTCTGAGTTTTTCCACTTTACTAGTGAAATAGTCATTGAAATTATTGTAAATATCACATTTTTTGGTTGAAAATGACCCACCAATTTCAATGAACGATGAATTGAGTTTTCTGCTCATGATGTACATTTCAGGTACTCTTTTTCCATTGTGTTTTTTTATTCTTGTTTGGTAATATAATTTCCCCTTCTTTTTTGTTAAGTTTATTCACATAGGTTGACATACTGTAAATTGAGAAACTATCAGTGAGCAGCCTGACTTGTTTGCCACCTCTTTTGCATAATTTATTTGAACCATACAATTCTTTCAATTCATCATCAATCCGAGTGGCTCCAACAGTTCTCACAGTTAGTTTCTTAACAGGTGCATGCTTGTCAACAATTGGCATGAATCATTTTACAAATACTTCCAGTACTGCATCTGGATTCACTTCCTCATACACATCAGACCAACAAACATTTTTACATCTTCAATAAGAATCTTTGTCTTTTCTTGTTATTGCCACAATGTTATGGTCACTACAGCCAATGGAAACTGATATTGCTTTGGAGCAAAGCTCGGCAGCATTAGTGAAGTTATGATCAATATATGTGAATGTCACAGATCCAACACTATTGATATGCACTCTAGTTTGTTGAGTGATAACCTCTGCCATATTACAGGCATTAGTCACAGTTATAATCTTCCTCTTGAGAGGACAGCTAGTTGCTAACCAGTCAATGTTCAGGTCACCTAGAAAATAGACCTCTCTGTTAACATCACACACATTATCAAGCATTGCAACACATATTATCCAAATACTGACTGTTAGCACTTGGTGGCATATAGCAGCACCCCAAAAGAAGAGGCTTTAGATGAGGCAGGTGAACTTGCAACCACAAAACTTCAACAATATTTGACATGAGATCCTCTCAAAGTTTACGGTAATATGGCTCTGAACATATACAGCAACACCTACCCCATAGGCATTCCTGTCTTTTCTGTAGATGTTATATCCGTGTATTGCTACTGCTGTATCATCAAAGGAATTATCTAAGTACATTTCAGAGATGGCCAGTATATGAATCTTATCCGATGTCAGCAAGATATTAATTTCATTAACCTTATTTCTAAAGCTACAAATATTAATATGGGCTATTCTTAGCCCTTTCCTTGGTAGCTTATTAGAGATATGTGTGTGCGTGTGATGTGGGGCTGAAGCTACTGACCCTGAGGCTTGGCGCTCTCATTCCTCCCAGGCTTTTAGGAGGGAAGGTGGACAATGAGCATGTCGTATCAGATGTAAGCAATGTTCTCATGCTCTGTGGCAGCTTTCATAGCTGGGATAAGTTCTTTCTGCCTCTGAGGCACAGCTTCAGATAAGTTCCTGTTGAGGAAGATGTTAGTCCCTCTTAAGTTCTTTGCTCTCTCCAGAACAACCATCTTGTCCTTAAAACTCAGGAACTTGACCAATATCGGCCTGGATATCTCACCTGGGCTGGTTACATGCGTGCTCCCCCTCAGTCTTCATATGAGCCATCTGCTGCTTTTCACTGATAATTTGTCTTACTTTCTTCTTAGTGACGACCCAGTTCTCATGTGAAGACTGTTATGCTGGTATTTCATTGTCTGAAGTGCGATAAGCTAATTTGAAGGAGAGATAGTGTTCTCCCAGTTGTCTAGGGTGTGAGTGGTCCTGGCTGTCAGGGTTTTAGAGGGTATCAGATTGTAAGAGCTGATTTTGTGGTTGTTTAGCTGTTTACAGACAGCTCACTCTTAGTCTTTACATTTCTGCTAAAGCTGCAAATTAAGTAATTTCGCTCCTAATCTGTGGAATTTCTAACTGAAGTGATTTACCCAAAGGAAATATGCCACAATTTCAGAACCAAATGTACGATTCTACTCAATGCAGTACTATAGATGCAGGCAGAGGCGTCATGCAAGTGATTTGTTTGAATCGGCACTGATTACCAAATTCAATGTCTTTGAATTGATTGTTTTTTAAAAATCTGAAGAAATCTACAAATGCATCAAATTGAGGGGACGCAGGACATGTGCTCACTTCAGTTTCCCCATGTCCTCAGTTTCAATGCCTCTGGATGCATGCAAAAAACTCCTTCGCCCACAGACAAGTCCCATCTAGCACATTTGGTTTCTTGGAAGTTTTTGGTCTCCAATTGATTCTGAGAACGAAGCCATACGTTTCCGGAACGGTAAAACAGAACATTTTTTTAAAAGGAAATTAAAATGTTGCCTGTTCTGGGAACGTACGTTTTTTGTTGCAGGGAGGTTCTGCGAAAATGGTACTATAGTCCTAAAGTTTTTAGGTTAACTGTTTTGAAAACCAAGCACAGCCAGGACACATGGAAATTCATTTGCTTAGGCATTAATCATGCAAACATACTTATTTGTTTATTGTGGTACAGCATCAGTGAGATTTGAAACTATAATCATATGCTCTCTAGCCATGGAATTAGTCCACTGCACCACCAAGATAGAGCTAGCATTCCATGTTTTTTTTATGCATACAAAGTTGTTATTTATATTCCATTTAAACAGACCCCATTTCAAAGGAAATAAGCACTCATTAAGTTTAGGTGTAGCCAATTAGCGGGTGCGGCCAAAACACCTGAACACACTTAACAAGATGGCGGATAGAGAGAGTTTTGTTGACGCAGAGAACAAAATATATGTTTTTAAATAACATTATTTTAATGTTCTTTGAACACTACTGTTTTCTTGTGGTTTTTATGGAACTTTTTCTTGCTTCTACATCTGGATTGTTTGCTGTTTGGGGTTTTTGGCTGGATTTCTTTACAGCACTTTGTGACATCGGCTGATGGAAAAAGGACTTTATAAATACATTTGACTGATTGATTGATGTTCTGAGAACATGACTTTAAATAGAACCATGAGGAAACCTGCAGAAAATGTTGTGCTGAAGTACTGAAATTCCCACAGAAGAACATTGTTTCTTAACATTCTCTGAACGCTCTGAGAACATGACTATAAATAGAACCATGAAGAAACCTGCAGAAAATGTTGTGCTGAAGTACTGAAATTCCCACAGAAGAACATTGTTTCTTAACATTCTCTGAACGCTCTGAGAACATGACTATAAATAGAACCATGAAGAAACCTGCAGAAAATGTTATGCTGAAGTACTGAAATTCCCACAGAAAATACATATGGTTCTCAGAACGTTATGTACTAGCTGGGTATCCTGCATCATTCGCAGAATGTTGTGGGAAGGTTGAATGAAAAATAACCATACGACAACCACGCACTCACCAAGCTATAAGAAACACAGCTGTGGTAGCTTTATTTTATAGCATTTGACCCCAAACTTTGGCCAAGCCTGCGATAAGATTGAGGCCAATGAAGCAGAGTTAAGCATCTCTTTCTGTAGGTGTGCTGACTGTGTGTGTGTTGCTGACTTGCAGCATGCCTGACGATGGGTGGATGCACCAGCCCGCTTGTGTCCAGACCTGTTTTGGTATGTACCGCTCTTAGCAGCCATGTCCCCACTCCCAGAAGAAGCCAAAGCCTCAGTGTTCTGATAGTACTCCAAGATTTGAGGGCACAATTTCAATAAAGGCTCGGTATGCTGTAATCTCTGCCTCAAGCAACTACTGGAGAAACAAAAGTATCTTGACTGCATTTTCCTCCCCATTTGATAGCCCTCTATGGAACCATGATTCTTAGGGTGAGCCTTGCCAACTTGCATGTATTACCAGTTGGAGAATGGAGAGCAAGTTTCAAGATGCAGTGGTCGTCTGATGAGGCTAAAACTTTTTTTTTAGTTCAAGGTTGCTGCTGCATGAGTAGCTGTGTGTGAAGCATGGGTGTTGTGCAGCTGGTATGTTTAAGGCATGGTTTTTCTCTCCTCTTGCTGACCTGTGCTGTGACATGTTGGTATTAGCACACATGTAAACAGATCAGGGATGTGTGTGTGTGAGAGCGAAAGAGCGAGATGGTGGGGACAGTGCTATTTCATAACCATACCATGGAGCAAAGTTTTAAAAAGTCCATGTGAGGGCCATTGGACTTGGAATTAGCTTCAGAGGGCCATGTTTTAGCAGTAGTTTCCAGTTCGTTTGGACACAAACTGGTAGAATCAATGTTATTTCAACGTAATTTGTCCATGTACTGTGACGTTGAATCTACGTGGAAAATACATTGGATTTGAAATAAATCATCAACTGTTGTTTTGAGGGTGAAATTTCAGTCACAGGATTATGTCATCATTGTAACCAATTTTCAACATAGACAAACCTTGCATAAAATATGTAGAATTTGTACCTTTTGAAATAACGTCAAACCTTCAACATCATTGCACTATGTACTTTTATTGTAATCTCATCTGCAATCCAGGTCACTTGGTTGCACTAATAGAGGAAGCACAGTGATAACACATTAAGTTGTTTTATAAATACAAAATATCTGACATTGTATTCCCATTTGAACTTTGTTGCGCTTTTAAATGGTTGAAAGCGCTGTGATACCACTTTTAGATGACCACTAAACCAAAAATCCAACATTGTTAGGTTGTGCTTTTAAAAAAAGAATATTGTTGAAAGCATACATTAGGAATTCAATAAACTTCTTCCTGTCTTTTGGAGTGGGTGAATGAAGGTTGAAATCTCATTGGAATGTGTTGTATGAATACAAAATATCTGACATTGTATTCCTATTTGAACTGTGTTGTGCTTTTAAATGGTTGAAAGCATACATTAGGAATTCAACAAACTTCTGGCTTTCTTTTGGAGTGGGTGAATTGATCAACATCTCAACCAAATGTGAATAAAATTGTCACGTTGAAATGATGTGGTGTGCCCAGTGGGATGTTAGCGTTTAGGCAGCTGTTGCTTAGGAGATAGGTGGGGATAGGTTGGGATACTGGATGGAGTTGAAAGTGTTTTTGCTATTCCAGTTTGGTCACGTACCAAATTCTTCCCCCACGGCAGCCAAAACAATGGGAGAGTCTTCAAAACAAAGCATTTCAAATATTTCCAAGAGAGTATAATTGTCAATGCGTAAGAGACAGCTGAACTGAGGCTGAAAGAGAGACATACTTTAGTCGTCTCTGTCTTGTGTCTGTGTTTTTCCATTTCAACCCACTTTGTCACTCAAACACATAAGGTCCTAAAAGCCCCAAAAAAGAGAGAGAGAGACATAAACGACTAACACCCACCCAAGATCATACCACAGATTTCAAAACCATTAGATATTCTATCAAAATCATACATAATCCCCAAACTTTCTTTTGACGTGCCTTGAGAAGTAGGGAAGTAATTCTTGGACCAAGGACAAATGTGGAGATTCTTCAGCAAGAGAGTCATCCGTCTACGCTCACATTTTGCAATCATGTCAGTTTGCTACTGGATCCTGCGAATTGGCCCCAAGCTAATTATTTCACCTCAGTGCACATGAAGCAGGTTGGAGATGGGGGCAATGATGATGAGCAAACAAGCATCTCTCATGTGAGATGTGTATTGCTGCTCTTCAGCACATCATTTTATATACTCATATACCATTTGTTTGGTCACATATGACCAATAGGCACCTTCGCAGTTTCCAGATGCTAATCATTCTTGATATTTTGTGAACAGGTAAAATGGCCAAATGGACATTTGAATGAGTAGCTTCTAGTAGCGATCAAGTAGCTACTAGCTTTACTTAAGAGATAAGGGGACATATGTTTTTAGTGTCCCTTGCTGCAATTTCCTGTCCTGCTTTCACAACTCTAATGGCTCTTCCTATCTATGGCGCGTGGTCTGTTGCTACATAATATAAATAGATTGCTGGTGGTGGGGTGGTAGTTCTAAAATTTTTTTTTTTTATAATCCATGGTTAAGACAGTGGGCCCATTTACTGCTGGTAAAATAGAATATATTACGGAATATACAGTGCATTCAGAAAGTACTCAGTTTTTCCACATTTTGTTTCGTTATAGTCTTATTCTAAAATTGATTAAATTGTTTATTTCTCTCTCATGAATGTACACACAATACCCCATAATGACGAAGCAAATATTGGTTATAAGAATTTTTTGCAAATGTTTAAAAATAAAAATATCACATTTACATAAGTATTCAGACCCTTTACTCAGTACTTTGTTGAATCACCCTTGGCAGCGATTAAAGCCTCGAGGCTTCTTGGATTTGACGCTAAAAGCTTGGCACACCGATATTTGGGGAGTTTCTCCCATTATTCTCTGCAGATCCTCTCAAGCTCAGGTTGGATAAGGAGCATTGCTGCACAGCTATTTTCAGGTCTATCCAGAGATATTTGATCGGGTTCAAGTCCGGGCTCTGGCTGGGCCACTCAAGGACATTCAGAGACACTCCTGCTGTGTGCTTAGGGTCGTTGTCCTGTCGGAAGGTGAACCTTCGCCCCCAGTCTGAGGTCCTCAGTGATCTGGAGCAGGTTTTCATCAAGGATTTCTCTGTACTTTGCTTTCCCTCGATCCTGACTAGTCTTCCAGTTCCTGCCTCTGAAAACCATCCCCACAACATGATGCTGCCATCACTATGCTTCACAGTAGGGATGGTGCCAGGTTTCCTCCATACATGAAGCTTGGCATTCAGTCCAAAGAATTCAATCTTGATTTCATCAGACCAGAGAATCTTGTTTCTCATGGTCCGAGAGTCCTTTAGGTGCCTTTTGGAAAACTCCAAGCGTGTTGTCATGTGCCTTTTACTGAGGAGTGGCTTCCGTCTGGCCACTCTACCATAAAGGCCTGATTTGTGGAGTGCTGCAGAGATGGTTGTCCTTCTGGAAGGTTCTCTCATCTCCACAGAGGAACTCTGGAGCTCTGTCAGAGTGACCATCTGAGTGGCCAGCTCAGGGAAGAGTCTTGGTGGTTCCAAACTTCTTCCATTTAAGAATGAGGCCACTATGTTCTTGGGGACTTTCGATGCTGCAGAAATGTTTTGGTACCCTTCCTCAGATCTGTGCCTCGAAACAATCTTGTCTCGTAGCTCTACGGACAATTCCTTCGACCTCATGGTTTGGTTTTTGCTCTGACATGCCCTGTCAACTGTGGGACCTTATATAGACAGGTGTGTGCCTTTCCAAATCATTTCCAATCAATTTAATTTACCACAGGTGGACTGCAATCAATTTGTAGAAACATCTCAAGAATGATCAATGGAAACAGGATGCACCTGAGCTCAATTTTTTGTCTCATAGCAAAAGGTCTAAATACTTATGTAAATAAGGTATTACTGCTTTTTTAAATTCTAAAAACATGTTTTTGCATTGTCATTACAGGGTACTGTGTGTAGATTGATGAGGAAAAAATGAATTCAATCAATTTTCTAATAAGGATGTAAGGTAACAAAATGTGGAAAAAGTCAAGGGACATGCTGATCTGTTCCTACCTCTGTGGATATTTGGTTAAAGTTTTAGGCCTTTGGGTCATATTCTGCTAATCTTTTAGGTATCTTGAAATATCAGTTCAGGTTAAATAAGGGACTGTCTAAACCCTGTTGCATGTATGAGGAGAGAGGAAATGTGCATAGGGCTGTTTCATGTTTCATGTTCTCTGCGTTTTTGCGGCTGTCTCTGACTTTATCCTCTATTGCACTTTAAGAAGAAGTTGTACTAAAGGGTCACCCTTGAATGTTTATATTTGGTAAGCTTCGAATGGAAATTTGTTGCCAGAACAGCTGGGCTAACAACTCATAAAATACTTTGAGGGGCCTCATATGAACCATCCTGATCTCGCAAGATTGTTTTTACCTTCCGTTTCTCACGAGATCAGGATCGTTCGTACGAGGCTACAGTAACTACCCACTGGGCAAAAAAATCAACACTGTTTCCACGTCATCTTCACCTAAAAAAGCCATCTATGTACTGTAAGGGTATTTCATATTTCCTTTACCAAACTTCTAACATAAATCCAATGACAGGGTGACATCTTTTGGTTGATTTCACATTGAGTCCAGATCAGTTGACAACTCATCCAAATGTAAATTAAAACTAGACATTGAATTGACGTCTGTGCCCAGTGGGTATTAACTGTCGTGGAGAGGAACTATAGTGTTGATTTTTTAGAACTACTGGCAGGACAGTGTTACAGGAACGTGGTTAGAATTGGCGTGAAACCAGTGACGAAAGGGGCCAGCTTGGTGGTGCGGTATGGTGTGCTGCAGTGGAAGGCAACACCTTGCTCAGGAACACATGGGGGTTTCTATGTGTGTGTGTCTATATGTGGGATTGTTAGATGTGAGTATGAGTTTTGAAAGGGCACGTGTAGCATATCAAGGTTAACAAGAAGAGGCCCACTGACTCCATTTCCATTCACTAACACGTCCATTATGAACAGTAAACTTAGTATTACTCGCTGACATGTAAAAAGGTGCGATGGAGGTCGAGGAATAAGTCCTTGTTCAAGGTTGGTCTTTCTGAGGAGATACATTTATTGAATCAGATCTGTAATCGCAATACAGGAATTTTCTATACACACATGAGTTTTGGACTTTGGAAGGCACAGAGAAGGGGTAGAAACACATCAAAGGCCAAATCAGTTGGTTAGAAGGAAGGAGGGGGAGTTGTGCGAAATAACTTTCCACTCTTGCACCGAGAGAGACGTTTTCTACTGAATGTGGTTTAACAGACAGGAAGTCGCTGAAACCCAGTGATGCATTTCCTGTCAGTGCAAGCTTTACAGGTCAGTTTGTGGCTGCTGTTTCAATTCTCTCAATTATATTTGCCGCCTCTATTTTCACTACACTCCCTCTTCTCTCTGTTTCCTCATGCATGGTATGCTCTGCCATGATATGAGGGGTGTGTGTCAATATATTTCCAAAGCACCAGGATACCTGTGTAGGCTACAAGTAAGCTACAATTTATTATTTTAAACATTAGTATGATTTAACATCCATATGAAGACTCAATGCAGAAGTCATGTGAATGTTGGTCATCTCACTGTGATCAATAAATTAATCATGGCTGAGACTACACACATAGCTGATATTTCTGCTTTAAAAAATAGTAAATTACCATGCAAATGATCATGGATTAACAGGCACTCATGTGACTCTATGAGCTGCGGGTTAGCACTAACAGCACCAGTCTGTGTTTTCACACCCCACAGAATGCTAGCAACAGCTAGCAACAGCTAGCTCTTCAGAATTAGCCTGTGTGAGTTAGCACTATTATCTCCAGCCTGTTGTCACGCACCAAAGAATGCTATAGCTCTTTCGGGTTTGCCATAGTAAGTTAGCACTAGCGGCACCTGTCTGGGTGAGGGTGTCGGTGCTGCTGCCTTCGACCTTGTTTTTATCGCTGTCTTCATTTGGCTGTGGCACGACCACCTGATGCCGTGCATTTCTACAACAGACAGACATCACTGTTGTTTTGGAGGCAGCTGTTGTGTTTAGAATGACAACTCCATTATCAACTTGATGTTGTTTAATGTCAACTCATACAGAATAGAGTAATCAATCCCATATCACAGACGTCAGGCATAACAGAACAATAACAGCACTGTTGAACTGTGTGTTAATGTTACTCTTAATGCAACACCACGAACTCCGATATATCAGAGTGCAGCCATAACAGCAGCATGTTTTGTTGTTTTACTGGCCCCACTCTTGCTTACTGGCTGTTATTATAGGATTCCTATGTCCACTGCTTTCCTTTCAGGCCATATATCTCGCCCCGACATGGCAACTTGCAACCCCCTATTACCCAATAAAGTTTTGTCAGTTTAAACATGCCGTGACTGTGAGCATTGTGCCATAGCCCATTCCATAGCCCATGCATGGACATGTACATGTGCTGAGCAGAGCTGAGAATACTTCTACCAGTTTTTATACACACACACACACACTGGTGTAGGTTGCGGTGGCGGTGAAAGTACCTTCTGTGTCTGTGTATGCTCTGTTCTTTGCCTGGCATGGAGGTAGCAGCCTCTTAATTGCTGTCCCTTCACTCTGTCGAATTAGCAAACAGTCACCTCATAGGACTATGACCTTTGGATAATTCCCAATCAACCGGCTAGTTTGCCTTGAAAGGTTGTCTGTTCTTTCTTCCGTGTGAGATGATGTCTCTAAAAAACTGTATCTTTGCCAACTTGCATGTCTTAAAGACTCTTTTAAAGTTGAATTGTCTGTGACCATGTCAGGGCAGTGGCTACTTCATTCTCTCACTCAGTAGGGGTGTGCTGTTGTTGTTGAATAAGATAAATATCTTAGCCTCTAGTCTGCTAAAATCACGTGTTTTTTTCCCCTATTGATGTGCATGAGGCCAAACAGTACAGGCAAACAATTAGCCAGAGAGGATTCTACTATAGCAGGGCTCCAGGACTGACTTGACACCAGCCTAATACCACTGAGTCATTTCCTCAACAGGAACCCAGAAGCATTCCTGCAAAACAGCACTTCTCTGCTGACTACACTTGATGACCACAAAAAATTGATGTTGTCCTCAGTTTTTCTGCCAACATGTACATTGGTATTTTGCTTTGCTCTCTTCAGTCAGGTCTCTGTAAACACAGCTGAATTGGGTTACCTTCAATGTAGCCTCACTTTTGCCAGGCTAATAGCTAGCAGTTTATGGGAACTAGAGCAGGGGTTCACAAACTTTTTTATTCAGACCCCCCTTCCAGCATTGTCCTTTGGTCTGGAGTCCAAATTGGAGATTTTTGGTTCCAACCACCGTGTCTTTGTGAGATGCTGTGTGGGTGAACGGATGATGTCCGCATGTGTATTTCCCACTGTAAAGTATGGAGGAGGAGGTGTTATGGTGTGGGGGTGCTTTGCTGGTGACACTGTCTGTGATTTGTTTAGAATTTAAGGCACACTTAACCAGCATGTCTATCACAGCGAAACACCATCCCATCTGGTTTGGGTTTAGTGGGACTATCATTTGTTTTCAACAGGACAATGACCCAACACAACTCCAAGCTGTGTAAGGGCTATTTTACCAAGAAGGAGTGATGGAGTGCTGCATCAGATGACCTGGCCTCCACAATCCCCTGACCTCAACCAAATAGAGATGGTTTGGGATGAGTCAGATCACAGACTGAAGGAAGAGCAGCCAACAAGTGCTCAGCATGTGGGAACTCCTTCCAGACTGTTGGAAAAGCATTCCAGGTGAAGCTGGTTGAGAGAATGCCAAGAGTGCGCAAAGTTGACATCGAAGCAAAGGGTGGCTATTTGAAGAATCTCAAATATAAAATATATTTTGATTTGTTTAACACTTTTTTGGTTACTCAATGATTCCACATGTGTTATTTCATAATTTTAATGTCTTCACTATTATTCTACAATGTAGAAAATAGTAAAAATTAAGAAAAACCCCTGAACGGTTGTGTACATTGGAGGCTAAGCTTTTCTGTCAGTCTCTCTCAGATTTAGACTTAACCACTCGAGTGGAGGCATATATTCCCTTTGTGATGAGCTGTACTAATTGACTGCAGTGGGTCAGTTTTCCTAACCGTTGCAGTGTTTGGATAGTGAAGAGAGGACTTTGAGAGCACATTGTCTTTCATCTCCGTCTAAAATCGCATTTGGAAAATCAAGCGTGTACTGCCTGAAATGCCAGTCTTAAGTCCGTTTCCTATTATCGCCATGCAGGAAAGAATGCCACACTCCTCCGTGTCCTCTCTCTCTCTCTCTCTCTCTCATTTCTCCCCTTTTTCCCCGAAAGCGCTCATCAGATCAAGAGCTATTCTGAGACTCTGAACTCAATCTCTCGACACAGGGCGAGTGAGTGTTTGAGCAAGCATTACCACCCATACTACAACCGCCAATCACATAGTTATACCAGACCCACTGGAGCATGCTCCAACCACCCTATAACGTCACCTCTTTGAACGTTAAAAAAAAATATTAGAGAAAGGAACCGGAGTTGATAAGAATATGTGGTTCTTGGAAGGTTTGCTCATATCTCACAATGTTTGCGTGGTCGCCACATGTAGGCTGACACATTGCCTAGTTATTTAATTGGCTAAATTACCTCCTTTCATTGTTAACAATGCCGAGGAGAGCGAAGACGGGGAAATAATGGCCTGCTGGAAGCTGTACATTTGTTCATGAAGCCAGGGGTGTATTCAATTCCGTGAAGCGTTCAGAACATTGCAGTTAGAAAGGTAGGGCTAACACTATTCTCTATTCCACCGGACAGACAGTCATGTCTGTTCTACACAATACAACGCTCTGTGACGTCGCTCCCTTCTGAACAGACCCCAGGCCTCTAATTGGTTGTTATTGCGACTGCCAGTCACATTGCGCCAGGAGAGGTGGAGTAGTCTTCTGCTGTTTGTTCTTTTCTACTCCTCAATACACAGCAGGTAGAACTGACACGAGAACGCGCTACAACAAACGTTTGTTTGAGGAAGGGAGAGCGTGGAGCACATCAACCCTCAGTCACATGACATGTGCCACAGTGGAGTGCTAATTCCTTCTACTAACTCCAGTAGTACTCAAGAGGAAAGCCACTTCGATACTAAAGTAACTTTTTCGTAACAGGTTAGGAGAACTTAAGCAGTAGGTTACGAGAGTTAACCTCAGTCTCCTAAACTGCTAAATTAAGGTTAGGAAAAGGGTAAGGGTTAGCGAAAATGCTTTCCTAACTTGCTATGAAAATCACTTTATATTGAAGTGGCCTGAAAAGAGTGTGTCCCAGTACTCATGTAGCCTGAGGCTGGCCAAGAGTGGCCCCATGCAGGCTAAAGTCACACTCTGCTTTATCTGCTCTGTGGAGGCTTGGGAAATTGAATAACACTTTTACATATAAAGTCCCCTGTTTAGTGGACCTGCGTGGTTCTGGTACTGGTTCCGACTGACATTTTCGCTTATGAATCAATCTGTGGACACCGTAACGGACACTCTTCCGTCTGTTTGAAGTAGGATGGGAAATCTGGCACCACTTGATGCTGGGATGTACCATTTCATTCGCTCTTCTGACTGTCCATCAACTCCTGGCTGAGCCCACCATCACAGCCACAGACAAAGCACATACATGCCTGCGAAGTGGTCACTGTAGCACATTCAGAGATCGATTTTTGTCAACTTTAACAAAGTAATATAAAATCATTCATATATTTTGAAGCCAATCTAGAGCTCTGTATGATGTTCACGGCGATGGCGGCAGTCATTTTGATAGAGAGATCTTTAGAAAATATGCATATTTTCTCTAACACTAATCATACAAATATGTATTTTACACGTACAATGAAGGTGAAATCTTATAGTTAGTCATTTTATAATTTGATTATACTACATTTAGAAAGCGTATATAATTTCAAGCCTTATTCATGCAGTTTTGTTGAATAGGAAATACATCATAAAATATTTCAGATTTTCAGATTTATATCATATTTGTACTGTGTACTTGAGCTTGTGTCCTCAAAAGTGAATGCACCTCAGCAATGTATAACAATATTTACCAGAAAAGTAAGATGTTAACCTTTGTTGGAGTATGCAGCATTACTAGTTATTGTTTATGGCCCTCTCATGATAATATATATATATATAATATTACTTAGGGGATTATGTAGATTACAATTTAGATTACATTTTAGTGGGCCTCCCGAGTGGCGCAGTGGTCTAAGCCCAGGCTCTGTCGCAGCCGGCTGCGACTTGCAGGTCTATGGGGCGACACATAATTGGCCCAGCTTCGTCCGGGTTAGGGAGGGTTTGGCCGGCAGGGATATCCTTGTCTCATCGCGCACTAGTGACTCCTGTGGTGGGCTGGGCGCAGTGCACGCTGACCAGGTCGCCAGGTGTTTCGTCCGACACATTGGTGCGGTGTTTTTGGATGTGCGTTGTGTCAAGAAGCAGTGCGACTATGTTGGGTTGTGTTTCGGAGGATGCATGGCTCTCGACCTTCACCTCTCCCGAGTCCGTAAAGGAGTTGCAGTGATGAGACAAGACTGGAACTACTACCAATTGGGGAGAAAAAGGGGGAATAAAAGATTACACTTAACTGGTGAGTTGTTCTGATTTCCTTTTTTCCACTGTCGTCTCCTCTGACTGGTGTACTGTAGGGTGATCTCAGCCATGTCATCTGTCGTGTGCTCTGGGACACTGTACAGGTCTCTCTAATGGCTGACTGTCTGTAGTAATCTGTCTACCCTCAGCACTCTGCCAACTGGGTCACCCAGATCGATGATGTGATAGCAGGAGGGATAAAGAACACACACACACACACACACACACACACACACACACACACACACACACACACACACACACACACACACACACACACACACACACACACACACACACACACACACACACACACACACACACACACAAACACCTACCATGCATTAAACCCTCTGATAAAAAGCCAGGCCGTCCTATAGTGATATTTCTATTGATTTGATAACAGGCCTTTTCTGGCATCTGTGCAAATTATTCATTCAGTCACAAGCCTATCTGTAAACTCTGGCAACAAATGTAATATAATTTGAAAGTGCCATGGAACAACCAAACTACTGACAGTTATGGTGGATGGCATGAGGAGTAAAGAGAAATTGAAGAGTGAAATGAGACAGGATTGTAGGGGTCATATCATATTCTGTCCTCTCTAAAAGGCACAGTTCATTCAAAAATCAACCCTTTTCAGGTCCTATATTCACAAAACACTCACCCATTTTAATTGATTGAACTTGATTTTGAAGTGAACTGTCCCTTTAAGTCTAGAAGGGGACATTGGAGTTGGGCAGTACCAATGAGGTCATATACTGTATGATGTCTATGGGAATCTAGGCATGCCCATAGACTGAAATAAATATATGCAGCCAGGAATGGGCTCCCATATGAACCTGACCTCTAGATGTTTACTTTCTTCCCAGAGAAGCAGAGAGAGGGGATTCTGCTTAGTCCAGGCTTATGCGTGCTGTCTGCTCCATGTGTGGCCTCTGTGTGACTACTGAGTGCGGGGAGTCACTTAGTTGTCTGTCTGCCCACGGAGGTAGTTTAATGTGGGGCCTGGAACTGAAGGCTCCATCTGCTCCACCTCCCACCAGGAGGTCCATTCCACTGAGAGGGGCAAATCTCCTTCCCAGCAGATGCCAAGGGCACTGGCAGTCATAGGGCTCCAGCCTATAATGGCCAGCAGTGGGTGGCAGAGGGGCATGGAAACTATCCATGGGCAGAGTGAAAGAGAGAGCGAGAAAGAGGGAGGGAGAGGCTGTGTGAAATGAAAGGCTAGCCTTCAGTACTCTTCCTACTCTTCCTTTCCACTCCTCTTCTCCTCTCCAGTCCCCCTCTCCCTCCTCTGAGCTTCACGTTATGCATTTACCAGAAGCAGGCAGGGGAAAGAAACAAGAGACTTTTAATCACACATATGTTTGACGCCCCCCCCCACCACCACCACTTTACTCCCCCAGTTTGAACCCTCCGTCTTCACTTTCTCACCCTCTCCCCTTTCACCACCCCCCCCAGAGACACAATTGAACTAGGAATGCGCTTCGTCAGTCACACAGGCATTTCAAAGCAAACGGGCCCCACCCTGCAGCAGTGGTGAAGGAAAGGGGGCAGGTAGGGGCGGCTGGGGGTGTGGTGGTATCGGGGGGGGGGGTTCTAAGTACTGCTGCCATCTCTATCTTTATCTTTCTCTCTCCCCTCTCTACTGTTGCCAGCTTTCATCTCCTCCCCCCTCCACCTCCCGATTTAATCTTTGACCAGACCCCCGGCCCCTTCCCATCCACACCCCTTGAGACCAGCATGTGGGATGCGGGCTACACTCTCACTACAATCCCCCTATCCCTTCATCCACCCATCTCTTCCACCCTCCCGAATGGGGCTTGGGCAGAGACCATCAAAAGAACTGTGTTCTTTTTCCAGAACTTGTTTCCTGTTCTTCAACCCCACCCATGTGCCCCCCCCCATCATTTACACTGGCTCTCATGACCAGGGGTGAGCTCACATCCTTGGGTGGTTGGGGGGTACTACAGGTGTGACGTCAAAGGGGGACTAGTCTACTTACCGCTACTTACCGCTACAGGGCTTTGATGGAGTAAAGGGAACCATGTGCTTCTGAAAGTGGAGCAACACAAACCAGACGAAACTCTTCTGAGTTTATGCAAAAAGCAATCAAACAAATTTCTTCAATCAATCAAGTGCCTATACTGAAACCCAGCCTAAAACCCCAAAAAGCATCTTCGTGATCCGTGTAGTCATGTCTAAAATGGATCTAAAATTTTAAATTGATTAAAATATTTTTTTCCCCTCATCAATCTACACATAATACCCTGTAATGACAAAGCAAAAACATGTTTTGTTTCTCTTTTTTCAAATGTTTAAAAAAACAACTGGAATTTCACATTTACATAAGTATTCAGACACTTTACTCAGAACTTTTACCCTGCGAGGGTAAAAAGAAAAGAGCCCTGTTAAGAACTTTTTTTTTTTTATATATATATATTTTTTTTATATATTGACTTTCAATGTTAGCAGTGATTACTGCCTCGAGTCTTCTTGGGTATGACGCTACAAGCTTGGCACACCTGTATTTGGGGAGTTTCTCCCATTCTTCTCTGCAGATCCTCTCTAGCAAACTCCAAGCGTGTTGTCATGTGCCTGTTACTGAGGTGGGGCTTCCGTCTGGCCACTCTACCATAATGGCCTGATTGGTAGAGTGCTGCAGAGATGGTTTTCCTTTTGGAAGTTTATTTTATCTCCACAGAGGAACCCTCGATTGCTTAGTGTGGCCAGCTCTACAAAGGGTTTTGGTGGTTTTTCCATTTAAGAATGATGGAGGCCACTGTGTTCTTGGGGATCTTCAATGCTACAGGCATTTTTTGGTACCCTTCCCAGGTCTGTGCCTCAACATAATCTTCTCTCGACCTCATGGCCTGGTTTTTGCTCTGACATGAACTGTCAACTGTGGGACCTTATATAGACAGGTGTGTGCCTTTCCAAATCATGTTCAATCAATTGAATCTGAGCAATATTTTTGCGTCTCATAGCAAAGGGTCTGAATACTTATGTAAATATTTATTTATGTTTTACATTTTTATAAATTAGCAAACATTTTGAAAGACCTGTTTTTGCTTTGTTATTATTGGGTGTTGTGTGTAGATTGATGAGGAAACATTTTTATTTAATCAATTTAAGAATAAGGATGTAACGTAACAAAATGTGAAAAAGGTCATGGGGTCTGGATACTTTCCGAATACACTGTCGCTTCTCACTGAGGTGACAGCTATAATCACACACTTTTTCAAGTGACTACAATAGAAACTGAATGTGAAGCTGGGCAATGGATGTATTGGAAAGTGTGGTTGAATTTTTCCATGTGCTCCGTGCTAGTCTTGATTCTACTTTGGAAGACTGTGAGAGTGCATGTCAACCCAGCTAAGAATTCTATGGAGAGAGAATGTTTTTGTAATGTTACCCTAATGTTTGAGTGTACAGTTTTCCATTAGTTATGGGACCATTCTATCTGTGTTAGCAAAAACCTTCTGAGAACAATTTAGCATGTTTCGGCATTAGGGTTAAGAGAACATTGCCTTAATGTCAAACAGAACATTTCTGTGTATCAATTGTCAGGACATTGCCCGATGGTCCCAAAGAAACGCTGTATATACTGTAGTTTCGCTATTGTTATTTTACTGCTGCTCTTATTCTTATTCTATTCTGCTTTCTTATTCTTACTCATATTTAGTATTTTTTTTAACTGCATTGTTGGTTAGGGGCTCGTAAGTAAGCATTTCACTAAAGGTCTACATTTGTTGTATTCTGCGCATGTGACTAAAAAGATTTGATTTTGATTTGATTGAATAACTGTGGTTACTGACATGTTCCCTTCTCTCAGGCAGGTGTAGATGCTCCAGACGCAGCAGGCCCCAGGAAGAGGCTGCCTCCATCCAGGCTCAGCGCGGCTCTTCTCTCAAACAAGTGTGAAGAGGCCACTTGAGAATCTCAAAAAGGGAAGCCATTTTGTTGTGCCCCACATTGACTCTTCAGCAGTGACATTGACATTTGAACCTTGGGTTCAGTCTGGTGGATTTTCTGGACAGTCCCTGGAGGGGTAGGAAAACACCCTACCCATCTGTGTCCTACCCTCTTCTTCGTCACCATGGCAACAGGAGTGCAGCCCAATGAGCTAGTGTTTGAGTTTGCCAGCAATGGAATGGATGAGATCAATCAGGTACCTGTCATTACATTGGAAATAAGCAGTAGTCAATAACAGTAGTGTTATCAATATATACCACCACCAATATAGAAATGTTAAAGCTGGAATCTGCAGTAGGGAGAAACAGTGTCCTTGGCTGCCCCACCACCATTGTTATTGTTTTTGTTGCCGAGCTGAGGAGCATGGTAAAAAAATTGCAGTACATATTGTGCTCATCTATGACACGTGCAATGATATCATAGGGGACAAAAGATTGTTTATTCATTGTTTGCAGTAACTTTGTTGTTGTAATATTGCAAACAGATGTGGCTGTTTCACCATTAAGGACTCCAGCTTTTCCAGGGAAATTTTACAGATAATATTGAGAAAAATACTGAAAGGATTTGCGAAACAAAGATTATTGAAACCAAAACTGACTTCTAAATGCAACTTTTGATAAACAACATGGTCAGAGGGATTTGAACAGGGAAGTCAGCAAGCCAGCGGGTCAGAGGCTTTACTGTCTTCGTGACGTGATCGAGAGATTGAGAGAAGGAGTGGAGGAGGACGGGATGGCAGGACTGGGAAATGGAGTGTGGGCTGTTGGCAGGACAGAGACGGAAAGTTTGAGGGACCTGAGCCCGGTTTCCCAAAAGCATCTTAAGACTAAATTCATCGTTAGAACCCCTGGGAAACCGGGCCCAAGAGTTTGGACTCTTTTAGTATGCGTGGGAGGAGACGGTGGGGCTTTGCCAGGACCTGTCAATTTAGGGTACAAAGGTTACTCTGTGTGTGCTTGTGTGTCTCTGTGTGTGTATGTATGTAGATGTGGAGAGATGAGTTGTCATTGGATCCTCTTGCTTGAATAGCAGTGGTTCAGGCCTAACCAGACAGACCTGTTGTGGGAGGCTGTTTGTGAGGTGATGTGCTAATTTCACCGAAAAGCCTACCATTGTTTGGAAATAACACAGGCCTCCTCTTGGGTTCCTCCCTGTGCCCACTCAGTCAATTACCTGAGGATTACATTGCCTGTCCACGTGGTAGCTGGACAAAATGTCTTAAAATAGCACTGGGATAACTTATTCACATTTAGCGCTAATGCTAACGAAGGTGGCTATTTTGTTTTCGCTGGAGCTAGCTTGTCTGAAGGGTTTATCTTTCTGTATGGGGGCTGTTGGAATCAAAGAAAGCCACAGCTAGCCTAGCCTGCTGGACTGTAATGATTAGCCTTGTTATATTGGATTGTACAGTCAATAAGTAACTCCCTGAGTCAGGGCCATGGTGTAATGACTTCAGAATTATGTTTAGCTCAGTTTAGTATCTGAAAGCTTCTATTATAGAGTTCTATGGAAGCCTGGTGTGGTCATACACATTTACACCCACTCACATTTTTTACTGAATAGTAATTCAATTACAGCACAATTACAGCACCCCATTTTATGTATTTCAGTTGTTATCTGGGGTGTGGCTATGCAGTGGTGTCATGCCCATATGGGGAAAATGCATGTGCCCCCTCAGATTTGTCCTGTTTTAGAATTCTTCAGATGTTAAATGAATTACTAAACGTTTTATCATAATTATTTATATAAAGATCTGTCAGCGGTATTTTGCATTGGGGGCACACTGACTGGACCAGCCCCCCCACCTCATTCTCACTAGTAAGTGGTTCCTTTCAAGGTGCATGGAGAAAATAGTCCCTAGGCAGGAGGCTAGATATATTGTCAGTGGAGGAGGAGAGAGAGTGTAGAGTGACTCACACAGCATTTTATTTGATTTTAGCTGCCAGGGATGGGCAGGAGGTAAGTTTGTAAATGAATGTGATCTAGCTATGTAGCCTATTGATTCCTTCTTGATGAATAAATAAAGCATATTTTTTTGTTTCTCTGTAATTCTAGCCACCTAGCAATTTTATGAAGATGGCTTAAACGAGCCAGCTAGATAGTTTCACAATCTCACAACCTCATAGCTAGATACCAAGGCATTTCAGGTTATCAATCAAGTTAGAATAGCTTGTCTAACTATCTTACAGTTCGACAAGCTGACTTATTCCAATGACTTATTCCACATTTTGTTGTTACACCCTGAAATCAAAATGTATTCAATTGTTTTTTAAAATCTCATTTACTGACAAAGTGAAACATGTTTTTAGAAATTTTAGAACAATCTAATTTACATAAGTATTCACACTCCTGAGTCAATACCTTCTAGAATAACCTTTGGCAGCAAGCTCTCTAAGAGCTTTCCACACCTAGATTGTACAACATTTGCCCATTATTCTTTTCAAAATTCTTCAAGCTCTGTCAAATTGGTTGTTGATCATTGCTCGACAGTTTTCAGGTCTTGCCATAGATGCTTAAGTTGATTTAAGTAAAAACTGTAACTCGGCCACTCAGGAATATTGACTTTCTTCTTGGTAAGCAACTCCAGTTAAAATTTGGCCTTGTGTTTTAGGTTCTCCTGCTGAAAGGTGATTTCATCTCCCAGTGCCTGTTGGAAAGCAGACTGAACCAGGTTTTCCTCTAGGATTTTGTATGTGCTTAGCTTTATTCCCTTTTTTTTCTATCCTAAAAAAACTCTCCAGTCCTTAACGTTTACAAGCATACCCATAACATGATGCAGCCACCACTATGCTTGAAAATATGAAGAGTGCTACTCAGTAATGGGTTGTATTGGATTTGCCCCAAAAATAACACTTCGTATTCAGAACAAAAAGTTAATTGCTTTACCACATTTTTATCAGTATTACTTTAGTGCCTTGTTGCAAACAGGATGCATGTTTTTATTCCATACAGGCTTCCTTCTTTTCACTTATCACTGTCAATTTAGTTAGTATTGTGGAAAAACTACAATGTTGTTGATCCATCCTCAGTTTTCTCCTATCACAGCCATTAAACTCTGTAAGTGTTTTAAGGACACTATTGGCCTCATGGTGAAATCCCTGACCGGTTTCCTTCCTCTCCGGGATCTGAGTTAGGAAGGACGCCTGTATCTTGTAGTGATTGGATGTATTAATTCACCATCCAAAGTGTAATTAATAACTCTACCACAAGAGGTTGGTGGCACCTTAATTGGGGAGGACAGGCTTGTGGTAATGGCTGGAGTGGTGGAATGGTATCAACTACATCAAACCCATGGTTTGATGCCATTCCGTTCCCGACATAATTGAGTCGTCCACTCCTCAGCAGCCTCCACTGAATTACTCCAACTTGCTCAAAGGGATATTCAATGACTGCTTTTTTTAACCAATAGTTTCCCCTTCTTTGGAAAATCTCCCTTGTCTTTGTGGGTGAATCTGTGTTTGAAATTCACTGCTCGACTGTATGCGTGTGGTCATTCCAAAAATCATGTTAAACACTGTTATTGCACACAGAGTGAGTCAATGCAACTTATTATTATTTTTATTATTATTATTTTTTTCACCTTTATTTAACCAGGTAGGCTAGTTGAGAACAAGTTCTCATTTGCAACTGCGACCTGGCCAAGATAAAGCATAGCAATTCAACACATACAACAACACAGAGTTACACATGGAATAAACAAAACATAGTCAATAATATAGTAGAACAAAAGAAAACAAAAAGTCTATATACAGTGAGTGCAAATGAGGTAAGATAAGGGATTTAAGGCAATAAATAGGCCATGGTGGCAAAGTAATTACAATATAGCAATTAAACACTGAAATGGTAGATGTGCAGAAGATGAATGTGCAAGTAGAAACACTGTGGTGCAAAGGAGCAAGATAAATAAATAAATACTGTATGGGGATGAGGTAGGTTGATATATGGGCTATGTACAGGTGCAGTGACCTGTGAGCTGCTCTGACAGCTGGTGCTTAAAGCTAGTGAGGGAGATATGAGTCTCCAGCTTCAGAGATTTTTGCAGGTCGTTCCAGTCATTGGCAGCAGAGAACTGGAAGGAAAGACGACCAAAGGAGGAATTGGCTTTGGGGGTGACCAGTGAGATATCCTTGTTGGAGCGCGTGCTACGAGTGGTTGCTGCTATGGTGACCAGTGAGCTGAGATAAGACTGGGCTTTACCTAGCAGAGACTTGTAGATGACCTGTAGCCAGTAAGGTTTGGCGACGTGTATGAAGCGAGGGCCAACCAACGAGAGCATACAGGTCGCAATGGTGGGTAGTGTATGGGGCTTTGGTGACAAAACAGATGGCACTGTGATAGACTGCTTCCAGTTTGTTGAGTAGTTTGTTGGAGGCTATTTTATAGATGACATCACCGAAGTCGAGGATCGGTAGGATGGTCAGTTTTACGAGGGCATGTTTGGCAGCATGAGTGAAGGATGCTTTGTTGCAATATAGGAAGCCAATTCTATATTTAATTTTGGATTAGAGATGCTTAATGTGAGTCTGTTAATGTGACTTGTTAAGCACATTTTTACTCCTGAACTGATTTAGGCTTGCCATAACAAAGGGGTTGAATAGTTGTAGACTCAAGACATTTCAGCTTTTAGTTTTTTTGTAGAAAAAAAAACAAAACAAAACACAATTCCACTTCAACATTATGGTGTGTAGGCCATTGACACAGAATCTACATTGAATCCATTTTAAATGCAGGCTGTAACAACAAAGTGTGTAAAAAGTCAATGGGTGTGAATACTTTCTGAATGCACTGCAGCTAAGATAACCTATGCAGAAAAATATGTAAATTGTTTTGGCTCTTGATTGCAGGAAAAAGCTGAATGCACAGACGAGTGTTTGAAAAATGCAAAATTCTTCAACTTCAACTGTCACCCCACCTCCATCTTCATGAACTTCGTGCCCCGTCTAAAATAATGGGTGCTTGACACCCCTGTGACTATGGTATATTTTCCATTAACTTCCTCTATCAGCCCTATTAGGGGATGTTAAAAGTATAGAGGTGGTGCTAAAAATTGCGACATGGGAAGGTAAAGCAGAACCGGGTTGATTATAGGGGAACCTCTCACACACAGGGGCTTGCTTCCATAGCCAAAACTGGGAACTCTGAGATGCAAATACTCCAGTGATCGTTATATCTGGTTGAGAGCAACAAAGAGGAAGATGCAGCCAATATGGCCTTTGTGTAAATCGTACTAAATACCATACTCTGTTTTGCACCTTTCATTATCTCGTTGAGATAGTTGAGTGTCTTTTGGCTAATAGGAAAGTTAGCTAGCTGGCTACCCACTGGGCAAAAACTGGTTGGCGTGGTTTCCACGTAATTTAAACAAAATTCAATGTGATGACACTGAATCAACTTGGAAAAGTTATTAGATTTGCCAAAAGTAATAAACGTAAGGGAGTTTTGTATTTATTTCACCCAACTTTGAACCTAAATCAAATGACATGGTGAAACGTTTCATTGATTTTATGTTGAATTCCTGTTAGTTGACAACGACATGCAAATCAAAGCTAGAAATGACGTCTGTGCTCAATAGGTAACTCTTTGGTCCTGCTTTGTGCCAAACCCCGCAGGTGCTTTGTTTGAAACTGAGTCCCATTATGTCAAAACAACAACAACAGACAGACACAGACGTCTTCTGCCCCCTCAGCAGAATCTGTGTTGGTTTCAGTTGGTCTGGTCTGGTTCTGCTAGGGAGGGGAGACAGTGTGGTGTTAATGCACAGACGAGTGAACAGAATTACTGGTGCTCTCATTGCCTGGTCACTAAAACATGCACAGACACAAGGTCACAGGCTCCCGACCGACCGAGATATCTGGTATTGTGTCTAGCTACCACAGTCTGAGAACAATAGACAGCATGCTGTTGTGTCAATGAAATGTCAGCTTTTACAGTCAAAGGACACAACAAACTGCATTCTTTATCTTTTATATTTCCCAAGTGGAGGTCCCAAATGGTCTCGTGGCCCACTGTTGACCATTGATACTGACATCATGGAAAAGCAGTTTGTTTGATGGACAGTGTTCTGAAACCTAAGATATTGTTTGTGAAGTTAATTGAACAGTCCCTGAACTCCTAGCTATGCTTACATAGTCGAATTGTTTGGTAATGACTCTTAAAGGTTGAATGATTCCACGTAATGCTGTTGTCTGTGGCAAGGTGCTGTTAGTGTACTGTTAGTTTACACCACTGCTACTCTCTCTCGTTATCATCTATGCATAGTCACTTTAATAACTCTACCTACATGTACATATTACCTCAATTACCTTGACAAACCGGTGCCACAGCACATTGACCCTGTACCGGTACCCCGCTGTATATACTGTAGTCTCGCTATTGTTATTTTACTGCTGCTCTTTAATTACTCATTACTTTTATATATTATTCTTATTTGTACTGCATTGATGGTTAGGGGCTCGTAAAATCATCAGTAAATGTAAAAAAAACTCAGAACGTTGTTTGTTATTACTTTTATACCTATTTGTTGTTCATTACACCATTTTGGAATTTTAAGTCAAACTGTTGTTACTGGACTTTCAATGTGACAAGGTATTTGGCTACTAATGTTTTTTTTTTTTTTTTTTTTTTTTTGGGGGGGGGGGGGGTAGTACAAAGCAGCACATAGATGACAATCAGGCAAAGAGCTGTAGTCTGTCTCCATCTCCTGGTAATTTTCAGAAACTTGACACTGAATGTCTTTTTCATCCTCTGGCTATGAGTGCAGGCCAAAATACTTTGCACCATTTCATTAGAGCATTTTTGGTTGTTTGATATTTAGAATAACTTAACCTAACGTTAAAGGACCTAACGGTAAAGGACCTGCAAAAGCTATGAGTCCTGCCTGCTCCATGTCCTTTTGGAGGACAAAGAGGTGCCATACACACAGCCTCCTTTTGTGGTGCTTATTGAAGATAGGAAAATAACAGTGTGCTGACCGAAAATAAAATCTGTGTCTTTACTCCACAAGGATTCACAGAATGAGAGATAAGAGAAGCTTATCTGGGAAACAAACTGCCATGTCACATTGGTGGACCTACTGTAGACAGTGTTTCCCCTACCATTATATAGAGCCAAGTGGGAACCCCCACCTATAGGCCTGTTCACAAAAATGTTTATATTTAAATAGACCCTGAATGTTTGTTTGCAACCCCTCTGGAAAACAAGATAGGGGTAACACTGGTGGACGCAGTAAGTGTTGAAAAGTGTTGCCAAGTGAGCTTTGTTGCCACACGCAACAGTTTCTCATATGGTCCTCATACGGTTTGGCCAGAGCTCTGGCAATTTCCTTAGTTGAGAAATGTCCTCAGCTCTTCCTGTGTTGAGAAATGTTGTGCTGGAAATGAGGGGGTGTGTCTGGAATTCCCAGCAATAAGAATGTCCCAGTGGGCCACTGAAACACTGTTGAAATGAGCTCTCCCTCAAATCAAACCAATGCAAACAACATTTTACTGGTCACATTCACATATTTAATAGATGTTATTTATATATATATATTAAAAGTTCTTGCTAATTTCCAATTGGTAGTTACAGTCTTGTCTTATCACTGCAAGTCCCGTATGGACTCGGGAGAGGTGAATGTCAAGAGCCATGTGTCCTCTAAAACACACCCCAAAGAAAGCCTCACTACTTCTTGACACAATGCCCACTTAACCCAGAAGCACCAATGTGTCAGAGGAATCACTGCACACCTGGTAACCGTGTCAGTGTGCACTGCCCGCCACAGGAGTCACTAGCTCACAATGGGACAAGGAAATCCCTGCCAGCCAAATCCTTCCCTAACCCAGACAATGCTGGGCCAATTGTGCGCCGCCCCATGGGTCTCCTGGTCGCAGCCAGCTGCGACAGAGCCTGGACTCAGACCCATAATCTCTAGTGGCACAGCTAGCAATACGATGCAATGCCTTAGACCACTGCGTCACTCGGGAGGCCTTAGCACATGTTATTGCGGGTTTAGTGAAATGCTTGTGGTCCTAGCTCCAACAGTGCAGTAGTATCTAACATTTCACAACAATACACACCAATCTAAAAGTAAAAGAATGGAATTAAGAAATATAGAAATATTAGATTGCGCAATGCCGGAGTGGCATTGACTAAAATACAGTAGAATATAATACAGTATATACATATGAGATGAGTAAAGCAGTATGTAAACATTATTTAAACATTATTAAAGTGACTCGTGTTCCATTATTACATTTCTTGATACTACCCATCCCGTATCCGGGATCGTGAATACAGCCTCAGGCTCATTAGCATAACGCAACGTTAACGATTTCTGAAAATCGCAAATTAAATGAAAATAATATGCCTGCTCTCAAGCTTAGCCTTTTCTTAACAACACTGTCATCTCAGATTTTCAAAATATGCTTTTGAACCATAGCAAATCAAGCATTTGTGTAAGAGTATTGCAAGCTAGCTTAGCATTTTGCATAGCATTTAGCACGCAACATTTTCACAAAAACCAGATAACCAAATAAATAAAATCATTTACCTTTGAAGAACTTCGGATGTTTTCAATGAGGAGACTCTCAGTTACATAGCAAATGTTCAGTTTTTCCTGAAAGAATCTTTGTGTATGTAGAAATCGCTCCGTTTTGTACATCACATTTGGCTACCGAAACGAACCGAAAATTCAGTCACCAAAACGTCAAACTTTTTCCAAATTAACTCCATAATATCGACCGAAACATGGCAAACGTTGTTTAGAATCAATCCTCAAGATGTTTTTTCACATATCTCTTCATTGATATGCCGTTCGTGGAAGCCTGCTTTCGTCTCAGAATCCCATGGAAAAATACCAGCAGCTGAAAATGACGCACCAATTTTGAGGACACCAGGCGGACACCTGGCAAATGTAGTCTCTTATGGTAAATCTTCCAATGATATGCCTACAAATACGTCACAATGCTGCAGACACCTTGGGGAAACGATAGATAGGGCAGGCTCATTCCTGTCGCATTCACAGCCATATAAGGAGACAATGGAAAACAGAGTCTCAAAAATCCTGCTCATTTCCTGGTTGCAGTTTCATCTTGGTTTTGCCTGTAGCTCCTGTTCTGGGGCACTCACAGAAACTTCAGAGTGTTTTCTTTCCAAAGCTATCAATTATATGCATAGTCGAGCATCTTTTTGTGACAAAATATCTTGTTTAAAACGGGAACGTTTTTCATCCAAAAATGAAATAGCGCCCCCAGAGTTTCAAGAGGTTAACGGTCTGATGGCCTTGAGATAGAAGCTGTTTTTCAGTCTCTCGGTCCCGGCTTTAATGCAGCTGTACTGACCTTGCCTTCTGGATGATAGCGGTGTAAACAGGCCTTGGCTCGTGTGGTTGATGTCCTTGATGATCTTTTTGGCTTTCCTGTGACATCTGGTGCTGTAAGTGTCCTGGAGGGCAGGTAGTTTGCCCCTGGTGATGCGTTGGGCAGACCCCAACACCCTCTGGAGAGCCCTGCTGTTGCGGTCTGTGCAGTTGCCGTACCAAGCAGTGATATAGCCCGACAGGATGCTCTCAATTGTGCATCAGTAAAAGTTTGGTTTTAGGTGCCAAGCCACATTTCTTCACCCATCTGAGGTTGAAGAGGCGCAGTTGTGCCTTCTTCACAACACTGTCTGTGTGCGTGGACCATTTCAGATCGTCAGTGATGTGTATGCCGAGGAACTTGAAGCTTTCCACCTCCTCCATGGTGGTCCCGTCAATGTGGATAGGTGCATGCTCCCTTTGCTATTTCCTGAAGTCCACGATCAGCTCCTTTGTTTTGTTGACGTTGAGTGAGAGGTTATTTTCCTGGCACCACTGTCCCAGGAACCTCACCTCCTCCCTGTAGGCTGTCTCGTCATTGTTGGTAATCAGGCATTCTTACTGTTGCGTCATCTACACACTTGATGATTGAGTTGGAGACGGGCCTGGCCACGCATTCATGGGTGAACAGGGAGTACAGGAGGGGGCTGAGCACGCACTCTTGTGGGGCCCCTGTGTTGAGGATCAGCGAAGTGGAGGTGTTATTTCCTACCTTCACCACCTTGGAGGCGGCCCGCCAGGAAATCCAGGACCCAGTTGCAGAGGGTGGGGTTCAAACCCAGGGCCCTGACTTTAATGATGACTATGGTGTTGAATGCTGAGCCATAGTCAATGAACAGCATTCTTACATAGGTATTCCTCTTGTCCAGATGGGATAGGGCAGTGTGCATTGCGATGGCGATTGCATCGTCTGTAGATCTATTGGGGCGGTAAGCAAATTGAAGTGGATCTAGGGTGTCAGGTAAGTTGGAGGTGATATGATTCTTAACTAGCCTTTCAAAGCACTTTATGATAACAGAAGTGAGTGCTACGGGGCGATAGTCATTTAGTTCAGTTGCCTTGCTTTCTTGGGTACAGGATCAATAGTGGACATATTGAAGCAAGTAGGGACAGTAAACTGGGATAGGGATAGATTGAATATGTCCGTAAACACTCTATTGTCCTCAAAGTGGGCGAAGAAGGTGTTTAGCTTGTCCGGTAGCAAGACCAGGGTGGCCGTGATGTGGCTGGTTTTCCCTTTGTAGTCCGTGATTGTCTGTAGACCCTGCAACATACATCGTGTCTGGGCTGTTGAATTGCAACTCCATTTTGTCTCTGTACTGACGTTTTGCCTGTTTGACTTACAGAGGGAATAACTACACTTTTTGTATTTGGCCATATTCCCAGTCACCTTGCCATGGTTAAATGCGGTGGTTCGTGCTTTCAATTTTGTGCGAATGCTGCCATCTATTCACGGTTTCTGGTTTAGGTAGGTTTTAATCTGTTGTACAATGAGTGTACAAAACATTAAGAACACCTGCTCTTTCCATGACTGACTGACCAGGTGAATCCAGTTGAAAGCTTTGATCCCCTTATTGATGTCACCTGTTAAATTCTTTAAAAGTGCTTTCCTCACCATCTTAAATAAGCATGCCCCATTCCATTTTTTTTAACCAGCAACAGACATAGCCCTTGGTTCACTCCAGACCTGACTGCCCTTGACCAGCACAAAAACATCATGTGGCGTACTGCGTTAGCATCGAATAGCCCCCGCGATATGCAACTACACAGGCAGTTAGGAAAGCAAAGGCTAGCTTTTTCAAACATAAATTTACATTCTGTAGCACTAACTCCAAAAAGTTCTGGGACACTGTAAAGTCCATGGAGAATAAGAGCACCTCCTCCCAGCTGCCCACTGCACTGAGGCTAGGAAACACTGTCACCACGGATAAATATGCGATAATTGAGAATTTCAATAAGTATTTTTCTACGGCTGGCCATGCTTTCCACCTGGCTACCCCTACCCCGGTCAACAGCCCTCTACCCCTCTGCAACTTGCCCAAGCCTCCCCCATTTCTCCTTCACCAAAATCCAGATAGCTGATGTTCTGAAAGATCTGCAAAATCTGGACCCCTACAAATCAGCAGGGCTAGACAATCTGGACCCTCTCTTCCTAAAATTATCCGCCAAAATTGTTACAACCCCTATTACTAGCTTGTTCAACCTCTCTTTCGTATCGTCTGAGATCCCCAAAGATTGGAAAGCTGCTGCGGCCATCCCCTACTTCATAGGGGGAGACACTCTAGACTCAAACTGCTCCAGACCTATATCTATTCTACCCTGCCTTTCTAAGGTCTTCAAAAGCCAAGTTAACAAACAGATCGCCGACCATTTCGAATCCCACCGTACCTTCTCCGCTATGCAATCTGGTTTCCGAGCTGGTCATGGGTGCACCTCAGCCACACTCAAGGTCCTAAATGACATCATAACCGCCATCGATAAGAGACAATACTGTGCAGCTGTATTCATCGACCTGGCCAAGGCTTTTGACTCTGTCAATCACCACATTCTTATCGGGTAGACTGCTTCGCCTGGATCACCAACTACTTCTCTGACAGAGTTCAGTGTGTCAAATCAGAGGGCCTGTTGTCCGGACCTCTGGAAGTCTCTATGGCGGTGCCACAGGGTTCAATCCTCGGGCCGACTCTTTTCTCTGTATACATCAATGATGTCACTCTTGCTGTTGGTGATTCTTTGATCCACCTCTACGCAGACGACACCATTCTGTTTACTTCTGGCTCTTCTTTGGACACTGTGTTAACTAACCTCCAGATGAGCTCCAATGCCATAAAACTCTCCTTCCGTGGCTCTTAAATGCAAGCAAAACTAAATGCATGCTTTTCATCCTATCGCTGCCCACACATACCCACCCATCCAGCATCACTACTCTATACGGTTCTGACTTAGAATATGTGGACAACTACAAATACCTAAGTGTCTGGTTAAACTGTAAACTCTCCTTCCAGACTCACATTAAGCATCTCCAATCCAAAATTAAATCTACAATTGGCTTCCTATTTCGCAACAAAGCATCCTTAACTCATGCTGCCAAACATACCCTAGTAAATCGGACTATCCTACCGATCCTTGACTTCGGCGATGTCATTTAATAAATAGCCTCCAACACTCTACTCAGCAAATTGGCTGCAGTCTATCACAGTACCATCCATTTTGTCACCAAAGCCCTATATACTACCCATCACTGCGACCTGTATTCTCTCGTTGGCTGGCCCTCGCTTCATATCCATCGCCAAACCCACTGGCTCCAAGTCATCAAGTTGTTGCTAGGTAAAGCTCCGCATTATCTCAGCTCACTGGTCACCATAGCAGCACCCACCCGAGCACGCGCTCCAGGAGGTATATTTCAGTGGTCACCCCCAAAGCCAATTCCTCCTTCGGCCGCCTTTCCTTCCAGTTCTCTGCTGTCAATAACTGGAACGAAATGCAAAAATCACTGAAGCTGGAGACTCATATCTCCCCCACTAGCTTTAAGCACAAGCTGTCAGAGCAGCTCACAGATCACTGCACCTGTACATAGCCCATCTGTAAATAGCCCATCCAACTATCTCCTCGCCATATTGTTATTTCTTTGAATTATTGCAGTGCTTGAGGCGTCACTATAGACCCGGGTTCGATCCCAGGCTGTGTCACAGCCGGCCGTGACCGGGAGACCCATGAGGCGGTGCACAATTGACCCAGCATCATCTGAGTTAGGGGAGGCTTTGGCCGGATGGAATTTCCTTGTCCCATCGTGCTCTAGTGACTGTTTGTGGTGGGCCGGGCACCTGCAAGCTGATGTACAGCGTTTCCGACACATTGGTGCGGCTGGCTTCCAAGTTAAGTGAGCAGTGTGTCTTGGCGGGGTCGTGTTTCGTGGGATGCGTGGCTCTCAACCTTCGCCTCTCGAGTCAGTAGTGGAGTTGCAGCGATGGGACAAGACTGACTACCAATTGAATATCAAGACATTGGGCAGAAAAAAGGGCTAAAAGTAAAAAAAATATATATTAACAAACTGCAACGCTGCTGGATTTTTCACATTCAACAGTTTCCCGTGTGTATCAAGAATGGTCCGCCACCCAAAGGACATCCAGCCAACTTGACACAACTGTTGGAAGCATTGGAGTCAACATGTGTCAGCATCCCTGTGGAACACTTTCCATGCAACGACAAATTGCGGCTCTTCTCAGGGCAAAATAGTGTGAAACTCAATATTAGGATGGTGTTCATAATGTTTTGAACACTCAGTCTTGTACAAAATCAGTTGAAAATGATCTTGCGTTATTACCAGCAGTTGACGTCAATTCTTGCTAGGTTGGTCCAATGAGAAATATGGGGTTACGTAGATACAGTGGGAAGAAAAAGTATGAACGCTTTAGAATTACCTGGATTTCTGTATAAATTGGTCATAAAATGTTATCTGATCTTCATCTAAGTCACAACAATAGACAAACACAGTCAGCTTAAACTAATAACACACAAACAATTATAATTTTTAATGTATTTATTTAACACACCATGTAAACATTCACAGTGCAGGTTGGAAAAAGTATGTAAACCCTTGTATTTAATAACAGGTTGACCCTCCTTAGGCAGCAATAACCTCAACCAGACATTTTCTCGAGTTACGGATTGCACCTGCACCACAGTCAGGAGGAATTTTGGACCATTCCTCTTCACAAAACTGTTTCAGTTCAGAAATATTCTTTGGATGTCTGGTGTGAACCGCTTTCTTGAGGTCATGCTACAGCATCTCAATCGGGTTGAGGTCAGGACTCTGACTGGGCCACTCCAGAAGGTGTATTTTCTTTTGTTGAAGCCATTCTGTTGTTGATTTACTTCTGTGTTTTGGGTCGTTTTCATGTTGCATCATCCAACTTCTGTTGATCTTCAATTGGCGGACAGATAGCCTTACATTCTCATGCAAAATGTCTTGATAAACTTGGGAATACATTTTTCCAGCGATGATAGTAAGCTGTCCAGGGCCTGAGGCAGCAAAGCAGCCTCAGGGCCTGGACAGCATTTATAGACAATTTGTCTTACCGTGGACTGATGAACATCAAGGCTTTTAGAGATACTTTTGTAACCCTTTCCAGCTTTATGCAAGTCAACAATTCTTAATCTTGGGTCTTCAGAGATCTCTTTTGTTCACGGTTCACATCAGGCAATGCTTCTTGTGAATAGCAAATTTAAATTTTGTGTGTGTTTTAAATAGGGCAGGGCAGCTCTAACCAACATCTCCAATCTCGTCTCAGTGATTGTACTCCAGGTTAGCTGACTCCTGACTCCAATTAGGTTTTGGAGAAGTCATTAGCCTAGGGGTTCACATACTTTTTCCAACCTAAACTTTGAATATTTAAATGATGTATTCAATATAGACAATAAAACTACAATAATTTGTGTGTTATTAGTTTAAGCAGACTGTGTTTGTCTGTTGTTGTGACTTAGATGAAGATCAGATCTACTTTTATGACCAGTTTATGCAGAAATCCAGATAATTCCAAAGGGTTCACATACGTTTTTTTTTTGCCATGTCTCATGTCTGTCTCCATGTATGTGAAACGAGTATGAATAATTTACAAGTAAGTCGTACCTTTTTGTTCACCTGCATGTGGACAAAGCCAATGTGTGAGATATATCAGAACAACCGTAAAAGCACAGTGTGTAGGCCTACATGAACTTTACCATGGTTAAAGACTCAGATTTTTCATTTTAAAATGTATACCAAACAAAACCATTGATTTCAAAGTTTAACAAACAATATAACTCTATGCACAAGGACAACTTTTACAAATCTCCACTGAAAATTTAACAAAAACACATATACCAGAAGAACTGTGCAGATATAACATTTGGTATCAGAATAAAATGGATGGATATTTTACTGTAATTCGGTTACTGTAATAAACTTTGCATCTGCACAGTTTTTCCAGGATTATTTTTTTTTTTACTGTGAAAATTGTTTGTAGTAGTTGTTGTGCACAGAGCTGTATGGTTTGTAAAACTTTTAAATCAATGGTTTTTGTTTGGCATACATTTTAAATTGAAAAATCAGTCTCCGCGTAGTATTGTTATCGTGTAATTGCCCATAAGATAAAAACGAAGCAATAGACATACACATGTAATTCTGTGATCTAACGTCTGTGGTCTCTGTCTGTCTGTTGGTCTCTCTGTGTGTCCAGCTGGATGACCCGTCCGTGTTTCCAGCTGTCATCGTAGAGCAGGTGCCCGCCACTGACCTGATGCAGGTCTACTCGGGCATGGAATCGGACGAGGTGGCAAACGGCATCATGGTGGACACCACTCTACACGTGGTGGAGGAGCCCATTATGGTCGGAGACGTGGGCCTCTCAGGTGAGGAGGAGATGATACTTTACACACATGCCTAGGGGATAGGGGCTAGGTTTTTTTCCCAGACAGGGCCTGGTATTAATTACTACGTGATTGTAACATCCTTTCAAGTTTGTCTTAAAATCTGTCTGTTTCATGTTCTGATGACAATCCCTGTCTGATTGGCCAATAGAAACGACGGTGTCGGGCACAGAGGACAGCATGGAAACCAACGAGGCTGCGGCAGCCCTTCTCAACATGGAGTCACCAAACAACATCCTGGACGAGAAGCGCATGAGTACGATTTGTGTTGTTTTGTTGTGGCTACTTGCTAGGAGGGAGGATAGGGGAAGGATTATTTTTTTAAAATCTTTTGGTACCACTTGTTTGTTAACTGAATCCAATTTCTACCTCAAAGCATTTACCACTTTCAAAGCATTGTTAAAACGTATAAGTTTTTGATGAAGGCTATTTGTAGGCAGTTTCATTTGTAGTATTTTCACTAATTCCCATAATTATCTCTGGCTGTTGCTTTAGTTCCCAGTCTCATAATATTACATAACTGGGAGTAAAATTGACTGTACTACTTTTCTCCATTGTTGTAGTTCACACCTATGGGACCATGTTGGAGTCTGACTACACCTACATCCCTCTTCGGCCGGAGGCCAATGGCTGCATTGATGTATCGCTGGATGAGGAAACATCCTCCATGGACGAGATCCCTCAGAAGAGCATGTCCAAACCACAGAGGAAAACTAAAGGTACCACAGGGGTCCTCATGGACTGGAGTGTTACAAAACATTAGGTTGTCAAACAATGTTATTTAGTCTTGTTTTTAACGTTCTAGATTAAAATATTCAATTTACACTCATGCTTCGAAGAGATTTTTTAAGAGTTAACACAGGAGTGCATTGGTAAATATATGTGCTTATTAGCCACAGCTTACAGCCTTATTAGCACACTGTGTTTTTATTTAGCCACTGACAGTGATATGCTTAATTTGGTGTCACAGTTTTGACCTGAACGCTTCTCCCGTCTTAGTGCGCAAGCCGCGGGCGGTGCGTCCATACTCCCCCATCACCACTCCCAGCCTGCCACTCAAGAAGAAGAGCAAGGAGGGCAAAGGTGAGCGTTCTTCTCAACCAGCTCACTTCTCGAAAAACAGCCAATTGAAATCATGGTCTCTCCTGGCCCTGTCTCAACTGACTCGCCTCTTGAAAAAACAGCCAATCGAAATCAAGGTCTCTCTCTTGGCCTATTCTGTGGGCTAATGTGCACGTTTCTGCCTGTAGAGTGGTGCAATCAGCAACCAGCAGCCCATGTAGTCCAGTTGGGTTGGACCTCAGCTTGCTAATTGATTGGGTACTCTCAAAGTGCTGTGTCTCACAGGGAAATAACTGTAATTGCGGCTGTGTGTTCCCTTGCACAGCACAGAGAGGGGATGGGGAGAGGGGTTGGTTCAGCCGGACACGTATACAAGTGGCTGCTGGAGGGGTCTCTGTTTCTAAACACTTCTGGTCCTAACCATTTCACAAACATGAGTAATCTACTTTCAGAGCCCCATCCAATTTTCCAACCCTAGACACACACACACACACACACACACACACAATGAGAATAGCAAATTAATTGATTTAGGTTATGGGGTGGGAGTGCTGTAATTGCGTCTCTGCCTTCTTTTTTCATTTGTTAGGTAAAACCTAAATGAATTATGAATGGGTGTAGCAGAGCTCCAAGCTCACATGTACAGTATTAGGCTCACACGTTAAAATGGCAAATTCCTATTTTCTCCCCCCTACGTAGGGAACACCATCTACCTATGGGAGTTCCTCCTGGCCCTGTTGCAGGACAAGAACACCTGTCCCAAGTACATTAAGTGGACGCAGAGGGAGAAGGGCATCTTTAAGCTGGTGGACTCAAAGGCCGTGTCCAAACTGTGGGGCAAGCACAAGAACAAACCTGACATGAACTATGAAACCATGGGCAGGGCACTCAGGTGAGAGGAGTGTTATTACACACATGGTGTTGGCCTACATCATAGTGTTCAGGAAACCAGCCTACTGATTTTGCTGCACTCGTTATGTTTAGGGGGGGTCTTAGGCCTAGCTACATGGTCTGTAACCTGATTTTGATGTGATCATGTCAGGACCCGGTTTCGAACCTGGGTCTCCGGAGTGAGAAACAGTCACTTAACCAACTGAGCCACGAATAGACAGCAGAACCCAGAAGATGAGGCAGACACAGCAGTACTTAAGACGGTGTATTTAATAAAGAAAAAATCCTAAAATACAAAAAATGGCAAATCCAAAAGGTGGTAGGTAAAACACAAAAAGACCTCAAAAGAAACTCACCAAAAATAAACAAAAACAAAAAACAGAATACCACAAGAACGTCACCCGGAATCGACAAGAGCACACAGAACACTAGGGCAGGGTGCTAACATACAAACACAGAGCACAGAACTGAGGGAAACAAAGGGTTTAAATACAATCAGGGAAAACGAGACACAGGTGCAAATAATAATGGGGATCAAGGGAAAAACATAGGGACAAAAAGCACAATGGGGGCATCTACTGACCAAAACCCGGAACAACCCTGGCCAAATCCTGACAGAATCCCCCCTCTAGGAACGGCTCCTGACGTTCCTACCAGCTCTCTCAGGGTGGAGAACCCTGAACTGACGAATGAGGTCAGGGTCCAGGATGTCTTTGGCAGGAACCCAGGAGCGCTCCTCAGGACCGTAGCCTTCCCAGTCCACCAGATACTGCCAGGACCGCTGCACCCGGCGGGAATCCAGTATCCGGTGGACGGTATAAGCCGGCTGGCCTCCAATGACACGAGGCGGAGGGGAGGTCTGTCTGCCGGGACAAGGGGAAAAAACAACAGGTTTTAACAATGACACATGAAATGTGGGATTAATCTTAAGGGATCTGGGTAAGTGTAGGCGATAAGAAACTGGGTTAACTCTCCTGGCAACCTTGAAGGGACCGATGTATTTTTGGGACAGCTTGCGAGACTCCACCCGTAGAGGTAAGTCTCTTGTGGAGAGCCAGACTCTCTGGCCGGGGCGCAGGGTAGGCCCGGGACGGCGACGTCTGTTGGCTTGTTGTTGATACCTCTGTGAGGAACGCATCAGATTAAGACGGGTCTTCCTCCACATAAGCCGACAGCGTCTGACGAACCTCAAGGCTGAAGGCACTCTGACTTCTGCCTCCTGGTCCGGGAACAATGGAGGAGCATAGCCAAACTGACACTCGTGCGGGGACATACCAGTGGAGGAGGAGCGCAAGGTGTTGTGCGCGTATTCGGCCCAAACAATAAAGGATGACCATGTGGACGGGTTGTCACGAGTCATACATCGGAGGGTGGTTTCCAGCTCTTGATTCATCCTCTCTGTTTGGCCGTTGGACTCCGGATGGTACCCTGAAGATAGACTGGCAGAAGCCCCCATGAGTTGGCAGAAGGCCTTCCAAAACCTTGAGGCGAACTGGGGACCTCTGTCAGAAACCACATCTTGAGGAATGCCGAAGACTCGGAACACATGATTAATTACCAACTCAGCCGTTTCCTTGGCAGAAGGTAACTTAGTCAGAGGGACGAACCTGGCCGCCTTTGAAAACCTGTCGATTATGACTAGGATAGTAGTATTGCCATGGGATGGAGGAAGTCCAGTAATAAAGTCCAATGAGATATGGGACCAGGGTCTGTGGGGAACAGGTAAAGGGTGAAGGAGTCCTTGAGGGCGGAGGTGAGAAGATTTGCCCTGGCAGCACACGGGGCAGGCATTGACGAAAGTGGCAACGTCTTCTCTTATGGTAGGCCACCAGAACTTACGCTGGATGAACTCCAAGGTGCGACCTACGCCCGGATGACAGGTGAGGCGAGAGGAGTGCCCCCACAGAAGGACCTGAGTCCTCACTGCCTTGGGGACAAACAACCGATTGGCAGGGCCTCCTTTAGGGTCCGGTTCGCTAGCTTGAGCACGTCTCACGGTATCCTCAACTTGCCACGAGATCGGAGCCACAATCTTAGCAGCAGGAAGGACAGGCATGTCCGTGTCATCTCGAATGGCAGGAGCGTAGACTCGGGACAGGGCATCCGGTTTGAGATTCTTCGACCCGGGCCGATAGGTGAGGATAAACTGGAATCGATTGAAGAAAAGAGACCATCTAGCTTGTCTAGAGTTCAATCGCTTCGCCTGCTGGATATACTCCAGATTTTTGTGGTCCGTAAGCACTTGAAACGGGTGAGAAGCCCCCTCGAGCCAGTGTCTCCATTCCTTCAATGCCATCTTAACCGCTAGGAGTTCACGATCCCCACATCGTAGTTCCTCTCAGTCGGGGTAAGCCGGTGTGAGAAGAAAGAGCACGGATGAAGCTTCTTGTCTTCACCCCTCTGAGACAGGACAGCTCCAACACCAACCTCTGATGCGTCTACCTCCACCACAAATGGTTCATCCGTAGTCGGTAGTATCAGGATGGGAGCAGAGAGGATGCGCTGCTTGAGTCCTTGGAAGGCCGTCTCAGCTTCTCTTCCCCAAAAAAACCTTGCATTGCCACCTTTGGTTAAAGCTGAGAGAGGAGCTGCCACCAAACTGAAGTTCTTGATGAACTTGCGGTAAAAGTTTGTGAAGCCCAGGAAACGCTGAACATCCTTAACGGATTTGGGGGTGGGCCAATCCGCTACCGCCCCTACCTTCCTAGGGTCCATTTGGACTCGACCGGATTCCACTACAAATCCCAGGAATTGTACTCGGGATGAATGGAATTCACATTTTTCCGGCTTAACGTACAGATGGCTGTCCAGGAGGCGTTTGAGTACTTGTCTGACATGCTTAGTGTGTTCTTGAAGGGAGCTCGAAAAGATGAGGATGTCATCCAAGTAAACGAACACAAATATGTTAAGCATATCCCTAAGCACATCGTTTATGAGCGCTTGGAACACCGCTGGGGCGTTGGTCAGGCCGAAGGGCATCACCAAGTATTCATAGTGACCAGTAGGCGTGTTGAAAGCGGTCTTCCACTCGTCACCAGGTCTGATCCGCACAAGATGGTATGCGTTCCGCAGGTCAAGCTTAGTGAAAACAACTGCTTCCTGGAGCAGCTCGAAGGCTGTGGCCATAAGGGGTAGCGGGTAACGGTTACGGACGGTTATGTCATTGAGTCCCCGGTAGTCGATGCAAGGACGTAATCCACCATCTTTCTTGGCCACAAAGAAAAACCCTGCTCCCGCCGGGAGGTAGATGGACGCATGAGACCTGCTTCCAGAGAGTCCTTGATGTAGGTATCCATAGCAGCTCGTTCGGGTGGAGATAGGGAAAAGATCCGACCCCTGGGGGAGCAAGTGCCCGGAAACAGGTCGATGGGGCAATCGTAAGATCTATGGGGTGGTAGCATGGTGGCCCTCTGTTTGCTAAACACCAGTTTGAGGTCATGGTAACACTCGGGAACTCGGGTCAGGTCGATGGATTCTAAAGACTCGGGAGTAGAACTCGGGGAATTCTGGAAAATACAAGTAGCTTGGCACGTAGGACCCCACTGCTTGATAGTGCCCACAGACCAGTCGATGTGAGGGTTATGGCTGTGAAGCCAGGGGTATCCAAGGACGAGAGGGAACTCGGAACAGGAGATCAAATGAAAGTTCATCAATTCCTGGTGTTGTGAAACTGAAAGTCTCAAGGAGGTAGTGACATGAGTGACAAGTCCAGATCCCAAAGGGCTTCCATCCAATGTAGTAACCCTCATGGGGTCACTTAGAGGTTCAGAGGGAACGCCATTCTCCTTCGCCCAGACACCATCCATGAAGTTACCTGCGGCTCCAGAGTCTACCAAGGCTTGAAGGTGAAGCTTGTGGTTGTCCCAGGAGAGGGTGACTGGAATGAGCAGACGGGAGTTGGACGGATGGGAGGAGGTTATGTTTCCCGTTACAGTTCCCCCCGGTCTGTACGGGACAGAGCGTTTCCCTGGAGCCCGGGACACGTGGAACGGAAATGGCCCGGTTTGCCGCAATATAGACAGCGTCGCTCCCTCATCCGGCGGTCTCTCTCTGCCTGGGAGATGCGTCCAATCTGCATGGGTTCCGGTGGAGCCAGCGATGATAAAGGTGGGAACTCGGAGCTGGGACTGATAGGAGCTAGAGGTCTACGGTTGAGTTCTCTCTCTCTCAGACGCTGGTCAATGCGTGAGGCCAACTTGATCAGGGACTCGAGATTGTCCGGTGGTTCCCGAGTGGCCAGTTCATCTTGGATAGTGTCGGAAAGGCCTTTCAGAAAGCACACCGTGAGCGCCTCGTTGTTCCAGCCACTCGCTGCTGCCACCGTGCGGAACTGGATGGCGTAGTCCGTCACGCTGCGCCAACCTTGATGGAGAGTCAGGAGCTGTTTGGCTGAGTCAGAACCACTGCTTGGGCCTTGAAACACTCGTTTGAATTCCTCAGCAAAGGCAGAGTAGCTGGCACAGCAGGAACTATGGGCATCCCACACAGCAGTAGCCCAGGCCAGGGCTTTTTCCGACAGCAGGGTGATGATATATGCGATCTTAGACCGGTCGGTGGGAAACGACGAGGGTTGCAGCTCAAAGGAGAGAGAACATTGAGTGAGAAACCCTTTACAAGCACTTGGATCACCTGAGAACCGTTGGGGAGGTGGAAGACGAGGTTCAGCCAGGGGTTAACTGCCATTGGTACGTGAACTTGAGGTACTGGGACGGGAACTGTTGCCGGGGTAAGTCGATCAGATATTTGCTTAATGGAAGTCAGCATCTCCGACAGAAGATGAGAATGTCTAGCCATTAAGGCCTCTTGCTGAACCAGGGCGGCTTCGTGGCGTTGGACAGTCTCCTGGTGGTGGGACAGCGTGGCAAAAAGGTCCTGGGAACTGGCTGCCTCTGGGTTCATTTTTGGCTCTGTGTTTCTGTCAGGACCCGGTTTCGAACCTGGGTCTCCGGAGTGAGAAACAGTCACTTAACCAACTGAGCCACGAATAGACAGCAGAACCCAGAAGATGAGGCAGACACAGTAGTACTTAAGACGGTGTATTTAATAAAGAAAAAATCCTAAAATACAAAAAATGGCAAATCCAAAAGGTGGTAGGTAAAACACAAAAAGACCTCAAAAGAAACTCACCAAAAATAAACAAAAACAAAAAACAGAATACCACAAGAACGTCACCCGGAATCGACAAGAGCACACAGAACACTAGGGCAGGGTGCTAACATACAAACACAGAGCACAGAACTGAGGGAAACAAAGGGTTTAAATACAATCAGGGGAAACGAGACACAGGTGCAAATAATAATGGGGATCAAGGGAAAAACATAGGGACAAAAAGCACAATGGGGGCATCTACTGACCAAAACCCGGAACAACCCTGGCCAAATCCTGACAGATCATAAATGTGAGATGTAAGCATATGCAACCAGGTATTGAATGCATGTGCCCAGGGAGACAGCCACCTTACCTTAGGCCCAGGGCCAGCACAGTCATGACTCCCATGATCGTCCACCAGGTTAGTATTTGTTTAAAGTGGTGATCCCAAAATAAATATATACAAAAAGAAAACTACAAGGTAAAACCTAGTCAGTTGCACAACTGGATGCATTCAAACGAAATGTGTCCTACACAGACTTTCCCACCTTGGGGATTCAAACCAGCGATCTTTCAGTTATTGGCACAATACTCTTAAAACCACTAGGCTTCCTGCCGTCCCTTACAAAGAATCATTCCTAAACTAAAGAGGCTAACTAACACACAACCACATCAAACACTGGTAGGCCAAGTTCTCTGGTCTACAGATTGCCAATCATCCTGACAGCTCTCTGGACTTAATGGGATACTTTGGGATTTTGGCAATGATGCCCTTTATCTACTTCCCCAGAGTCAGATGAACTCGTGGATAGCATTTGTATGTCTTTGTGTCCATTATGAAGGAAGTTAGAGGTAGTTTTGCGAGCCAAAGCTCACTAGCATTCACACAATGACTGAAAGTCTATGGGTATCTACGAGCATGCTAGCAGATACCCATAAACTTCCAGTCATTGCTCTAACGCTATCTCTAACTTCAGCTCTGGACTCTAGTTTGTGCTGCCATCTGGGGATGCATTGTGAAAGTGCATGGTATTGTGTTTGTCTATATCCTAACACTAAACTTGTAAGTGAGGACTTAGTGGACTGTATATTCTTTAGGTTAAGTGTTACTTTATGTGTTCGATCCCGTGTGCTGGTAAGGGCACAGATGACAGGCGGGTAGGATTCCAGTTGAGGTGGTTTAATAATGCTGAAGATGCATAGGCATGGAACAGCACCGCACAGTGTATGTAGGCAACTAACTAGCTTCAACCAAAGTGTGTGTGTGTGTGTGTGGTATATCAACAAGGACGCACACTGGCCTTGGCTAACACAATGAAAGCTAACTGGTGGGAAAACACAAGGATGACTGGAGTTTTCTCTCACTTGACTTCTCTCGAGCTGATCTTCTTCTCAATGCTCCGCCCACTTGACCGGTGGGCGGAGCACCAGCTCTGGTATGATACTTCACAGCCTTTTGTACAAAACTACCCCTCATATCATAACAATAGAAATACATAATTGGCCTGCACAGTTAAGAAGGGTATCATGCTAAAATGCCTGTGCAGCTGTTGCAGTAAAAAGCACTACAAAAAGTAAAAAATATAAGTGCTCCGAGATCACATAGACGCCAAACCGCACATACAGTACAGTATATTGTGTTGTACCGACATAGTGTCGTCCTCAAGTGCAGAAATAACAAAATCTCAACTCGCCCCCATCTCGAAGGCAGTATTATAACATCAATGAAACACACTGAGAATTTGTTTTAATACAGTGAGCAAGGCACTGGGTGTCAGGCAGACAAGTCTGGCTGACATCTATAAATAGAAGAGCCCACACAAAAGGTTATTATGGACCCCAGACATCCTTTGTACCAGGACTTTAAGTCCCATATGAGGTCAACATTATCAAGGACCAGGTTATAAAAGAAATAGAGCAAAGCAATCATCTATTCCAGTGTCACCTTATTCAAGGTATTCAAGGTGGACCTTATTCAAAACCTAGCCCATTATTATTCTGTCTGTAATGTTACTTCATGTTTACTCAATACCACAAACAAAATGTCCTCCAAAAGGGGACAACTAAATCATGATCTTACCATAACGGTGACTACTCTCCCTCCTAAGGTATTACTACCAGCGCGGTATCCTGGCTAAGGTGGAGGGCCAACGGCTGGTCTACCAGTTTAAAGAGATGCCTCCTGACCTAGTGGTGATCGATGATGAGGACACGTGCCCCGAACTCAGCGCTGGCTACGGGGGTCAGCGCCCCAGCCATCACGGCCGGGGAATGGGGGGCCGTGGAGGCCCCAGAGGCGGTCACGGGAAAAACCATGCTGATGGGCGCCATCCTATATCAGTAAAACAAGTGAAGAGAGAGCCCATTGATATGGATGGAAGGCTGTACCATGAGGTCAACGGGACACATGCAGAACAGATGATCCAGACGGTCCACGTGCTGCAGCCCAACCAGGGGGCGGCTGTGCCGGCCTCCTCGTACAACACGAGGTAACAGATGGATGGACATATGTACACACACAAATGCATACACTCGCACGCATATCCATACACACGCAGATGCAAACATGCGCACGCACACATGCAACGCGCACACACAAACACAGGTAACATAGTAAACCGTGGCTATTGGACCTAGGCCTGGGAAAATATCTTTCAAAACAGTGTACCAAACTCCCTAATCTCGAAAAACAGAGACCGCACCCGCACTAGCATTACCAGCGACAACAACCTCATTGCTTTACAGACCTTATGGTAGCCTAACACCACCACTATCACACTATCACCAAAACAACAACAGTGACACATCAAAGGATGTGAGCTTGGCAGGCTCGTGATGCTGAGAGGACAGGGCCTGTAATACAGTACCTGCACACGTCATTTAGGAGAACATACTTTTTGTAAAACACAGACAAATGGAAAGACAGCAGTCACACCCACAGTGTCATGTTAAAGAAGAAGCAGCCCATTCACTATGACATAATAAGCCAGTAGGTTCAAATCCTAAGAATACAAAAACACAACCATTAGGTTAATAATTTCCAAACCATAATACAACTATTATTTCCCATTGCAAACATAGTGTCCCAACACCAGGGTTGTGGGTTCGATTCCCATGAGGGACCAGCATGTAAAATGTATGCCCTCACTACTTTAAGTTGCTCTGGATAAGAGCATCTGCTAAATTATTAAAATGTTAAATGTTCAGCATACAAACTATCTAAAGTTTAAATGCAACAATGTTTCACACCAGGGTTGGGCTCAATTGAGAATTCCTCATAATAAATTCCTTTTGAATTGAAGTAGTAAACAGGATACATAATTGAAATTTGAGTTTAAGTAAATATAATTGAATTCTGTGAAATTCAAATGTTTATTCTACATTAAGTATAGTCTATACAAATATACATATTGTGCATCAAATATGCATGCAAATAAAATATTGTTGGGTCATTCCATGCCATTTTCCCCCCCCGATGTTCAGAGAGTTTGTTAGGTTTTTAGGTTTATGTCCCATCCTGATATTACCAGGTCCTGACCACTAGAGGAGATCTGGAGATCAAATTATATTTCAACAAAATAATGTTGGTAATAATGGTAATCTTATCTAACTAACAACAGAAAGGAATTCAGAACAGTCTGAGATGGATGTCAAATCCTCTTTCTCGTGCTTTTTGAGGTGGAACAAGCAATGATGAAACAATTGATTTTCAGGACAAAATCAAATGCATTTTTTATTTAACGAGGCAAGTCAGTTATTCTTATTTTCAATGAACAGTGGGTTAACTACCTGTCCAGGGGCAGAATGACAGATTTGTACCTTGTCAGCACAGGGATTTGAACTTGCAACCTTTTGGTTACTAGTCCAACACTTTAACCACTAGGCTACCCTGCCACCCCATGAATGATTAAGGAAAACAAAACATGTATTCAAATTTTCATGAATCACTTAAATTTTGCTAAGAGTTAGGAAAATGCTACATTTCCCAGAATGTATTAATTTAACCCTCAAGTTGATCCCAAGGCCTTAAAAAAAGAGGCCAAACAAATGAAATGATTGCTGGAAATATAATTGGCTATTCTAAGCACAAAGGTTACAATTGTATATGAACATTGTTTCCAGAAAAATTAGATATATTCTTTGCTATCTTTTATATATATATATTTTTAACCTTTATTTAACTAGGCACGTCAGTTAAGAACAAATTCTTACTTACAATGATGGCCTACCAAAAGGCAAATGGCCTCCTAAATATAGGACAAAACACACATCACGGCAAGAGAGACAAGACAACACTATATAAAGAGAGACCTAGACAACAACGTAGCAAGGCAGCAACATATGACAACACAGCATGGTAGCAACACAACATGGTAGAAGCACAAAACATGGTACACACATTATTGGGCACAGACTACAGCACAAAGGGCAAGAAGGCAGAGACAACAATACATTACGCAAATCAGCCACAACTGTCAGTAAGAGTGTCCATGATTGAATGATTGAGTCATTGAATGAAGAGATTGAGATGAAACTGTTTGTTGCAGCTCGTTTCAGTCTCTAGCTGCAGAGAACTGAAAAGAGGAGCGACCCAGGGATGTGTGTGCTTTGGGGACCTTGAACAGAATGTGACTGGCATAACGGGTGTTGTATGTAGAGGATGAGGGCCGCAGTAGATATCTCAGATAGGGGGGAGTGAGGCCTAAGAGGGTTTTATAAATACGCATCAACCAGTGGGTCTTGCGATGGGTATACAGAGATGACCAGTTTACAGAGGAGTGCAGTGATGTGTCCTATGAGGAGTATTGGTGGAAGATCTTATGGACGGATGGTAAAGGACATCAAGCCGCTCGAGTGCACCCTTACCTGCCGATCTATAAATGATGTCTCCGTAATCTTGCATGGTTAGGATGGTCATCTGAATCAGGGTTAGTTTGGCAGCTGGGGTGAAAGAGGAGCGATTACGATAGAGGAAACCAAGTCTAGATTTAACTTTAGCCTGCAGCTGTGATATGTGCTGAGAGAAGGACAGTGTACCGTCTAGCCATACTCCCAAGTACTTGTATAAGGTGACTACCTCAAGCTCCAAACCCTCAGAGGTAGTAATCACACCTGTGGGGAGAGGGGCATTCTTCCTACCAAACCACATGACCTTTGTTTTGGAGGTGTTCAGAAAAAGGTTAAGGGCGGAGGAAGCCTGATGGACGCCAAGAAATCTTTGTTATAGAGCATTTAACACAAAATCCGGGGAGGGGCCAGCTGAGTATAAGACTGTATCATCTGCATACAAATGGATGAGAGATTTTCCTATTGCTTGAGCTATGTTGTTGATGTAAATTGAGAAGAGCATGGGGCCTAGGATTGAGCCTTGGGGTAATCCCTTGGTGACAGGCAGTGGATGAGACAGCAGATTTTCTGACTTTATACACTGCACTCTTTGAGAGAGGTAGTTAGCAAACCAGGCCAAAGATCCCTCAGAGATACCAATACTCCTTAGCCAGCCCACAAGAATGGAATGGTCTATCGTATCAAAATCTTTGGCCAAGTCAATAAAAATAGCAGCACAACATTGCTTATAATTAAGGGCAAAGGTGACGTCATTGAGGACCATGAAGGTTGCAGTGACACATCCATATCCTGAGCGGAAACCAGATTGCATACCAGAGAGAATACTACAGACATCAGGAAAGCCAGTCAGTTGATTATTGACACTTTTGATAAACAGGGCAAAATAGAAATAGGCCTATAACAGTTAGGATATGTTTGATCTCCCGCTTTAAATAAAGAATGAACCGTGGCTGCCGTCCAAGCAATGGGAACCTCCCCAGAAAGGAGAGACAGGTTTAAAAGGTCAGAGATAGGCTTGGCGATGATTGGGGAAGCAACCTTAAAGAAGAAAGGGTCTAAACCATCTTACCCAGATGGTTTTCTGGGGTTAAGTTTCAGGAGGCCCTTTAGCACCTTGGACTCAGTGACTGCCTGCAGGGAGAAACTTTGTAGCGGGGCAGTGGATAAAGAGGGAGAAGCATCGGGAATAGTCACATTAGAAGGGGTGGGAGATGAGGAAATGTCGGACGGCAAGGAGGCATGGCTGAGTCAAATAGGAATCCTGACTTAATGAAGTGGTGATTAAAGAGCTCAGCCATATGCTTCTTGTCAGTAACAACCACGTAATCAACATTAAGGGACATGAGCAGCTGAGAGGAGGAGGGTTTATTCTTCAGGTCTTTAACCGTTTTCCAGAACTTCTTGGGGTTAGACCCACAGAGAGAGAACTGCTCCTTAAAGTAACTAACCTGGCCTTCCGGATAGCCTGAGTGCACTTATTTCTCATTTGCCTGAATGAGAGACAGTCAGCCTGAGTATGCGTGTGCCGAGCCTTTCACCAAATGCAATTCTTGAGGTGGAGTAACCACTGCAAGATCACGATCATACCAGGGGCTGAACCTGTTTTTAATTCTCAATTTCTTTATGGGGGCGTTTTTAACAATACCACTGAAAATATTTTAAAAAAGGTCCAAGCTTCTTCGACAGAGGGGATCAAGCTGATTTTATACCATTTTACAGAGGCCAGTTCATGAAGGAAGGCTTGCTCATTATTGTTTTTTTGGTAAGCATCTATAACAAATCAGGACCGGTCTTTTCACTGAGCAGCCATTACGAACACAGGCTGTAAAACAGTGATCACTAAGGTCATTACAGCAAACATCCGACTGATACCTATCAGGATTATTTGTGAGGATAACATCAAGGAGATTAGCCTTTTCTGGGTGTCTGGAGTCATACATTCTGGGATTGGTAATAGTCTGAGAAAGATTTATGGAGTCCCATTGCTTTAAGACTTGGTCAGGTGGTATGAGCATGTCCCGGTTTAGGTCACCTAGCATGACAAATTCAGACTTAGTGTAAGGGGCCAGGAGAGAGCTTAGGGCAGGTAGGGCACAGGCCGGTACTGATGGAGGACGATAGCACCCAGTAACAGTCAACAAAGAGCTATTTAAAAGTTTAATGTTTAAAACCAGCACATACAATTGTTTGGGGACAGACTTGATGGAGACCACCGAGCACTGAAGGTAATCCTTGGTTAAGATTACCACTCCCCCACCTTTGGAAGATCTGTCTTGCCGAAAAAGTTTATAACCAGAAAGGTTAACATCAGTATTTAAAACACTCTTCCTTAACCATGTCTCAGTAATGACCAACACATCTGGATTGGAGCTGTGAACACTTTCAATTGGTTCATTTTAGGTAATAAGCTTCTCGGGTTAACGTGCAGAAAATCCGGGCTTTTACGAGAGCAGAAATCAGTGAAGCAGAGCAGTCAGAGCACAAGTCAGAATTGGGGCTAGCAACAGTAGATGGGCCAGGGTGTACATGCACATAGTTTTGGCAAGTCGGTTAGGACATTTCATTTGTGCATGACACAAGTAATTTTTCCAACAATTGTTTACAGACAGATTATTTCACTTATAATTCACTGTATCACAATTCCAGTGGGTCAAAAGTTTACGTACACTAAATTGACTGTGCCTTTAAACAGCTTGGGAAATTCCAGAAAATGATGTCATGGCTTTAGAAGTTTCTGATAAGCTAATTGACATCATTTAAGTCAATTGGAGGTGTACCTGTGGATATATTTCAAGGCCTACCTTCAAACTCAGTGCCTCTTTGCTTGACATCCATGGGAAAATCAAAATAAATCAGCCAAGAAAATTGTAGACCTCCACAAGCCTGGTTTATCCTTGGGAGCAATTTCACGTTCATCTGTACAAACAATAGTATGCAAGTATAAACACCATGGGACCTCGCAGCCGTCATACCGCTCAGGAAGGTTCCTTCTCCTAGAGATTAATGTACTTTGGTGCGAAAAGTGCAAATCAATCCCAGAACAACAGTAAAGGACCTTGTGAAGATGCTGGAGGAAACAGGTACAAAAGTATCTGTATCCAAAGTGAAATGAGTCCTATATCGACATAACCTGAAAGGCCGCTCAGCAAGAAAGAAGCCACTGCTCCTAAACCGCCATAAAAAAGTCAGACTTCGGTTTGCAACTGCACATTTGGACAAAGATCATAGTTTTTGGAGAAATGTCCTCTGGTCTGATGAAACAAAAATAGAACTGTTTGACCATAATGACCATCATTATGTTTGGAGGAAAAAGGGGGAGGCTTGCAAGCCGAAGAACATCATCCCAACCGCGAAGCACAGGGGTGGTAGCATCATGTTGTGTGGGTGCTTTGCTGCAGAAGGGACTGGTGCATTTCACAAAATAGATGGCAACATGAGAAAGGGGAATTATGTGGATATGTTGAAGCAACATCCCAAGACATCAGTCAGGAAGTTAAAGCTTGGTCGCAAATGGGTCTTCCAAATGGACAATGACCCCAAGCATACTTCCAAAGTTGTGGCAAAATGGCTTAAGGACAACAAAGTCAAGGTGTTGGAGTGGCCATCACAAAGCCCTGACCTCAATCCTATAGAAAATGTGTGGGCAGAACTGAAAAAGCATGTGCGAGCAAGGAGGCCTACAAACCTGACTCAGTTACACCAGCTCTGTCAGGAGGAATGGGACAAAATTCACCCAACTTATTGTGGGAAGCTTGTGGAAGGCTACCTAAAATGTTTGACCCAATTTAAACAATTTAAAGGCAATACTAATTGAGTGCATGTAAACTTCTGACCCACTTTGAATGTGATGAAAAAAATAGGGACTTTTTACTAGGATTCAATGTCAGGAATTGTGAAAAACTTTAAATGTATTTGGCTAAGGTTTATGTAAACTTCCGACTTCAACTGTATCTAGCTAGATGTATCTCCCTCGTGACCACCAAAGAAAATTCCTGTTTGCATCTTTATTTCCTCAGATTTAACCCTTTCCTTTCCTACACAAACTGAAGAGATTAAATCAGAATGTCATTGAAAATAAGAATAATCATAATATCAGTGAAATTATTAAACAATGAAATAGAAATGAAAACATTTTTTGGTTAAAGAATACATACATTTTTGGGCCTTCTCTTTGTCCTTGAGAGTCCATTCAACATACGTGTATTGAGTGCTATTTGTTCTTGATAAACTGAATGCTGTAACACATAATGAATAGTCTGTTGCAGCATATTCTGTTATACCTTTCACAACTGAGATGTGGTCTGTTGCAATCAGATTTTGAAAGCTCATATAGAATGACAGTATGTAACATGCTGGAAGCTACTTGTGTGCCGAAACATAGTATGTATGTTCTATACTATAGTGGATTATACTAGAATAGTGGATTATACTAGAATAGTGTTCTATTTAATTCTGTGTCCAATGGAGTCTGAACCTGACTGTTAAGTTCTTTGTGTCAACTGCTGATGCAAAATGGGTTTTATTGTATACATTTGATGGACCTGATCTCCTCTTTCTCCTCAGGAACATCAACATGGCTACCTCCGTTCCCATGGTCCTGACGTCATCCGGCCAGTTGCAGCCCCTCCTGTCCAACGGTGACTCCTCCAGTAACTCTTCCCCGCCCAGGATCATCCTCCACACTGTCCCCTCCACCACTGCGGGGGGCAAGGATGTCCTCACCATCCAGACGGCCTCCTTGGCCACCGGGACGGGCAGCCTCCAGGACAACCACCATCAACACCAGCAACCCCAGTTTCTGGTCACCAGCATGGGTTCCACCACTGCCACCACGGGGGTCATCAACTCCACCACGGCTTCCCTCAATGGTCTCCCCCGCCTAGTTACCCTCAACTCGGCCACTGGTCAGCCCATGGTGGCCCAGCAACCAGGAACAGTCATCGCCACCGTGCTCAAGTCCTCAAGCGGTGACGAGCTCCTCCATGGCCTGCACGGCATCAAGGAGGAGATGTTGGACCCTTACTACCTGCAGTCGTGGATTAACGGAGACCCGTCCTTTGGGATGGAGGCAGGGGAAGCAGAGCTTACCTACAGGACTGTGATCATTGGGACGAATCAAGGTCTTGGGCAGAGCCACGGGGAGACTGGCAGCGAGTCTCCAGTGAACGGACACCTTGCCCAGGGAAGCAGCCCCAGCGAGGGCCTTACCCCTGTGGAGGAGCTGGAGGTGCGTGGGGAGATGGCTCTGCAGCCAGAGCACATGCTGGGGGTCAAGGGGCTCCAGGAGCTGCCGGAGATCACCGTCCACCTCCCGGCCTCCTTCATCCAGATCAAGACAGAGCCCACGGAGGCCTAATTGACCTGGATTCTCCCACCAAAGCTGGACTATTGGAATCAACATAAAAAAGACTTCTTAACTAAGTTTCCTTTTCCTTATCCCAATGATAATCTGATTTTGAAAAGTGATGGAGTTTTGAAAAATGGAGCGACAAACATGCCAAATGTTGGCCCCTGCAGGATATTTGTCTATACTCACAGCTGTTCTGGTGACGAGCCTACATTTGAACTGCAAGGGATTGTTTTGTGATGTGTTGTTGAAGGCTCCATTGATCTGATAGAGTTCCACAGTGGAGGTGTCATAATACCCATAAAACCTAGCTGTCAAACAGGGAAATGGTTCCAACCATTTTTCCACCATCCATTTTTCCCATAGGGAATTTTAGAAACACTTAAAATGAGGGCTGTTTCGTATAGGCGTACTGTGGCATTACATTTGATAACCATGTAAATATCTCTTGGACAAGGTGACTTTTATCAATATAGTCGGTTCTATTTACTCTCAGACTTGAAAATGCTCATTTGCATCAAAGTAGACATCATGCAAGACTACAAATCCCTGCAAGCTCCTACATGTCATCTCTAGCTGACACTTTGCTTACAGGTATTGTGTCAATTTAAAACTTGCACAAGACAGTTCACAGAATTATCAATTTAAATACATTTTGTCAATTTATTCATTAGTAAATTTAGCAAACGTTAGATACTTAATCCAGAGATTGTTACCTTTGCCTCGATTCGGCAGTCTCGTCCAGATCATCATGGAATTTGTAGTTCTTTATGACAGCCACATTAGCAGCTAATTAGCATTACATTTTTAGGGGGCAAATACAGGCATATGTATTGATAAAAGTCACCATGTCATAGAGAGATTTACACAGTTAGCAAAACGTCATGCCAGGGTAAGCCTACATAAAACACAGCCCTTATTTTAAGTATCTAAAATTCCCTATGGGAAAAATGTATGGTGGAAAAACGATTGGAACCATTTCCTTGTTTTACCGCTAACTTTTATGGGTATTATGACTCATACTGTGGTACTCTATTGAGGTCCTATCGAACTATCTACCTACCTTGCTACTGTCAGTAGTCCCGCCCCCTTTCTAAACCCCGCCCCACCAGGAGAATAGCCATTGGATAACCAGGAATCTCCCCTACCACACGTGCCAGTTAGACTACTCCATTCTCTACCTACTAGTACATCTCATCAGACTTGTATCAATTCTAACAGAGACAAAAACAGCAAACTAAAAACAGGAGATGGGAACTCATGTGGGAGAATGCAATGAAATCAGACTTGTTGAGTAGAAAATGTGTAATTGTTTGCACGTCGTTTCCACTTTCTTTTTCTAAGGACTATCAATGGAAATGTACCTCACAGACCTTTTCTGAAGAGTGCCTTATACGGAAAGGTACAACGGTTCAAACTCTTGATTGGTAAAGTCTGTGAGAAGAATAAATGACAGTTCAGATTGTTTAGACTTTTCTGGAATTTCTTCCAGATTCCACCCTTATTATCACATTGTTGATTAGGTGTGCATTCCCTTCATTACACATGGCCTTACAGCAATGTGTTACTATGGAAATGTGCATTTTCCTGTCCCTTTGGACAATCCAATCACAAACCTGTTTGTATATAGCCTCAGAATTGATGCAGGGAGAGAGAAAGAGATACGGAGGAAAAATATAACATATTTTACTAGCCTCCTATCTCCCCATTAAGGCGTTTAATCCTGAACAAAAATATAAACGCAACATGCAACAATTTAATTTATTTTACTCAGTTACAGTTCATATTAAATAAATAAATTAGGCACTCATCTTTGGATTTCACATGACTGGCAATACAGATATGCATCTGTTGGTCACAGATACCTTTAAAAAAAGGTTGTCCCCAGCACAAGGTGCACCTGTGTAATGATCTTGCTGTTTAATCTGCTTCTTGATATGCCACACCTGTCAAGTGGATGGATTATCTTGACAAAGGAGAAATGCTCACTAACAGGGATGTAAGCAAATTTGTGCACAGAATTTAAGAGGAATAAGCTTTTTGTGCCAATGAAACATTTCTGGGATCTTTTATTTCAGCTCATGAAACATGGGACCAACATGTTTTGTTCTCTCTCTCTCTCTCTCTAAGGCCACAAATGTATTTATTTGGTGAATGTCTAAATTCTTTATTATTTACATATGCAAAACCTGAGGGAAAATATACAAAGTATATGAAATGAAATAACCAGGTGTCATTTTTTTTCTTCCAAAAAGCTGATATTCTTTTTTTTAAGCATTCCATATAATCAGTGCAGTGTTGATGATGACATTTTCTCTGTTTTGTACTCAGTGATTTGCCCTGAAGCAAATGATCATCTCTATAGATATCACCTGACCTGTGTAATTTTTAAAGATTGTATTGTATGTGCTTTGGTTTTTATCATCCCATTTAACAGTGGACATACCTCTAGCTGGAGTGAACAACAGACCATCTGACGCACTCTAGCTCAGGACCTGAAGACAAACTTTGCAGACCATCAGTCTTATGTCAATCAGTTCTCTGTGTCTGCATTGACAATCTGAACATTGTACAGTACAAATGCGATGCCAAGTTATGACAATTGATGCTCTCTAGGGTTACAAAGAGGACCAACACTGTCTTTAGTGTTGATAATTGACTGCATTGACATCTGTGGGTGGGGGTGATTGGATTGTCTTGCTTACAGACGCTTACGTTGTATGTACAACGCAAGTATGTTCTGGCCAACATTTTCCTTGTAAGCACTGTTTTATGTGAGATGTTGGGGTATGTCCACTCTGTCTGTCCGATCATTGTGCTTGATTGTTTTTCTTTGTCTTGTGTTTTCCATGGCTTCCTCCTATGCTGAAACTAGATTTTTTTAAAGAAAGAAAATATAATAATAAAACAAATTTTGCTTCAATTTCACTTCAGTGTTTATTCAATATAATACACTGGAATCCAAACTGATCTTTACTTTCAACATCAGCCCGAGACTCAGTCTTTTTAAAGCAGGCTATCAATATGATATCCTGGTATCCAAACTGGTTTAAAGTATATCTTCCTTCACTGTCCCTATACCAGGCTCAAACGAGTGATCCTCTGCTCACAAGCACACGTGACCATCCTCCTTGACAACGTTCCAACCATTTGAGCTATACAGAAGGTACCAATTGGATAGCTCCATCGGCTACATTTCAAGGTTGCTGTGGAATAAGCTTACGGCACATGCTTAACACTACCCCAAACACTCTCCCAGTTTTCGTCCATCAACATCTTGCTTAAAGGGAGCTCTGATGAGGGACTGGGTGTGTCTAGCCATATGTCTATCGCTCTTCCACGTCTGTTGCTGTAAAAACAATAGAAAAACGTGGGTCTGCTAGTGCTACTGCAGCAAATTTCCACACGACATGTAGACACAATAAGCTGTTCTTTGGTGCAACTAATGGCTATGATTCGTGCTTGGAACCAAAGGTTGCTTTCCAGAGAGACGTCAGGGATTGCAACATACTCTGTTTCACAGAAACATGTCTCTCTGGGGAAATGCTGTTGGTCCAGCACCGACAGGAATGAACATTTCCCTTGGGAAGAAGAAGGGTGGGGGTGTATGTTTTATGATTAATGACTCATGGTGTAATTGTAACAATATACAGGAACTCAAGTCCTTCTGTTCACCTGATCTAGAATTCCTCACAATCAAATGCCGACCGTATTATCTCCCAAGAGAATTATCATTGGTAATTGTCACAGCTGTGTACAGTGGGGCAAAAACGTATTTAGTCAGCCACCAATTGTGCAAGTTCTCCCACTTAAAAAGATGAGAGAGGCCTGTGATTTTCATCATAGGTACACTTCAACTATGGCAGACAAAATGAGAGAGAAAAAAATCACATTGTAGGATTTCAAATGAATTTATTTGCAAATTATGGTGGAAAATAAACTTTTGTTATTGATCAAATACTTATCTCAATGCTTTGTTATACACCCTTTGTTGGCAGTGATGTTTTGGGGCTGTTGCTGGACAACACGGACTTTCAACTCCTTCCAAAGATTTTCTATGGGGTTGAGATCTGGAGACCTTGAAATGCTTCTTACGAAGCCACTCCTTCATTGCCCGGGTGGTGTGTTTGGGATCATTGTCATGCTGAAAGACCAAGCCACGTTTCATCTTCAATGCCCTTGCTGATGGAAGGAGGTTTTCACTCAAAATCACATGATACATGGCCCCATTCATTCTTTCCTTTACACGGATCAGTCGTCCTGGTCCCTTTTCAGAAAAACAGCCCAAAAGCATGATGTTTCCACCCCCATGCTTCACAGTAGGTATGGTGTTCTTTGGATGCAACTCAGCATTCTTTGCACCCAGTGTCACAAGAAGGCCAAAAAGATCATCAAGGACAACATCCACCGAAAACACTGCCTGTTCAGCCGGATACCATCCAGAAGGCGAGGTCAGTACAGGTACATCAACGCTGGGATCGACAGACTGAAAAATAGCTTCTATCTCAAGGCCATCAGACTGTTAAACAGCCACCACTAACACAGAGAGGTTGCTGCCTACATACAGACTTAAATTATTGTCCACTCTAACAAATTGGATCACGAGTCACTTTATTAATGCTACTTTAATAATGATGTTTACATATCTTGCATTACTCATCCCATATGTATACAGTATACTGTCATCTATTGCATCTTGCCTATGCAGCTCGGTCATTGCCCATCCATATATTTATATGTACATATTCTTATTCCATCCCTTTACTTTGATTTATGTGTATTAGATAACTGTTCTGGATTTTCTGGATTACTTATTGATATTGCTGCAGGGTCGGAACTAGAATCATAAGCATTTTGCTACACTTGCAGTAACATCTGCTAACCATGAGTATGTGATCAATAACATTTGATTTGATTTTCTCAGGAGACAGACAGACAGAAAACGTATGTTCCAGATAATAGCAGAAGCAGCTGTGCTGCTGGTTTCTAAAGCTATTTTATTGTACACATAATGGTATTGAAGTGGCTCGAAGCTTTGAAGTTAGAGAGACATAGTGCTGTGCTGTGTAGTAGGGGCACCCTTTTACATGAAACTGGAATGAAGCCTTTAGCAGGCTGAAGGGACTGATTGGACTGTACCTCAAAGTCCTCCTCCAGTTGCTGTTGACAGATGAATACATTAGTATGTGTGTGATGCGGCTAGTCCAGTTGTGCTGGGGGACAGCGGTGGCTGTGGCCTACTGCAGCTGGGTTTGGCTGCTGCACACACTTGCACGACACCCACACCCTCTCCCCAGAAAGCTGTGGACCACACACTCCTGCAAAGCCATAGGTGACTTGTTTCAGGAAACTAGGTCTGTAATTTTTTATCATAGGTACACTTCAACTGTGAGAGACGGAATATAAAACAAAAATCCAGAAAATCACATTGTATGATTTTTAAGTAATTAATTAGCATTTTATTGCATGACATAAGTATTTGATACATCAGAAAAGCAGAACTTAATATTTGGTACAGAAACCTTTGTTTGCAATTACAGAGATCATACATTTCCTGTAGTTCTTGAACAGGTTTGCACACACTGCAGCATGGATTTTGGCCCACTCCTCCATACAGACCTTCTCCAGATCCTTCAGGTTTCGGGGCTGTCGCTGGGCAATACAGACTTTCAGCTCCCTCCAAAGATGTTCTATTAGGTTCAGGTCTGTAGACTGGCTAGGCCATTCCAGGACCTTGAGATGCTTCTTACGGAGCCACTCCTTAGTTAGCCTGGCTGTGTGTTTCGGTTCGTTGTCATGTTGGAAGACCCAGCCACGACCCATCTTCAATGCTCTTACTGAGGGAAGGAGGTTGTCCATATCGATGTGATACTTCAAAACCGTCTCCTTTTACATGTCTCATGCTATCTCATATCGCAGCAACAGCATCACAGAGTGAGCTGCTACCTACCTTTTCACTGTACCTGAATAGACATGTGGTGGTGTCTAGAATTCAAACCCAGCAAGAATCTAGTGGGATTATAAAGCTAATGAAAGGCGAGCTAGTGTGTGTGTGTGTGTTGGCAGTGAGTCAGACAGACCCAGAGAGAGAGCCATCCAGCCCAGCCGGGTCCTGGGAGGGGAGAAGGCTATTTCCTGCGTCACCTGCAGCCAGTGACAGTGTGAGACGAGTTAGCTAGCGCTAGTGAGTGTTCACTGCCGTTCCGCATGCCTCTCTCAAGCGGAGTGTGGAGCTGTTGAAGGATGACAACTGACATGGAAGAGCCTCCAGCCTGTGTTGGGAACCATGGCGGAGAGATTATTCAAACACCAGACCGTCAGTACATCACAGACCTTGCGCACTGACCTCACAATACAGCCCAAGCATAGTAGCGTTTGTCTCTTGTCTCATGGCCTAGTAGTACTACTGCCATGCACTGTGCTCTGCCAAGCAAGCCGCGTTGACTGTAATATTGATAGCCATCTGAGGGACCACTGGGCCCTGAATATATGAAAGGATTTAGAGCACAGTGGCCATAGACTAACATATGTCCTGTTGTTTGAGTTTTACTGATGCTTTAAAGATTTATAAAGGGCAAAGAAAGGCATTTATGTACTCAAGATGACAAGTGAAAGCATAGGGCCCCTATAGGTAGTCATAACATAAAAGCAACACTGGTAATGTCTTAAAATGGCCATTCTCTCATGACACCACAAGATGGCACTAGCAATACATCTGTAACACTATCCACCTGACAAGCCAAATACGGCTCTCCCCCTCTCTCATAATGTCCGCATAGCCTTTAAGTTTACAATCAATTTCCCCAAGAACAACCCAGCACAACTAAATGAATGGACAAGTAATGCTTGAAACCAAAATAAACAGCTTTGAGGTAGCAAAATGACTGAATTTAGCTCTGAGATAACAAAAGGAGAGAATTCACAAGTGTGGGTTAGTGGGCTACAGTACCTGTTACTAATCTTTGGGCCAGTCATGCGAAGCAAATCCCTCTCGACACTGTTAACCTAGTGGACTGAATTTATTGGTTGCATGGGTCCTAGAGCACTGTTTCTCTTTTGTATGCCTGCTCTGCTCGCAATGCTAAACAAGCGCACAGGGATTTTTTCCCTAGATGCTGAATAATTTGCATGAGGACCATGGGCATGAGGGTTTGACTTTGAAACTACCGATTCTGATGTTTACTACAGTATGAGCGAAGTCATAGATACAAATTTTAATGTGTAGCTTGTAGTCATTTGGAGTGGGTATCTGTTGAGTAATGATACACCTACTCACAAATTGGAAGGTTCACATTTCATATGAATTTCAACAGCCGAACAAAGTTTGCCTACGGTCTCTCTTCTCAAAATGTTAACTTCTTCCATCATCACTCACGAATCAGGTATTAATCCGAATGTATTTCTCTCATAGCAAGATGGAGAACAACTGAGGTTTTATTCTTGGCCAATTTCAACTGTGAGGGGCAGTTATGGACCAAATTCACATCGAGACACTCATTATTAGTTGGGGAAAATGTACCAAATCATCGTCTAATAGAACCTTCACCTTTCTTATTTACCTTCAGAAATCCTAATTTATGAGGGGAGGACAACAGTAAGATTAATTGTGAGGTGAATAATACAGATTGACTTTCATGGTCTTCTTTATTCATTGGCCAAGGCTCCCAAGGAGGCGTGGAACGTTCTTGGTAACACTATCGCTGTACTATCTGTATCACCTTCCACCGTCTGGTTGAGGCGGCCAATTCAGAATGTCTCTCCAGGCTGCCATGGGCAATATACTCTCACAACCGCACAATAGCCAAGTGCTCAGGGGTGTTCATGGGCCTCTCGAGTGCTCAGGGGCCTCTCGAGTGCCTCAGCAATCTAAGGCACTGCATCATAGTTCTTGAGGTATCACTACAGACCCGGCTTCGAATCCGGGCTGTGTCACAGCCGGCCGTCAATGGAAGACCCATGAGGCGGCGCACAATTGGCCCAGCGCCGTTCGGGTTAGAGGAGGGTTTGGTCGGCTGCAATGTCCTTGTCCCATCGTGCTCTAGCGACTCCTTGTGGCTGGCCGGGCGCATGCACACTGACCAGTTGTACGTTGTTTCCTCCGACACATTGGTGCGGCTGGCTTTCCGGCTTAAGCGAGTAGCATGTCAAGAAGCTGTGCGGCTTGGCAGGGTCATGTTTCAGAGGACGCATGGCTCTTGACCTCCGTCTCTAACGAGTCTGTACAGGAATTGCAGTGATGGGACAAGACTAACTACCAATTCGATATCACGAAAAAGGGGAAAACATAAAATGCTAGTGCTCAGATGACCTAACCATTTCATACACAGTCAGTCCGTCAGGCCATCCTCTCTCTGTTTGACTTGCTCTGTCTCTGTCTCCCTCTACAGCTCTGCCTCTCTCTCCCCCCTCTCCTTTCCCTTCTCTCTTAGTCATTTGGCGTGTCTGTTGCTAGAATATAGTGATTGTGTCAGCTTCAGTAAACACAGCAGCATTTGACGTGATAAGGGAAAAAATATAGGGAGAAACAAAATATATATCAACACAGATTTCATGCACTTTTCAGAACTGCCTTGGGGCATGGTGGAGCTGCCTGTCAGCACATTTGAAGTATGTTTGCAATTATCTGATTTGTTAACCGATTTGAAAATACGATGTGTTTGCAGCTTGAACTCCAAGTTCTTTGCTTCCACCTGTTAAAACATTTGCATAATTAAGGTAAGTTTTGCACTTTTTCATATTTCCACTAGTTTCTAATATTTAACCTGTAAAGAATAAGGTTTAAGTGATCAGTGGTTAGATTATTTAAAAATTATTTTATAACATCTGTCGCTCAACAAAGATGAGATCGAGATGAAATCCACTCCACATATGTATGGCCAGGGTCATGTTGCAGGTGTGGAAAGAGGAGACAAGTTTATGGCGGATCTTTGCATGACTAAGGGATGATTGTACCTTTAATTAGTTTGAGGTTTATTGTTTTTTTTTAAACTTTCTTCTCAACATTGTAAATGTAGAGATATAATCAAGAGGGGAGGGTACAGAGAAAGGCATTGGATGTACTTCAAAAAAACATGAATCAAAGTGAAACCGGTTCTATCGTTTCTCATCTGTCTTTTTAAGTTTGCATGTTTACCTCTTTTATTGTTTTGATAAAATAACATCTACTTAGGTTTATTTTTGAGGAAGGATATCAGTAACACTTCTTATGAACTACCTCTATAATACATATATATATATATCGATGCTAATAACAGCGCTCATAAACATCTATAACTACTTCCATAGAGCATTATGAACAGGGTGTATAATGCTTTATGAAGCAAAGTGGAATATGACCTAATCAATCAATCAATTTTGGAGTCAGGACATACAGTAACTGATAGACCCTCAAAAGGTTATTTGAACTGCAGAACTGGACCATTTGAATGTATAACATTTGACCAATGTTGGAATTTCAGCAAGTTGAAACCTTACTTTGGCATCCATATTAGGAAGTTCCTCAATTGTCAGGTGAAACTCCAATAGTCACTGGATAAAATGTCCTAATATGGATACCGTATCCCCATACTCACGGTGACTGTAAAAATCAGTTCTTTATCTTGATATGAGTGGGTATTAGATGCAATTTAGTTTCAAGATACATTTTAATTGTATGTACTTGTTGATCACTTAAGCATGTCAAGCCATGAAATCTTTCTTATTCTTGTAGGCTTAACCATGCTGGTAGAATCACTGTTCAGAGCATGCTTATCGTGAGCTTGAGCAAATGTGAAAATTAGCAACGATTATATTACTGTATGGTAATTGAACTATGGTACTATTACAGTCATTTAAAGCCATTGTAGTTAAAACAATGCTGCATTAAAAAAAACAAAAATGTGTTTACATCAAATAAATATGATCAAGTTAAATTAGAAGAATGCAGCATATTGTCACTGGGGGTGATCTAGTTTATTTATTTCAATGTGGTGTTCTAAGTTTATTTTCTATGTTGGTGATTTGTATGATTTCCAATTAGAGGCAGCTGGTAATCGTTGTCTCTAATTGGGGATCGTATTTAAGTAGCTGTTTCACACCTGTGTTTGTGGGATATTGTCCTCCGCTGTGCCTTGGTCCTCCTCCACACACGGTTATGACACATATACATGTATGTTGCTTTATTATAATTAGTAGACTCATTCTGATAGTAAAAACACTATTTCAAGGTAACATGCTAACTGTGGTAACAATAGTCAAAATACATAATTCACAAAAAAAGGACTTATGTTATTTTTGTTCAACCGATAAAGTCTAGAAAGGGTTGACAGAGTGAGCAGGCTACAGTTCTATATACGTTATTGGTTATCATATTTCAAAGCAGACCTGGGTTAAAATATAATTTTTTTGTTAAATACTGAGTTTGACTGAGATTATATGGCGCACCACTGGGATAGTCCGAAAAGTGCAAACCATTCCCTCTCTGTCACTCCAGGAAGGCTCAATCAAGTGCTCAAAGTATTTGATAAAAATCGAATACTATTTAAACCCAGGTCTGCTCCACAAGCAAGAGAATGTCGGTTACATGCCACCTATAATAAACATATAGAGGAAAATTAAATGAGAAAGAAATGCAGCAATGAGAGAAACAGCCAAACGTAGCACTTTGATTGAAAACATGTTGAAAGCAAAATTGCACTTCAGTGCACTGACACAACAAGGCCACATAACCAGAATTTGATGGCTAGGTAAACATTCACAATGTAACAGCTCGGGAGATCTTAGAGATATCGCCCAGACGCTCCCAAAACTCAATTTAGACTGAAGACAAGACTGCCAGTCAATTTGCTTATTTTTGAGACAGGATGGATTACAATTGTGTACTATAAATGTTTTGCTATCACAAAGGCTTTGGAATAGGGATTGGGGAGTAGCAAGGGTTGCATTCGTTATTACAAATTCTGGCAAGCACCAAAGTCTGTGTTGTACATGGTGAAGTCACAAAGTGGTTGCTGGGACGCTACGCCTCATGTGGTGTAAATCCAGCCTAACGTGAATGCACCTATCATGTGAGCTGAAACATAGTGAATCCAGTTTGACCATCCAATCATATTCTCCCGAGCATACGGGCGATCCACCAGTTGCAGGGCATAATGATCTGACAGATGACACGTCCTCCTTGGTAGTAGTACGGGTAGGGGTTAAAACCCCCCAGTGGCTCATAGTAGCGCTGGCAATAGCGGTAACCACGACGACAGTGCTGGCAGCAGTAGCCACGGTCATCTAGACGGCTATCCAGCTCAACTCCAATGTCTCTCTGTGAAGGACAAGTGGCAAGTCGATGAAAGGAAGGAAAGAAATGAAGTGCTTCAAAGGGCAGGTGATACAAAGAAAGGAGAGCCAGGGAGAGAGAAAGACACACAGCGATCTTGAGAACATTTAATTGGAAGTATAGGTGGAGTGTGGAATGCCTACACCGCATTGGCAAGGTTTATTCTTCTGCGGTAGCTCCTTATTCAAAAATTAAGTGCTAAATGTTTCTCTTTCTTTTGGCTTTAGAATTTTCTGTTCAGTAAGGTCTGCACTTATACTTTAAATTAAATATTTATCAAGCAAAAGCAATCTTTTCCCTGTGAAGAACACAAAAGTAGGGTCACACACATGATGAATAGCAGCACTCCCAGAGCAGGGACAGTCAGGACAGAGGATTTGATTGGGTGACTCGATGTTCTCGCTTCGGTCGTTGGTCAGAAAAAAGCTATGAAGCAACTAAACAGAAGAGAAAGATCAAAATGGATGTCCAAGGAAATAAACGGTCAAAATGGTTCCACGATCGACCGTGACACACGGATCAAGATAGCATTGGAAAGCGGGGCTGCCTCGATCCGGGAACACAAAACATGATATAATACCCTTGACCTTTCTGTTATGTCAGTGGTAGCATTACTCTTTCCAAGCTCCATCTCACATCCAAGAGTCCTCGGCCCCTTTGTCCCAGGGCTATATTCAATCAAAGTGACTGACACTGCCGTTTACTGGGAAATTTACAGTATTCTTTTCATCTCTGACCCTCCACTCCCCCTGCTGTGACCCATGCGAGCTGAGCCAAAATGGCCGCCACCCCTCCATTAGAGCCTACAAATGCGAGGCTCTTCATCTTGGGCGCCCTCCCCCTGACCTTGACTTTAAGTGGATGGCACATTCCTAAAGCAATTAGGAAAGTAATGATCGACTAACAAGGATTCTTTTATTTGCTCGCACCGAATGGGTGTGAATTAATATAAGGGCCAAATGAAACCCAAACGAAAGGTAAATTGGGAAGAATTAATGGCCCTTGGCTTTTTCCATTGTGCCAGTCCCCCGGGCCCATGCCCTCTCCAGACGGAGTTAGGGCTGAGTGCCATGCCTTTGATCGAGGGCAATTCTGAATTGGACTCAGAGAAGTGCCACTTAAAGCCCTCCCAGAGCTGCACAGATACATGCATTTGACAACGTTTTCAATCTCCTGTATTGAGTGAATTTGACTAAAACTTCAGAGACAATCCAGCATTGTCTGGTTAAATAGCTTTGATGAAAGAGACCAATTGTCCCCCCTTTGGACTTTACCTGATGCTTTCCTTATGAGTTAGCCTTTCATAACAGAAGACAAACAACATTTCACAGAAATCCATTGAGAGGGGAACAATGCAAGGTCATTGTTTCACCCCAGTCTTGAAAAGGCCTGGGACCCATAGGAACACATAGCTCTGACCCTAATTTCTCCTCTACTGTAAACTATGGGCAGTGTGGACTGGAAGTTGTTTGGCTACTTCCCTAGAAAAGCAGTATTAGTCACAGGAAATAGTTGTATAGGGCACTAAATGGCCCAGGGTCTCACAGATGTTGTGGACTGTAGTGTTTGTGGCTGGCGTTAAGCTACATTCAGGTTCCCATAACTTTTGGCCAGCATTATAAATACACAACACAAACAGTGCAGTAAGTAGGATTCAAATCACGAATCAGCCATCACAACTGCTGTCACAGATGATAAATGGACTAACACTGCATACTCCTAACATGGGGGACTAACAACTCAGAAAGAAAAAAAAGATGATATGCAAAAGGTGTGTTTGATTTACGACTCTGACAAAGGCTGGTGGGCAATTACTGATGGATGATTTTAGTCCAGTTTAGAGTCATCAGCTGCGAGGCAACAATCTATTATGGAAACAACATAGACAATAATCTTGTCAGCCACCTCACAGCTAAAACTGCTATAATCCAAATCCAGAGCTTCAGTTAGGGAAAATGAAGGGAAATATATTTATTCAAATAATGGGTGATTACAAAAACAAACAGACAATCGGTTGGCATTGTACGTCTGAGACAAATTAATCAGAGGCATCCTTTTTTAAAGCGTATATTAATAATTTTGGCTTTAAATTCCCCTCTTCAACGGTGATCGGAATGGGGCACCCTGGGAAATCTGCGCTCGTCACAATCAAGCAGCATTAACCATGGGTAAAAGTCATTACCCTCGTCTCCGTCGGATTTTTGACACACACCGAAACGGCACCTCACACATAACATCATATCAGAGGTTTGATCAGTCTGTTAAGTTGAAAACTTTCAGTCAGTTATTCAATAATAAGGAGGAAGAGAATCAAGACGCAACGAAAAATATGAAGCAGGTATTGCTTTGTACTCCCAACGCTAATTGTGTGGTCTCATCATCCACATGAAAAGCCACATTTTCTCATTATGCAGGCAAGGGTGAAACCTCTAATGGTTAAACTCAAGGGGAAATGTAATATTAAACATATTAGTAAAATATGCCACTTAGCTTTTATCCAAAGCAACTTGCATACATTTTTAGTAGGAGTACAGTATGTGGGCCATGAACCCACGACCTTGGCATCATTCGCACCACTTGCCATGCTCTTACCAGCTGAACCACACAGGCCCAGGCAGTAACTGTTTACGGTTTGGTGTAGCTTACGCTCAGGGAGCAGAGGAGGTATTTACAGCCTCTGTTTACCCTCGGTTTGGGAGGAGGTATTTACAGCCTCTGTTTACCCATGCATGGGAAGCCGTGTTGTTTCAATGCTAGCTTTGGATGCCAAAGAGGGCTGGGCAGAGGTACAGTGTCACACGATGGCCCACCACCAACCATCTAACCACCAACCTCCAACTGGCCCAAAACCGGCCCAGAACATGTGAGTGCCGGGTTGACCGACTGAGCCCCGCTGCCCAATCATATTTGAAGGCTTATCCTTCCCCTATCTAGGTCAAGGACAGTGATACGGCTCCTCCAGCGATGTTGAATGATAGTTATTCAGTTGGAGAGATATCCAGGGCCGCTGCCTCAGCGCCATGCGGATGCTCCACCGTGGCAGCATTGGCTATAGGTTGGCCCCATATATCTACCCACCTCTGTCACTGATACGCTAATGATTATTCAGGTTGAAAAATAAAAAGTCATGCCGCACCGAAATAACTTGTGTTTATACGAAATCAGGGGCTCCATTGGCGGACAGGCAAGGGGCCACGGTGGAGGCCAGATCAGGTGGAGGGGTGCTTGGGTCAGAATTGCCTCCCCTCCGTTGGTCACAATGGCCTTTGTTATTTTCCGGCCCGCAAACACTGACTGGCTGTGGCCATAATATGGGTGAGCGTTTAGCTATGTACAGTATTACCTTAAAAAGGGGGAGCAAGTTTCATCTCCTGGTATGCTTTAATTACAGGACATAGCATTGCAGCTGCAGCCATAGAGGATGAGCAGAGAGGAGGAGAGGTGGATAGGAGGAGAGTGCATGGAGGCAGGCAGGTATTTCGGGGCCCAGCCTGATAAAGGTTACTATTATGGCTGTGGTGTGTGTGCGGTGCATGCTGGCCCACCTGACTGTGTTGTCTGTGCGTGTGTCCAGTATGTATGTTTACCTTTGCGTGTACGTGTGTGTCAAGGGTAATTAATCATAGAGTACTAAGCCGCTCACATGCACAAAAATATGGCATTTTGGCCTCTAGACTCTTTTCTTTCTTGACTTGATAATTAAGGCATAATTAATAAATCTAGGCTATCTATTCAGCAATGAGTGTCATTGGGAGCGCTGCTTTGTACGTCGCTAGATGCCTGCCTTCGCCCGAGAAAAGACAAGAAAGGCTCCAGCTGAGACTGTAGGGAAAAAGTTGCTGCCTTTGAAGGCTAGATATTCCTCTCCAGTAATGGAGAGACATTAAGGGAGTCTTAAGCAAGGCAAGTGCATTTAAACAGATATATAGAGCAATTTCTATGCCCTGCGGTACACAAACACAAGTCCGTTTTATGCCATGAAAGTCAGCATCAATTAACGAGCGATTTCCATGCACAAAGAAACGAAGGAGAACTAGGCACCGCCGTGGCTCGTATCTCCTAGTGTGGTCTTGGTGTGCATCCACTAGGTCAAAAGTAGTGAACTACTGTATACACAGAGTATATCAAACATTAGGAAAACCTTCCTAATATTGAGTTGCACCCCCGCATTTGCCCTCAGTTTGCCGGGGCATGGACTCTACAAGGTATCAAAAGCATTCCACAGGGATGCTGGCACATTTTGACTCCAATGCTCCACAGTTGTGTTAAGTTCGCTGGATGTCCTTTCGGTGGTGGACCATTCTTGCCACATATGGGAAACTGTTGAGCATGAAAAACCCAACAGTGTTGCAGTTCTTGACACAAACCGTTGCGCCTGGCACCTACTACCATAACCCGTTCAAAGGCAATTAAAACTTTTGTTTTGCCCATTCACCCTCTGAATGGTACACATACACAACCTATGTCTCAATTGTCTCAAGGCATAAAAATCCTTCTTTAACCTCTTGAAACTCTAGGGGCGCTATATCATTTTTGGATAAAAAGATGTTCCCGTTTTAAGCGCAATATTTTGTCACAAAAAGATGCTCGACTATGCATATAATTGGTAGCTTTGGAAAGAAAACACTCTGACGTTTCCAGAACTGCAAAGATATTTTCTGTGCGTGCCCTAGACCGTGAGCTACAGGCAAAACCAAGATGAAACGGCATCCAGGAAATGAGCAGGATTTTTGAGGCTCCGTTTTCCATTGTCTCCTTATATGGCTGTGAATGCGAGAGGAATGAGTCTGCCCTTTCTGTCGTTTCCCCAAGGTGTCTGCAGCATTGTGACGTATTTGTAGGCATATCATTGGAAGATTGACCATAAGAGACCACATTTACCAGGTGTCCGCCCGGTGTCCTGTGCCGAAATTGGTGCGCAAACCTCAGCTGCAAGTATTTTTCCATGGAATTCAGAGAAGAAAGCAGGCTTCCACGAACGATATATCAATGAAAAGATATGTGAAAAAACACCTTGAGGATTGATTCCAAACAACGTTTGCCATGTTTCGGTCGATATTATGGAGTTAATTCGGAAAAAGTTTGACGTTGTTGTTGACTGAATTTTCGGTTCGTTTCGGTAGCCAAATGTGATGTACAAAACGGAGCGATTTCTCCTACACAAAGATGCTTTCAGGAAAAACTGAACATTTGCTATGTAACTGAGAGTCTCCTCATTGAAAACATCCGAAGCTCTTCAAAGGTAAATTATTTTATTTATTTGGTTATCTGGTTTTTGTGAAAATGTTGCGTGCTAAATGCTACTCAAAATGCTAAGCTAGCTTAGCATACTCTTACACAAATTAGTGAATAGCGATGGTTCAAAAGCATATTTTGAAAATCTGAGATGACAGTGTTGTTAAGAAAAGGCTAAGCTTTAGAGCAGGCGCATTATTTTCATTTTATTTGCGATTTTCAGAAATCGTTAACGTTACATTATGCTAATGAGCTTGAGGCTATAACTGTATACAGTTTTTTTTCATAGCCAAACGTGAACAAAACGGAGCAATTTGTCCTACACAAATAATATTTTTTTGAAAAACTGAACATTTGCCATCTAACTGAGAGTCTCCTCATTGAAAACATCTGAAGTTCTTCAAAAGTAAATGATTTTATTTGAATTATTTTCTTGTTTTTGTGAAAATGTTGCTGGCTGAATTCTAGGCTTATAGCTATGTTAGCAATCAATAATCTTACACAAATGCTTGTTTAGCTATGGTTGAAAAGCATATTTTGAAAATCTGAGATGACAGTGTTGTTAACAAAAGTCTAAGCTTGAGAGCAAATATATTTATTTCATTTCATTTGCGATTTTCATGAATAGTTAACGTTGCGTTATGCTAATGAGCTTGAGGCTATAAATAGAATCCCGGATCCGGGATTGCGCGACGCAACAGGTTAACCTGTAATCAATAAGGGATTTTAGCGGGTGACATCAATAAGGGATCATAGCATTCACCTGGATTCACCTTGTCGGTCTAAGTCATGGAAAGAGCAGGTGTTATTAACTTCTTAAGGTATAGGGGGCAGCATTTTCACTTTTGGATAAATAGCGTGCCCAATTTCAACTTCCTGCTACTCATGCCAAGAATATAAGATATGCATATTATTAGTAGATTTGGATAGAAAACACTCTGAAGTTTCTAAAACTGTTTGAATCATGTCTGTGAGTATAACAGACCTTATGCAGGGAAAATCCATTCAGAATTTCTCATTGAGTTCTCATTGGCAAACGATATTTCTTAGGAACTTGTTTTCAGTTCCTACCGCTTCCACTGGATGTCACCAGTCTTTGGAATTTGGTTGAGGTTATTTTTTACCTTTATTTTACTAGGCAAGTCAGTTAAGAACAAATTCTTATTTTCAATGACGGCCTAGGAACAGTGGGTTAACTGCCTGTTCAGGGCCAGAACGACAGATTTTGTACATTGTCAGCTCTGGGATTTGAACTTGCAAACTTTTGGTTACTAGTCCAATGCTCTAACCACTAGGCTACACTGCCGTCATTGTGCAATGAAGAAGTGCGGCTATTTAGGAACTGCGTAACATTGTTGAGAGTTGCGCAAGGCTTGAAAAGTAGCTTGGCTTGTTGTGTTCCTTTATTAAACACAGATAGACCTGTCTTCAATTTGATCGATTATTAACGTTTAAAAATACCTAAAGTTGTATTACAAAAGTAGTTTGAAATATTTTGGCAAAGTTTATAGGCAACTTTTGAAATATTTTGTAGTGACGTTGTACAATTTGGAAGCTGTTTTTTTCTGGATCAAACGCGCCAAATAAATGGACATTTTGGATATACACTGCTCAAAAAAATAAAGGGAACACTACAATAACACATCCTAGATCTGAATGAATGAAATATTCTTATTAAATACTTATTTCTTTACATAGTTGAATGTGCTGACAACAAAATCACACAAAAATTAGCAATGGAAATTGAATTTATCAACCCATGGAGGTCTGGATTTGGAGTTAAAGTGAAAATTAAAGTGGAAAACCACACTACAGGCTGATCCAACTTTGATATAATGTCCTTAAAACAAGTCAAAATGAGGCTCAGTAGTGTGTGTGGCCTCCACGTGCCTGTATGACCTCCCTACAACGGCTGGGCATGCTCCTGATGAGGTGGCGGATGGTCTCCTGAGGGATCTCCTCCCAGACCTCGACGAAAGCATCCGCCAACTCCTGGACAGTCTGTGGTGCAACGTGGCGTTGGTGGATGGAGCGAGACACGATGTCCCAGATGTGCTCAATTGGATTCAGGTCTGGGGAATGGGCGGGCCAGTCCATAGCATCAATGCCCTCCTCTTGCAGGAACTGCTGACATACTCCAGCCACATGAGGTCTAGCATTGTCTTGCATTAGGAGGAACCCAGGGCCAACCACACCAGCATATGGTCTCACAAGGGGTCTGAGGATCTCATCTCAGTACCTAATGGCAGTCAGGCTACCTCTGGCGAGCACATGGAGGGCTGTGTGGCCCCCCCAAAGAAATGCCACCCGACACCATAACTGACCCACCGCCAAACCGGTCATGCTGGAGGATGTTGCAGGCAGCAGAACGTTCTCCACGGCGTCTCCAGACTCTGTCACGTCTGTCACGTGCTCAGTGTGAACATGCTTTCATCTGTGATGAACACAGGGTGCCAGTGGCGAATTTGCCAATCTTGGTTTTCTCTGGCAAATGCCAAACGTCCTGCACGGTGTTGGGCTGAAAGCACATCCCCCACCTGTGGACGTCGGGCCCTCATATCACCCTCATGGAGTCTGTTTCTGACCGTTTGAGCAGACACATGCACATTTGTGGCCTGCTGGAGGTCATTTTGCAGGGCTCTGGCAGTGCTCCTCCTGCTCCTCCTTGCCCAAAGGCGGAGGTAGCGGTCCTGCTGCTGGGTTGTTTCCCTCCTACGGCCTCCTCCACATCTCCTGATGTACTGGCCTGTCTCCTGGTAACGCCTCCATGCTCTGGACACTACGCTGACAGACACAGCAAACCTTCTTGCCACAGCTCTCATTGATGTGCCATTCTGAATGAGCTGCACTACCTGTGCCACTTGTGTGGGTTGTAGACTCCGTCTCATGCTACCACTAGAGTGAAAGCACCGCCAGCATTCAAAAGTGACCAAAACAACAGCCAGGAAGCATAGGAACTGAGAAGTGGTCTGGTCCCCACCTGCAGAACCACTCCTTTATTGGGGATGCCTATAATTTCCACCTATTGTCTATTCCATTTGCACCTCAGCATGTGAAATTTATTGTTAATCAGTGTTGCTTCCGAAGTGGACAGTTTGATTTCACAGAAGTGTGATTGACTTGGAGTTATATTGTGTTGTTTAAGTGTTCCCTTTATTTTGAGCAGTGTATATGGACGGAATTAATCCAACAAAAGGACCAATTGTGATGTTTATGGGACATATTGGAGTGCCAACAAATGAAGCTTGTCAAAGGTAAGGCATGTTTTATATTTTATTTCTGCGTTTTGTGTAGCGCCTGCAGGGTTGAAATATGCTACCCTCTTTGTTTACTGTTGTGGTATCATCAAATAATAGCTTCTTATGCTTTTGCCGAAAAGCCTTTTTTAAATCTGATATGTTGGCTGTATTCACAACGAGTGTAGCTTTAATTGAGGATCTTACATGTGTGATTTAATGAAAGTTAGATTTTTATATTCCCTTTTTTTATTCCCTGGCTTTTGGCAGAGTGGGACGCAAGCGTCCCCTATAACATAAAAAGTTTTAATTGTTGTAATCTCAGTGTATAGGCCCTATATATACACTGAACAAAAATATAAATGCAACATGTAAAGTGTTGGTCCCATGTTTCATGAGCTGAAATAAAAGATCAACAGAAATTTTCCATACACAAAAAAGCTTATATCTCAGATTTTGTGCAAATATTTGTTTACATCCCTGTTAGTGAGCATTTCTCCTTTGCCAAGATAATCCATCCACCTGACAGGTGTGGCATATCAAGAAGCTGATTAAACACCATGATCATTACACAGGTGGACCTTGTGTTGGGGACTATAAAAGGCCACTCTAAAATGTGCAGTTTTGTCACACAACACCACAGAGGGAGTTTTGAGGGAGCGTACAATTGGCATGCTGACTTCAGAGATGTCCACCAGAGCTGTTGCCAGATAATTGAATGTTAATTTCTCTATCATACGCCGCCACCAATGTTTTATTTCTGTCTGTGATAAAGCCCTTTTGTGGGGAAAAACTCATTGTGATTGGCTGGGCTTGACTCACCAGTGGGTCGGCCTGACTCCCAAGTGGGTGGGCCTATGCCCTCCCAGGCTGTGTCAATGCCCAGTCATGTGAAACCCATAGATTAGGGCATAATGAATTTATTGCAATTGACTGATTTCCTTATATGAACAGTAACTCAGCAAAATCTTTGAAATTGCTGCATGTTGCGTTTATATTTTTGTTCAGTAAACATTTGACCTAGTGCATGATATACAGTAGGGAATATGGTTCCAATTCAGATGCAGCCCCAGTACAGTACGTACATAGTCGTTGACAGGAACCTGGTCCAGGATGTCACGGGCGACGCGGTGACCTCCGACCTCAGCATCAGGAATGTCCTCATCATCCTCCACCTCGTGGAACTCAGCATCTGCACCAAAAGGAGGAAGTACACAGAACAGCTGTTGATGTACTTTACCAGATCACAGCAGAAACATATTTTTTTCTCCTGTTTGAGGCGATCTGAAGGAAAATAGCTTGCCTTCTACTGTAAATGAATCTGGCTGTTTTTCTGAGAGGTTTACCATTCTTTAAACTGCTGCAGTGTACAAAGTACAGAGAATCTGGCATGGATGTCATAATGATGCCATTCTGGTTGAATAGAGCATATAACCAGATTACAACCAGGTAAGATGTCTTTTTATAATAACGTCAAGGTGTTTGTGAACAATGTCATATTTTGTTTGTTATACGGTCAGATAACCAGATTACAACCAGGTAGACATCTTTTTCTGGTCGCTAAAAAGAAGCCTAAAACATATTTTTACAATCAGTATACAACTTTACAAAAACAAATCTCTGGAGAGACACCGGTGACCCTGTACCTGTCATGGGGGAGGGATGGATCCAGTAGATGGGTAGCTCCTGGCATATCTCCCAGATCTTGGAGTTGAAGAGGAAAGCTGGGTTAGCGATGGGCTCCTCAGCAGGCACCCACACCTGAGAGTCCCCCACTACCTGCATGTCCATGCCCTCCGTGTTGCCCACCTGCCAGGGAGAGGAAACACGCACACACACACACACACACACACACACACACACACACACACACACACACACACACACACACACACACACACACACACACACACACACACACACACACACACACACACACACACACACACACACACACACGCCTTCAGTTCTATGCCCTCTGCATTCTCAGCCCCTCTTCCCAGAGCCACAGCACACAAGCCCTGGCCACGTCCTTTTATTCACCACCCCTTATTGCCCACTGGGAGAACCGCCACTTCCTGCCTCCTGCTGACTCCCACTAGCCTGGACTTCCTCCTCGCCCTTTCTCCCTGACAACAACAACACAAGAATCCAACAACGGGCATAGATTTGACTTTGAAAACGACTTTGTAGTGCTTTCTACTTTATTGTGCCACGAAAGGCTGCAATATCGTTAAATCCGACAGACACAATAATAAAGCATAGCGTCCTCTTCCCTCACACATCCCCTTAATACCGCATTCAGCTCACAGCACTAGCGACATGCTTAATTTGTTTATACTGTAGTTCATGAGCTGTAAAGTAAACTATTAGTGCTTAATGACAGGGAATACGTGTCACTGCTATCTAAGAGATGTATAAAAGGGGCTTTGGCAATGGCGCATTCCTCTACCGTGCCTGATGTGTTTCTTTATGTATATGTAAATACGTCGGCAAACAAACCCCTCTTCCCAGTGCCTCGTTAATTAGCAGCTGGAGAGAACAGCAAAACAGTTTACTTGACAAATGTTTTTACAAGGTGATTCTCTCCTAGTCTGAAGCTTAACTGCACATTAGTTGATCTTGATGTAGGATCCCCGGGCTATGGTTGGAGCCGGTATCATTTATATTAGGTTGTGCACTCTCGACTCTCCCTCCTTTCCCTTCTCACCCCTCGCTGATTCTCGCTTTATTCTAATTTACGGTCTGTGCTACAGTCTCGCTGTAACTGTTTGTTGTGAAGTGACATGACATCAATGAGCCTGCGGAGATGAACTCGCACCCCATTCCGGCCAGATGAAAGAATACTTAGCTTAGCGGCGTGGCCACTCAAGTGCTAGTTTGTGCTTAGACAAGCAGTCAAGCCTTTGACAGTTTGCTCTCACTCTTTTTCTGGGTGGGGCTAAGCTAATGACGACTCAGAGGAGGACTAGGGGGACTCTGGCGGCGTTCGCTCCTCCTGAACTACAGAAATTAAAATGAAGGCCAGGAAACACAAACAGACCTCTCTAATTGGACTGCAGAACCGCTGAAGAGGAGCAACTAAGGAAACCTTCCCGAAATTAGGAAATGGAGGTCACGACACAGAGCACTGTAATTGGACTTTTACTTTGCAGCTGAGACACAAGACCAATAAGTTGCAAAGGGAGACCGCTCTCTGGGAAATATTTAAGTTTATCATGGCTAGTGTGGAATAGTGATTTAAAAATACCAATTGACAAGTACAAAGATGATAATGATTTTATGATGCAGTTATATCATAAATGAAGCTGTCTTGTATCTAATTTTGGACATTGCTTTAAGTAAAGATATTTTGTATTAGATGTCAGACTAATTATTTATTTACTATAGATCGGAGCCACATTCAGTGTCATGCTGTAATGAACATACACTTGCCCTCTGTCACGAGTCCGACTGAGGGTGGTTTCCCTTCCCGGTCGGGTGGCGCTCAGCGGTCGTCGTCACCGGCCTATTAGCTGCCACTGATTGTCTTTTCTCCCCTTCCTTGTATGTTTATTGGTAGCACCTGTGTGTATGATTAGTTTGTCTTTATTAGACAGCCGGCCCGCCTGGTTGTTGTGCGGGATTATTCTTTGTAACCTTCTGCTCTGTATCAGAGGAACGTGTTAGTCGTGCCTTTTTTGAATCGTCATTTTGACATTCCCTGTGTTTTGGGGCCGTGATCATTGTTAGCACCCCGAGGTGCGTTTAGTGCATTAAAGAGCACAGCATTGTACTCTCTGTCTCCTGCCTTTGACTCCACACCCACGACACCCGGATTGTTACAGAATCCCGCACCTAAATTGAATGGAGTCAGCAGGAGCAGCAGCCAACCCCTCCCATCGATGGAGGAACGGGTTCTTCACCACACCACCATCCTCCATCGGATCGGATCTGCGATGGATCAAGTAATGGGGAGAATGGACCGATGGGAGAGGAGTGGTCTCTTCTCTCCACCTTCGGCACCCCCGGCTCCGGACTCCCCATCTCCCGACTCCAGCACCCTCCGGCTGACGCTACCAAGTGCTTATGATGGAGCGGCGGCAGGTTGCCACGGGTTTTTACTTCAGCTGGAGCTATACCTGGCCACCGTCAGACCCACTCCCTCAGGAGCAGAGAGGGTGAGTGTCCTCATCTCCTGCCTCACGGGTCGTGCTCTGGAGTGGGCGAATGCAGTCTGGAATGGCCCAGACTCAGCACGGGAGCACTACCCAGAGTTTTCCCGCCACTTCCGTGCCCGTCTGTCTGGGAGTAGAGATGGCAGGCGGAACGCTTCTCGATCACCACAGGTGAGTCAGCATCAAACTCACCCAGAACCCCTTGTTGGCCACCTGTTTGTCTTAACTTTTTTCCTTCACTTTTTTTCCCTCTTCCCAGCATAGGGCGCTAGTCGATTCAGGCGCAGCTGGGAACTTTATGGATCGCGGACTCGCCCTTAAGTTAGGGGTTCTGCTTGTGCCGATAGATTCTCCCTTTCCCTTGCACTCCCTAGATAGCCGGCCATTAGGGTCAGGGGTGGTCAGGGAGACCACGGTCCCACTGGACATGGTGACGCAGGGGAATCATAGGGAGCGCATCAGTCTTTTTATTATTGATTCGCCTGCGTTTCCGGTGGTGCTGGGGATTCCCTGGCTGGCCCGGCACAATCCTAAAATTTCGTGGAGACAGGGGGTTCTCCAGGGGTGGACAGAGGAGTGTTCTGGAAGGTGTTTGGGAGTTTCCATCGGTGCCACGTCGGTGGAGAGTCCAGACAAGGGTTACACCGTGTGTATTCCCCCCGAGTATGCCGATTTGGCAATCGCTTTCAGTAAAGTGAAAGCGACTAAATTACCACCTTATCAACCGGGAAGGGATTGTACGATAGATCTCCAGGTAAACGCTGCGCTTCCCAAGAGTCACATGTACTCGTTGTCCCAGGAGGAGACGTTGGCCATGGAGACATATGTCACGGAGTCGCTGGGACAGGGGTACATTCGGCCCTCCATCTCACCCGTCTCCTCGAGTTTCTTTTTTGTGAGGAAAAAGGAGGGAGGTTTGCATCCGTCTATTGATTATAGAGGTCTAAACGCCATCACAGTGGGGTATAGTTACCCTCTACCTCTCATCGCTACGGCGGTGGAATCATTCCACGGAGCGCAGTTCTTCACAAAACTGGATCTCAGGAGAGCATATAGTCTGGTGCGTATTCGGAAGGGAGATGAGTGGAAAACCGCATTTAGTACCACATCAGGCCACTATGAGTACCTCGTCATGCCGTATGGGTTAAAGAATGCTCCAGCCGTTTTTCAATCCTTTGTAGACGAGATTCTCAGGGACCTGTAAGGGCAGGGAGTGGTTGTTTATATTGATGACATTCTGATCTACTCGGCCACTTACCCCACGCATGTGTCTTTGGTACGCAAGGTGCTTGGGAGACTGCTGGAGCATGACCTATATGTGAAGGCTGAGAAATGCGTGTTCTCTAAACGAGCCGTCTCTTTTCTGGGTTATCGCATTTCCACCTCGGGGGTGGTGATGGAGGGCGACCGCATTAGGGCCATGCGTAATTGGCCGACTCCGACCACGGTAAAGGAGGTGCAGTGGTTTTTGGGTTTTGCCAACTACTACCGGAGGTTTATCCAGGGTTTTGGCCAGGTAGCGGCTCCCATTACCGCACTGCTGAAGGGGGGCCCGGTGCGGTTGCAGTGGTCAGCAGAGGCGGATGGAGCATTCAACAAGTTGAAGGCGTTGTTCACTGATGCACCCGTGTTGGCACATCTGGACCCCTCTCTAGCATTCATAGTGGAGGTGGACGCGTCCGAGGCTGGGGTGGTGGCTGTGCTATCACAGCGCTCGGGTACGCCACCAAAACTCCGCCCCTGCGCTTTCTTCTCAGCGAAGATCAGCCCAGCGGAGCGTAACTATGATGTGGGGGACCGGGAGTTGCTAGCGGTGGTTAGAGCTCTGAAGGTGTGGAGACACTGGCTTGAGGGGGCTAAGCACCCCTTTCTCATCTGGACTGACCACCAGAATCTGGAGTATATTCGGGCAGCTAGGAGACTTAACCCACGTCAGGCAAGGTGGGCCATGTTCTTCACCCGGTTCCGGTTTACTTTGTCTTATAGACCGGGCTCCCAGAACGTGAAGGCTGACGCACTGTCCCGCCTTTACGACATGGAGGAGGGGTCCACCGAACCTACTCCCATCCTTCCCGCCTCAAAGCTGGTAGCACCAGTGGTATGGGAGGTGGACTCGGACATCGAGCGGGCATTACGGGCGGAACCTGCGCCACCTCAGTGTCCGGCGGGGCGAAGGTACGTGCCGCTTGGTGTTCAGGACAAGCTGATTCGGTGGGCTCACGTCCTACCCTCCTTGGGTCACCCTGGGGTGACGAGGACAGTGGGGAGCCTTCAGGGGAGGTATTGGTAGCCTACTTTGGCTAAGGACGTTAAGGGTTATGTCTCCTCCTGTTCGGTGTGCGCCCAGAGTAAGGCTCCTAGGCACCTTCCTAGAGGGAAATTACAACCCCTCCCCGTTCCACAGCGGCCATGGTCACATCTATCAGTAGATTTCCTGACCGATCTTCCGCCGTCTCAGGGGAACACCACGGTTCTAGTGATTGTGGATCGGTTCTCTAAGTCCTGCCGTCTCCTCCCGTTACCCGGTATCCCTATAGCCCTACAGACTGCGGAGGCATTATTCACCCATGTCTTTCGGCACTACGGTGTGCCGGAGGACATTGTTTCTGATCGAGGCCCCCAATTCACGTCTTGGGTATGGAGGGCTTTCATGGAGCGTTTAGAGGTCTCTGTCAGCCTGACCTCCGGTTATCACCCCGCTCCAAGGAGACCTGGAGGGCCGTCCAGGAATCTCTACGACAAGCTAGTGGACGGCAGAAGAGGAGTGCTGACCGCCACCGCAGTGAGGCCCCCGTGTTTGTACCGGGGGACAGGGTCTGGCTCTGGACCCAAAACCTACCTCTCCGCTTGCCCTGCCGAAAGCTGGATCTGCAGTGTGTAGAGCCCTTTAAAGTCCTGAGGAGAATAAACGAGGTGTGTTATCGATTACAACTCCCTTCCTATTATCGCATTAACCCCTCGTTTCATGTGTCTCTCCTCAGGCCAGTGGTAGCTGGTCCCCTGCAGGACAGTGAGGTGCCGGAGGTCCCTCCCCCCCCTCTGGACATCGAGGGGTCCCCGGCGTATACGATCCGGGCCATTCTGGACTCAAGACGCCGGGTGAGTGGCCTGCAGTACCTCGTGGACTGGGAGGGGTACGGTCCGGAGGAGAGGTGCTGGGTACCGGTGGGGGACATCTTGGATCCATCCATGTTGAGGGATTTCCATCGCCTCCATCCGGATCGCCTTGCACCCCGTCCTCCGGGGCGACCTCGAGGCCGGTGTCGGCGCGCTGCAGGAGCTGCGCGTCGGGGAGGGGGTACTGTCACGAGTCCGACTGAGGGTGGTTTCCCTTCCCGGTCGGGATTATTCTTTTTAACCTTCTGCTCTGTATCAGAGGAACGTGTTAGTGCCTAGTTGTGCCTTTTTTAAATCGTCATTTTGACATTCCCTGTGTTTTGGGGCCGTGATCATTGTTAGCACCCTGAGGTGCGTTTAGTGCATTAAAGAGCACAGCATTGTACTCTCTGTCTCCTGCCTTTGACTCCACACCCACGACACCCGGATTGTTACACCCTCTCTCACTATAATGTCTTAAGAGTGCAACTTTGTGACTCAAGATCATACTGTAGGTTAATTGTGTTTGTCATTGATCAATTAATATTTTCTCATGACACCATAAGACTCTGGATAAAGCCATGGCACATTTTGGTAACACTTTACTTGACATAACAATGTCATGACCCATATATTTACACCTGTTGTGACATATTGCACTATTTTATGGTTGGTAATGATACCTACATAAGAGTGTAAAAACCAACATTTATTCAAGAGAGTTTTTCCCCTGCCAAGAAGATTCCTTTTGTTTGAAAGTTTGTCTTAAATCCTTTTTTGTTGTTGTAATTAATTATCTTCAGTCATGTTTTTTCATCGTATTTAAAAGAAAATACATTATGACCATTCTGTGTCACTTCACTTGGATTAAGAAAATACACTTTGAGACAATCAAGAGGCATTTTGACCATTATAATCATATAAGCCAGATATGCCTATCACATACATGCCCTTACAGTTGAAGTCGGAAGTTTACATACACTCTGGTTGGAGTCATTAAAACCCATTTTTCAACCACTCCACACATTTCTTGTTAACAAACTATAGTTTTGGCAACTGGGTTGGGACATCTACTTTGTGTATGTCACAAGTAATTTTTCCAACAGATTTCACTTATAATTCACTGAATCACAATTCCAGTGGGTCAAAAGTTTACATACACTAAATTGCCTGTGCCTTTAAACAGCTTGGAAAATTCCCGAAAATGATGTCATGGCTTTAGAAGCTTCTGATAGGCTAATTGACATAATTTGAGGTGTACCAGTTGATGTATTTCAAGGCCTACCTTCAAACTCAGTGCCTCTTTGCTTGACATCATGGGGAAATCAAAAGAAATCAGCCAAGAAGTCAGAAAGAAATTGTAGACCTCAACAAGTCTGGCAATTTCCAAATGCCTGAAGGTACCACGTTTATCTGTACAAACAATAGTGCGCAAGCATAAACACCATGGGACCACGCAGCCGTCCTACTGCTTAGGAAGGAGACACGCTCTGTCTCCTAGAGATGAACGTACTTTGGTGCGAAAAGTGCAAATCAATTCCAGAAAAACGAGAAAGGACCTTGTGAAGATGCTGGAGGAAAATGAGCCCTATATCGACTGAACCTGAAATGCCACTCAGCAAGTAAGAAGCCACTGCTCCAAACCAACCATAAAAAAGCCAGACTACAGTTTGCAACTCCACATGGGGACAAAGATGGTACTTTTTGGAGAAATGTCTCTAGTCTGATGTAACAAAAATAGAACTGTTTGGCCATAATGACCATCGTTACGTTTGGAGGGCAAAGGAGGAGGCTTGCATGCTGAAGAAAACCATCCGAACCATGAAGCACGGGGGTGGCAGCATCATGTTGTGGGGGTGCTTTGCTGCAGGAGGGACTGGTGCACTTCACAAAATAGATCATCAAGAGGTAGGAAAATGATGTGGACATATTGAAGCAACATCTCAAGACATCAGTCAGGAAGTTAAAGCTTGGTCGCAAATGGATCTTCCAAATGGACAATGACCCCAAGTATACTTTCAAAGTTGTGGCAAAATGGCTTAAGGGGTAAGGTTAGGGTTGGAGTGTCCATCACAAAGCCCTGACCTCAATCCTATAGAAAATTTGTGGACAGAACTGGAAAAGCATGTGCGAGCAAGGAGGCTACAACCCTGACTCAGTTACACCAGCTCTGTCAGGAGGAATGGGCCAAAATTAACCCAACTTATTGTGGGAAACTTGTGGAAGGCTGCCCGAAACGTTTGACCCAAGTTAAACAATTTAAAGGCAATACTACCAAATAGTAATTGAGTGTATGTAAACTTCTGACCCACTGGGAATGTGATGAAATAAATAAGAGCTGACATAAATCATTCTCTCTACTGTTATTCTGAAATTTCACATTCTTAAAATAAAGTGGGGATCCTAACTGACCTAAGACAGGGACTTTATACTAGGATTAAATGTCAGGAATTGTGAAAAACTGAGTTTAAATGTATTTGGCTAAGGTGTATGTAAACTTCCGACTTCAACCGTATTTCAGTCATCAGTCAGAAAGAGTGTGTCTTAGCAACAGAGCATTGAGGTAGGTGCATGTCTGACATCAATGTGTGCCAATTACAATGATAATTTCACATGGTCAAAAAATAAATAATTATATAACAATGTTGCGACATAGGCTATGGTGTAATGTTTTGCCTTGTGTGGGTAGGTCTTGTGGATTTTGACACTCTTATGTAGATGTCATAACCAGCCGTAAAATAACACTATATGTCACAACAGGTATAAATATATCTGTCATGACAGTGTTTTATGACCATATTATAACAAGTTATGTCAGCAGCTATGACACATGACATGGTTATGACCGTGTCATAATGTGTTATGACGCTGGGTGTCAAGTAAAGTGTTACCCACACTTTTAATAATGTGAATGCTCCGCATGTTCAAAATGACACACAACTTTTTGTTTTAGTCAAATGACATTTACCTACCGACATATAATTCCAAGAATGTGTTGTTTTTCCATGCATTGTTTGGCATTTGTTTGTGTTTTATCTGAGTGGGAGGTTTCCTTGCCAGCTAGGTTGTTTGTGGCAATACATATTAAGTGGTTACCCTGAGGAGGAAGAAGAGATCCAATAACACACTATTCTACTGTCTGAAGGAGGAGGACAATGGGAATTTCATCAGCTTCAAGACTGGAGGGAAACTAGGGGAGGCTCAGGGATTAAAGCCTCCCATCATTTCATACGAGGAGCAAAGTGAAAATGGCCGAAGATACCGGCGGCAAACAATTCATGTTTGTCACCTTGTTCTACTCCCCGGGTGCTTTATTTCCTTATCAGCCACTCGCAGATCCCTCACCGGCTACATTGTTTTCACCTCACCTCTGAGAATCTGAGGCCCCAGACGTCCACCACTGAGCCCACATTCACATAGCCCGCAGCTTGGATGAGCTGAGCAGCAGCATAAGCTGTTTTGTTTTTAATTAACCACTCTGTGGTTCACACGGTTGTAACATTTCTCAAATGACTGCCTCGCCTGATTCACCAACTACTTCTCAGACAGAGTTCAGTGTGTCAAATCGGAGGGCCTGTTGTCCGGAACTCTGGCAGTCTCTATGGGGGTACCACAGGGTTCAATTCTTGGGCCGACTCTTTTCTCTGTATATATCAACGATGTCGTTCTTGCTGCGAGTGATTCCCTGATCCACCTCTACGCAGACGACACCACACTGTATACATCTGGCCCTTCTTTGGACACTGTTAACTAACCTCCAAATGAGCTTCAATGCCATACAACACCCCTTTCGTGGCCTCCAACTGCTCTTAGACACTAGTAAAACCAAATGCATGCTTTTCAACCGTTTGCTGCCTGCACCCGCCCGCCCGACTAGCATCACTAATCTGGACGGTTCTGACTTAGAATATGTGGACAACTACAAATACCTAAGTGTCTTGCTGGAACACCCCCTTTGGCCGCCTTTCCTTCCAGTTCTCTGCCGCCAATGACTGGAACGAATGGCAAAAATCGCTGAAGCCTGAGATTTATATTTCATAGCCCATCTGTAAATATCCCACCCAATCTACCTACCTCATCCCCATATTGTTTTTATACATTTTTTCCTCTTGACAGAGCTGGTGTAACTGATTCAGGTTTGTAGGCCTCATTGCTCTCACATGCTTTTTCAGTTCTTCCCACACATTTTCTATGGGATTTGAGGTCAGGGCTATGTGATGGCCACTCCAATTCCTTGACTTTGATGTTCTTAAGCCATTTTGCTACAACTTTGGAAGTATGCTTGGGGTCATTGTCCATTTGGAAGACCCATTGCGACCAAGCTTTAACTTCCTGACTGATGTCTTGAGATGTTGCTTCAATATATCCACATCATATTCCTTTGTCATGATGCCATCTATTTTGTGAAGTGCACCAGTCCCTTCTGCAGCAAAGCACCCCCACAACATGATGCTGCCACCACCATGCTTCATGGTTCCGATGGTGTTCTTCGGCTTGCAAGCCTCCCCCTTTTTCCTCCAAACATTAACGATGGTCATTATGGCCAAACAGTTATATATTTGTTTAATCAGACCAGAGGACATTTCTCTAAAAAATCCGATCTTTGTCCCCATGTGCAGTTGCAAATCGTAGTCTGACTTTATTATGGCGGTTTTGGATGCAGTCTGGTTCTCCGTCTAAACAGCTTGTGTTCCTAAAGTCAGAAAGGGATATCTGGGATTTACTTGGCATGACGATGGAGCAACATTTAAAAACATTTTTTTAATGATGTAGCTGGTAATTGCCATCTGTAAAATGTAAATGAGTGTGGAGGATGGTAGAGGCTGAAAATATTTTGTGAGGCATTCATCTGCCGAACTTCATATACGGACGGCTCTTAGGCCAGGAGAAGTGAAATGAATCGCTCGAAGAAATGCACGCACCCTTTAATGGCTTATACCTCTTCCTCAGATCCCTCTCTTACGTTCTCGTTCACACTTACCCCTTTAGGCTATTTTGGTCAAGCCTTTGGAGGAGTATGATTACAAATGTATATTAGTTCAAGATTGACAGCAAACACCATTTGATGTGATCCACAAAGGGGGTTTGGTGGGTTTGCGGGCAGCTTTCAGACGGTTTCCTGTGTGCTGGAGACAGAGATTATACTTCAGCGGGAGAGGGCGGAGGTCAGGGTGAGTGTTTGAGCACAGCTCTCCGACTCCTCTTCTCTGTTTTATTCCTACTACCCCTGCAAAATACATATTTTTCTCCACACACACACACACACACACACACACACACACACAGACACACACACACACAGACACACACACACACACATTGAGTCAGAGAGATGCAGATATTCATACTGTACCGGTATCTCTGTGTTCAAGGTCGCCACCTCTGTCACTTTGGGAATCTCCCTGGTCTGGGTCTTGATGTAACACCTCTGATGTTTGGCGAACCGGATACCTGTGATTCCCTTTGAGCGGAAAAAGCGAGATGGAATAATACAAAATTCTGTTATGTATCGTTTATTACAGCATGGCGATGGGGCGATATCATTTTTCAAAATGCTCTTAATAACTAACAGAAGTTAGAACCTAATGAGGGTGCCTTTTGAGTTTCTTGCTTTGTTTTTCTCCTTCTACCTTTTTTCTACCTCCTTCTAGATTACAGCACATTCAAAGACAATTTATCTCCTACAACACAAGCCTCACGTTTAGAAGAGATTGAGTAAAAAACGAGGGGTTCATCCAGGCTAAACAATACTTGATAGAGAGGATATCTCAAGCAGGAAAGCCAAGCGACATATCCTAGTGCAAGGCAGTAGTTGCATCCCAAATGGCACCCTTTTCCATTGATAGTGCCTTCAGAAAGCATTAACACCCCTTGACTTTTTTCACATGTTGTTGTGATACAGCCTGAATTTAGAATTGATTCAATTGAGATTAGGTGTCACTAGCCTACACACAATGCCCCACAATATCAAATGGGAATTATGTTTGTATTTCTTTTTGAACATTAATTAAAAATGAAAAGCTGAAATATTCAACCCCTTTGTTATGGCAAGCCTAAATTATATTTATAAAACATGTGCTTAATAATAATAACACATAATAAGTTCAATTGACTAACTGTGTGCAATAATAGTGTTCAACATGATTTTTGAATGACTGCCTCATCTTTTGTACCCCACACATACAATTATCTGCAAGGTCCCTCAGTCAAGCAGTGAAGCCTCGCAAAGAAGGTCAAAGCCTCGCAAAGAAGGTCACCTATTGCTTGATGGATTAAAAAAAGCAGGCATTTAATATCCCTTTGAGCATGGTGAAGTTATTAATTACACTTTGGATGGTGTATCAATACACCCAGTCACTACAAAGATGCAGGCGTCTTTCCTAACTCAGTTGCCAGAGAGGTAGGAAACCGCTTAAGGATTTCACCATAAGACCAATGGTGACTTTAAAACAGTTACAGAGTTTACGACATTGTAGTTACTCCACAATACTATCCTAAATGACAGAGTGAAAGAAGGAAGCCTGACAGAATACAAATATTCCAAAACATGTATCCTGTTTGCAACAAGGAACTAAAGTAATAATACTGCAAAATTAAGAATGAACTTTTTCTACTGATTACAAAATGTTATGTTTGGGGCAAATCCAACACAATTTATCAGTGAGTACCACTCTTCAAATTTTCAAACATGGTGGTGGCTGCATCATGTTATGGTTATGCTTGTCATCGGCAAAGACAAGGCCAAATATACACTGGAGTTGCTTACCAAGACGACATTGAATTCCTTAGTGGCCTCGGCTTGAAAATCTGTGGCAAGACTTAAATGGCTGTCTAGCAATGATCAATAACCAACTTGACAGAGCTTGAAGATTTTTTAAAATAATAAATGTGCAAATATTGTACAATCCTTTCTGTGCACCCAGAAAGACACAGCTGTAATTGCTGCCAAAGGTGATTCTAACATGTATTGACTCCAGAGGTTGAACACTTATCTAGCCAAGATATATCAGTGTTTTATGATTCATATTTTTTTCTTCCACTTTGACAGAGTATTTTGTGTACATTGTTCACACAAAAAAATACATGCAAGTCCATTTTAATCCCACTTTGTAACACAACAAAATGTGGAAAAGGTCAAGGGGTGTGTAACGGTTTTCTATAGGTGAAGGAGAGTCGGACCAAAATGCGGTGTGGCTATTGAGATTCATGTTTAATAAATCACAAAGGAAACACGAATCAATACAAAACAATAAACGTAACGTGAAAACCGAAACAGACTAAACTGGTGCAAACTAACACAAGAACAGGAACAAGGACAAACACCCATGACACATTCAAATAATATGGCTGCCTAAATATGGTCCCCAATCAGAGACAACGATAAACACCTGCCTCTGATTGAGAACCACTTCAGACAGCCATAGACTTTGCTAGCAAACCCCACTAAGCCACAATCCCGATACCTCTGAAAAACCCCAAGACAAAACACACCACATACCAGACCCCATGTCACACCCTTGCCTGACCAAATAAATAAAGAAAACACAAAATACTAAGACCAGGGCGTGACAGGGTGTGAATACTTTCTGAAGTTACTGCATATGGCATAGGGTGATATTTGGAATGCATCCAGTGTTTCTATGGAGGCTGCCCCCGCTGAATTAGTCAGTCATAGGTTCCTGTCACTCTCTTAATCTGTGCAGCCTAGTGAAGAGCCACTCTTTTCAGCTCCATTGATGATCCCCCCCAACTTGTGGAATGCAGGGCCTTTTCAGTTTGACAACGACAGGAGAAAGCCTATTTCAACAAAGCAGACATATCTGTGAATTATCTTTGTGTGCAATTATCTGTTTGACTAGGTAATTCCGCTGGAATAAGTCTGAAAGCATATGAGATTGTAACTCGTGCCGTCTCTCGGGCTACCAGAGTCATGTGCATGTTAGAATAGAGTGCCGGATCTTCACCGGCCACGCTCGCCTTAACATTGTATCACGATAAGTGGTGACATGAAAATGGACTCGATTCAATCGTAATTGAATTACATCGACATGGCGCAGAGCTCTAATACCTTTCTGACGTCTTTAAATTAGCGTTTAACTCGGAAATACGGAAGTTCTATTCCACTTGTCTTTAGAGGTCACACACGACGACACGATATGAAGCCTGTCATAATCCTCTTGTCTGTAATTGTCTTTAGAGCTCACACACAACGACACGATATGAAGCCTGTCATAATCCTCTTGTCTGTAATTGTCTTTAGAGGTCACACGACGACACGATATGAAGCCTGTCATAATCCTCTTGTCTGTAATTGTCTTTAGAGGTCACACACAACGAGACGATATGAAGCCTGTCATAATCCTCTTGTCTGTAATTGTCTTTAAAACGCTACAAAAACAGTCGCCGAAACAGAAGTATAATGTTTACGCCTGACTTTATTGTGATGAGCCCCTGTTTATTTTACTGTAATGGCGAGCACCACTACAGAGAGAGGAAAAGGACAATCTCGGGATGTGATGCAATAATTAACAGAGTTGGTCAACCAGAAAAGAAAGAAAATACACATCATTATGGGGATAATAAATGGGAAAAGGATGCAAGATTTATAAAATAATGTCAGAATACCGGCTCGCTATTCACCCCTGATTAAACATGCTACATGTATACTGATAGCTTTAAGCTTTCCAACTGAACAATGATTTGATTGGAGGGCTCATTGCATAGCCATTGCAGAGAAAGGTTAGGGGACGCCGTAGGATTCATTGTCACTTGGGCTCTATATTACCATCTCTACCCGCATCTAGCATCTTGTGAGTGTCAGCCCAGGTAATGTGTTGAGGAAAAGAAACATGGATGCTCATTTTACCTTTAATAAATGATCAGTTATTAACTCCACGCTCTCCCCTCAGCTCCTGTTAAAGGGGGCCCTAAACCCATGCCATGAAATATTATCTCTGAGTCGCTGAACCTCTGTTTGTGATTTCCTTTCATTCACAGTCGTGTTCTGGGCCGTGCACATTTAAAACCTGTTAAGGAGCGTGTGAATTTTTTCAGCATTTTGTTAAAAATCGCGCAAAAGTTCAACGTCCTGCTACTCATGCCAGGAATATAGTATATGCATATGATTAGTATGTGTGGATAGAAAACACTCTGAAGTTTCTAAAACTGGTTAAATCATGTCTGTGACTATAACAGAATGTCTGTTGCAGGCAAAACCCCAAGGAAATCTGTTCACAAGAAACACACAAAAAATATCACTCCGCCAGTCTCCGCCAGTCTATGGCAAGACAAAATAGATACGGTCCAGTTTACAGTTCCTACAACTTCTGCACGATGTCGCCAGTGTTGGGAATTGGGTTGAAGTTAATCCTTGGTGTAATGAGAAAAAGGCACTTCCTGTCATCGAGCACACCGGTGGAAGTTATGGAAGAGAGAAAATCGTCCATGATTTGTTGACTTGCTGCTATTGAATACAGATCGCTCCGTGATCAATTTGATCGATTATTAACGTTTACTAATACCTAAAGTTGGATTACAAAAGTAGTTTGAAGTGTTTTGTCAAAGTTTATATTCAACTTTTGTTGCATTTTGAAACTGAGTTTTTTCCTGGATCTGACGGTCTTCATAAATAGACATTTTGTGTATACATGGACCGATTTAATCGAAAAAAAAGATTGTGATGTTTATGGGACACATAGGAGTGCCAACAAAGAACCTCGTCAAAGGTAATGAATGTTTTATATTTTATTTTTGCGTTTTGTGTAGCGCCGGCTACGCAAATTATTTTATTTACGTCCCCTTTGTGTATTTCGGGGGGTTGCATGCTATCAGATAATAGCTTCTCATGCTTTCGCCGAAAAGCATTTTAGAAATCTGACATGTTGGCTAGATTCACAACGAGTGTAGCTTTAATTGAGTACCCTGCATGTGTGTTTTAATGAAAGTTTGAGTTTTATCGGGTACTATTACTTGGCACTCTGAAATTTCCCCTGATGTTGATCCCTGTACAGGGACTGCAGCCATAAAAAGTTTTAAGGCACAAAACTGGAAAAAAACATTTCGCAATGGAAAATATAAATTATTGTTTGTTTTTGGACAACTAAAGGTAGTGCCTTCCTCTTTCAGTCCATTTCCCTCTGTTTTGAGCCTAATGGACACAACCTAGGATTAATGTGGTGGCAGCTAGCCTAGTGGTTAGAGCGTTGGACTAGTAACCGAAAGGTTGCAAGTTCATATCCCCGAGCTGACAAGGTACAAATCTGTCGTTCTGCCTCTGAACAGGCAGTTAACCCACTGTTCCTAGGCCGTCATTGAAAATAAGAATTTGTTCTTAACTGATTTGCCTAGTTAAATAAAGGTAAAATAAATAAAAAAATAAAAAAATGTCACTTGCCATAAACAATGTAATCTTTGGATATTGGAATATCTGAGAAACAGTATGTAGTTTAAGGAAAATAGATAATTGCAGTATAGAATCTGGATTGATATGACGAGGTACTGTGTGTTGCTCATAAAGGTAACCTGGAAGACTTCACATAAAAAGGGATCCGTGTCTTAGATTGGATCAATTTGCAGAATGCAAGTTTGTGTTGATGTCAAGCACAAGGTTCTGGAATTGAGGTAGGCCTACTCTCATCTATACTCTTTCCCCCAAATGAATTCTACATCATTATTTGTCTTGTATTATTGCTTATTTTGATATGGTTTGAAAGTAATTGATTGTGTAATAGGAATGATTTAGAGCTTTTACTCTAGTTCCAGATATCATTTTTAACAAAAGAGAGTAACCTTCAAAATACATAGATGCTGTCTTTTGCATCAATATATATTTTTTAGAAGAGCTACATTGAAACACATTAGATGTGTTGGTGGTAGTTGCACTATGTGACCATAATTATTCTCATACAAAAGACTGTTGAATATGCTTGAATGCCAGTCCTGTCTCTACTGGTATTCTTATCTCCACTTCGTGTTCCCTAGGTTCTTCCTGCAGCATGTTCCCTGTATTAACCTGATACAAAAGAAGCGGCATTATCTGCCCATTTCAATTCCTCATTCACAGCCCTTGAGCTTAACGGAGATAGTTTTTAAGGTGGCTTTTGAATTTCAACCCCCCCCCCCCCCAGCTAACACTTAGTATAACTTATAATCAGGTTTGTGTTTTCCTCCACTCTCTTCTTTTCTTTTGTAATCACAATGACGCTGGAATTATTCTGCTCGCTCACTTGTTTCGCCATCTCCCGTGGCAGTGCCCGGAATCAAACACGTTTTCTTGGTGGATTTGCTTCACTGACGGAAGTCAATAATTCAGACTGGATGAAATGGAGGAGGAACCAGCAATATGCATGCTATCGGTGTGTGTGTGTGTGTGTGCGCGCGCAAGTGCTTGCGTGTGAGTATGAGAAGTAACTGAGACCTCTTGTTATTAGATATTTAGTTTTATATAGAAAAAAGTGTTCCAAAAACGTTTTTCAGCTGTTCCCATAGGATAAATCGTTTTGGTTCCAGGTAGAACCCTTTTGGGCCTTTTGGGGTCCATGTAGACCCCTTTTCAATCTACAATCTTCTAGAAAGCACTTTTTGTGTGTATGTGCGCACGTTGGGCAAGGGATTGTGTATGAGAGGGAATTGAAAGCTCTTGTTATGATATTTTGTATTATTTATGACACACATTGCAGTGCAGGGTATTGTCGAAGAAGATATGATTTCAGGAGAACAGAAATGCTTTTACACAATATAAGAACAATTTCGAAAGTGCTCCAACACAAATTCAATCATTCTGCACAAAAACTATAATAATAATAAAAAAGAGACAGTAAATAAAGTATGCATAAAGTATGCTGTACGTAATGTGTATTTTGTCAATACTTACATGTTTGAAGTCGTGGACCTCGAGGACCTCATTGCTACCATTGCCCATCCTGAAGATCTCAATGCGGTGGGTGGGGTCAATCTCCATGATGCTGTCTGTTTCCATGCCGTCCAGCACGGCCTGATAATGTTGGTTGTACACCTGGAGACACAGGACCAATCAGAAACATCCTCAGCCTAGCTGACAGGTCATTTAACCAATAATACATGAGGGTGGGGCAACTTAACTGATTAGCTCAAATCTACAGCCTTTCAATAGGCCTAATATCAGTGACGTGTATTCATGGATGCCAAGGGAAGCCAGGCTTCCCCAAAAACTTTACCAATAAAGATATATAAACCTAAATAATTTATCTTTCGTCTCTGTGTTTCATCATTTTCCTTCAATTCGCAAGAGGCTGAATGTATCTCACCGGAGAAAGCATGCGAGCGAGCAAAACAGCACCCCTCTGTCTCTATGTGTAGCCCATCTATCTATTGAGGTCTGAACAAAAAGAGTATGATATTGTTGCCGCCGTAGCATTGAATGCAAGGGAAGACAGCGAGCATTTGGCCTCCCTTTGATAAAAACAGTAAAATAATAGCCAATCAGCATTGAAAGGATCTGAGCGAGCTCAACTGTGAATGGTCCTGGCGCAGGTTGGATTTGGCTTCACACCACTCACAACACAACAAAAGCCAAACGTCATTGACAGAAAAAAATGAATTGTTGTATCTCATTTTGTTGTCCTCCAGTGGCTAGCCAGCTTGCTAAAATTGTCCCTTTATACATAGATGGAGATTTGGACTTCTGGTTCTACTTAATTCTCGATACTGGGCAATGATTATAACAGTGATTCTGATCCAACCATGAATTCCTACTTTGTGTCCCTGGTCTGAAGTTCAATATGTAGCTAGATGTAGGGGCTCATCATTGCCCATGAAAGGAAGTTAGGCTAGCGAGCAAACATTTTAGCCAGGACAACAAAAACTAAAAGTGTGTAGCCTACTGTATGACAAGAGTCCTACACTGTTTTGGCAACATGAAAGAGACGAGGATAGGATTGGTGAGTCAACATGTTTTTTCTACTTTCACACACACACACACAGAGAAATCAGTACCACGGACAGCCACATATTTAGCTTACGTTGATTAGACTAAATAGTTTTTGGTATCTTTTATTTGTCACTATATTAGACTAAGCATACAGTATATATACATACTTATGTGGACACCCCTTCAAATTAGTGGATTCGGGCTATTTCAGTGACACCCGTTGCTGACAGGTGTATCAAATCGAGCACACACCCATACAATCTCTATAGGAAAACATTGGCAGTAGAATGGCCTTACTGAAGAGCTCAGTCACTTTCATGTGGCACCATCATAGGATGCTGTCTTTCCAATAAGTCAGTTCATCAAATTTCTGCCCTGCTAGAGCTGCCCCGGTCAACTGTAAGTGCTGTTATTTTGAAGTGGAAACATCTAGGAGCAACAACGACTCAGCCGCGAAGTGGTAGACCACACAAGCTCACAGAATGGAACCACCGAGTGCTGCAGCGAGTAACAATTGTCTGTCCTCAGTTGCAACACTCACCACCAAGTTCCCAACTGCCTCTGGAAGCAACGTCAGCAGAAGAACTGTTAGTCGGGAGCTTCCTGAAATGGGTTTCCATGGCCGAGCAGCTGAAGATCACCAAAACGCAATGCTAAGTGTCGGGCTAGAGTGGTGTAAAGCTCGCCACCATTGGGCTGTGGAAATGCGTTCTCTGGAGTGATGAATCATGCTTCACCATCTGACAGTACGACATCCTGGTGGATGCCAGGAGAACGCTACCTGCCCCCAATACATAGTGCCAACTGTAAAGTTTGGTGGAGCAGGAATAATGGTCTAGGACTGTTTTTCATAGTTTGGGCTAGGCTCCTCAGTTCCAGTGAAGGGAATTCTAGCAAACAATGACATTCTTGACAATTATGTGTTTCCAACTTTGTGGCAACAGTTTGGGGAAGACCCTTTCCTGTTTCAGCATGACAATGCTATCGTGCACAAAGTGAGGTCCATACAGAAATAGTTTGTTGAGATTGGTGTTGAAGAACTTGACTGGCCTGCACAGAGCCCTGACCTCAAACACCTTTGGGATGAATTGGAATGCCAACTGCGAGCCAGGCCTAATCACTCAACATCACAAATGCTCTGTGGCTGAATAGAAGCAAGTCCCTGCAGCAATGTTCCAATATTTAGTGGAAAGCCTATGATTTTTGAATGAGATGTTTGACTAGCAGGTGTCCACATTCTTTTGGTCATGTACTGTAGGGGATTTGATGATGTTGAAATGTTGAAGTTGAAGTGGTGCTGGAATAGTGGAGGCAGCTCCTGTTTTCAATGAGACTTGCGGTAACTCTGTGTTCTGAATCAACAATTGTTTAGTAGTCCGAATATTTCGGAAACATTAACTTGATTGACAATGCTGTAGGTCATGTTACAGTTTGTTACATGCAAGGTGCTTTGTGGATAGATGTTGCTCTCTGGTTTTGTGATGAAACAAAGGCGTGGCTGAATTTATTTTGCCACTATTCTGTTACTTATTGTCTCTGCCTTAGGCCTATATATCACGGTGGCAAGGCATACAAACTAATATGTTATAGAGCAAACAATACAATTATCAGAACATTTTAAACCATGACGGCGTAATGTGTTACTAATGGTTTTCTTTGAGACTGTGGTCCCAGCTCTCTTCAGATCATTGGCCAGGTCATGCCATGTAGTTCTGAGCTGATCCCTCACTTTCCTCATGATCATTGATGCCCCACGAGGTGAGATCTTGCATGGAGCCCCAGACTGAGGGTGATTGACCGTCATCTTGAACTTCTTCCATTTTCTAATAATTGCGCCAACAGTTGTTGCCTTCTCACCAAGCTGCTTGTCTATTGTCCTGTAGCCCATCCCAGCCTTGTGCAGGTCTACAATTTTATTCCTGATGTCCTTACACAGCTCTCTGGTCTTGGCCATTGTGGAGAGGTTGGAGTCTGTTTGATTGAGTGTGTGGACAGGGATCTTTTATACAGGTAACGAGTTCAAACAGGTGCAGTTAATACAGGTAATGAGTGGAGAACAGGAGGGATTCTTAAAGACAAACAAACAGGTCTGTGACAGCCGGAATTCTTACTGATTGGTAGATGATCAAATACTCATGTTATGCAATAAAATGCAAATTAATTACTTAAGAATCATACAATATGATTTTCTGGATTTTTGTTTTAGATTCCGTCTCTCACAGTTGAAGTGTACCTATGATAAAAATTACAGACCTCTACATGCTTTGTAAATAGGAAAACCTGCAAAATCTGTAGTGTATCAAATACTTGTTCTCCCCACTGTAGGTTGCAATATGGCTTTTCCTCCCCTGGCTTGGCTTCCAAAGGGATTTTACCCACGCACCGCTACTGCTTCATATACCTGTAGCCTTCCAATAGCATTTAACCAGGCTAAATACACCATCACCCCCCTTTTAAAATGGGTGGCAGGGGTGTTATAAGCCAAAGAGAAATACTGTAGTACAAAGATTTGAGGCCAGTACACACTTGATGCAATCACATTGATTTCTGTCATATTCTTCAAAGCATCGTGTCCAATGTAACACACAACACATGACCAATGCAAGAAATACACAACTGCAGTGAACGGCGTCCTGCATGCTGACATTTGTAAAGTGCTAACGTATTCATAAGCACGACCAGAGATAACACTGAGTCATTGTTGATACATTGCTATTGACAAACCGCAAGTTCAAATTAAGATTTGCACATCCATAGAGGCTGCGTAAGTACTCTGTGAGTAGCTACGTCGAATAAATGGCACTTTGAATACGTGGCTTGGATATTATTTTTCTTTTTTACTTGGCTGAAACTTTGTGCACTGGTTGTTTATCACGACACCTTGCTTATGGACTGTTCATGGGTATGCATGGCTGGCTGTTAAAATTCCCTGTCTACAAAAATGATTCATGCCCACAAGCTGAAAACGACGCTATTAATATTTATGTCGAGTGTGGTGTTATAATGAGAAATACATGTTGCTGAGTTCATCTTCGTCTGTTGTGGTGGTGAATCAAAGCTCCCCATACTGTACCAATGAGAGAGTTGATTAATGGATACAAGAAGGTGGCCAATAAAATCAATTAAGATTAATATTCCCAATCAACAAAAATAACCCAAGCCCTGTGAAAAATATAGTTTCTTTTTGGTGTTTATGACTACAATGTCCCTGTCTGATGCTCATATGTTGGTCTATGGTCTAGTGACTACAGTAACACTAGTTAAAGCTCTATAACATGGTCACTAACACATAATCCTTTTGACATTTTAAATGATCTGCCCACTTATTACCAGGCTCTAGAATAGGGGTGCAATAATGATTTAATGGGATATAATTCTTAACAGAAGATCACAGCAAGTATGGCTCTGCAATATAAATAACCATTAACATGGATCACAATGGCCTTGGCTCAGAAAGGAACCCAAACTTTAAAACCGTAAGACGCAGCCAAATGAAGATTGGAGATGATATTCAAGTATCTGTCATCCTCACCACCATTGAGTGTTTTCACGAGAAACCGAGAGTGGCCTTCACTTGTAACTTCACTCTATTATTTGCTCAGCCTTTACAACCAATAACTAAAAAACAAATTCTTCCAGATGTACATGCTCGGCAACCGAAGCCTGACTGGCTCACAAAAGACCCAGACGTTGCAAGGAAGTAATGATAGTGAAAGTTAATTAGCTTTCTCTGCGTCTTCACGTAGGTGGGGAGGCCAATATTCAGGGATGACATTAGTTCAAGGTGTAGCTAATGCAGGTACAAAGACTGTTGGGCTCTCATATTATAAAGGTTCTGTTCAGTACATCCTGAGAACTCCTGAAGAAATGTCATAATGATTAGCACTCGATCGGGTTGGCTATTCAGAAATGCCATATAATTAATTTGAAGGTTCAGATTCAACGCTGTTTTAACAATTGAAACTGTTCTGAATAACATACCTAAAATCCATGAAGTATAAGGAATATAACTTATCAAAACAATGAAATTAAGTTTAAGGAACAATTTAAAAAAGTTATTGAATTAGTCTTGTCAGTTTCAGGCAAGCAAAAAAATGGGTAGCAATTAGTAATAGCTCCACGCAATAAAGCATTTATAATGTATTAGTAAATAGTTAAATAATTTATTAATCTTTACTCCATTCGTAAGATGTTTAATATAGGTCCTTATAGACGGCAGGTAGCCTGGCAGGGTAGGAGCGTTGGACCAGTAACCGAAAGGTTGCTGGATCGAATCTGTCGTTCTGACCCTGTTCCCTGGGCACCGATGACGTGGATGTCGTTTAAGGTAGACCCCCTCACCTCTGATTCAGAGAGGTTGGATTAAATGCGGAAGACACATTTCAGTTGAATGTATTCAGTTGTACAACTGACTGAGGAATCCCCCTTTCCCCTTATAAACCATTTACTAATCAGTAGTTAAGTATTTTTGTGTGGCCTCATAAAGTGTGAGCTATTTATACTTTATAAATATATACTTTAAAAAATATTTTGAGTGATCAGAGTAATTTCTCACAAAAAGATGGACAGGCCATAGACATTCCAGAAGTACCTGACGCTCCTGAACGTCTCAAAATGCCAGTCACAATGTTGTAATAGTGTGATGTGTAACTTCAGACCCACTCTATGCTAAGTAACGTTAAGCTTGTTGTCCAAAAATGCTAACATTAGTATTTCTTGGCAGTGACTGTTCTACCAAAAAAAAGTGTTTATTGCAGTAAGTCCTTAGAGCAGTCCATGGACTGTTTTAGGTAAGAAAACAAATCTGAATACATAATTTCACTGAACTATCCCATTACGTTTAAAGAGTTGCTACCTTTAAAAGGACCAGTTAAAGTGCTGCCAAACAAAGCCATGTGTGAAAATAGTCTGTGGTTAAAGGGCTGGAAACATTTAAGGTTAAACATTATCAACACACAATCACAGATTATCATGAAAGACACGCAAATTATTTTAAACGTCTGGTGGACACGAGAAAATTGTCACAGATTTCGAATAAGTTTTGTGATTTCAAATCGAATCAAATCTAACTTTATTGGTGACATAATCGTTTAGCAGATGTTGATGCGAGTGTAGCGAAATGCTTGTGCTTCTAGTTCCGACAGTGTAGTAATATCTAACAAGTAATCTAACAATTCCCCAACAACTACCTAATACACACAAATCAAAAGGGGTGAATGTGAATATGTACATATAAAAATATGGATGAGCGATGGCCGAGCGGCATAGGCAAGGTACAGTAGATGGAATTAAATACAGTAAATACAATTTCTTGTTAATTTAACAAACTGTAGTTTTGGCAAGTTGGTTAGGACATCTACATTTTGCATGACACAAGTCATTTTTCCAATAATTGTTTACAGATTATTTCACTTGTAATTCACTGTATCACAATTCCAGTGGGTCAGAAGTTTATATACACTAAATTGACTGTGCCTTTAAACAGCTTGGAAAATTCCAGTAAATGATGTCATGGCTTTAGAAGCTTCTGATAGGCTAATTGACATCATTTGAGTCAATTGGAGGTGTAGGCTACCAAATACTAATTGAGTGTATGTAAACTTCTGACACACTGGGAATGTGATGAAAGAAATAAAATCTGACATAAATCAGTCTCTCTACTATTATTCTGACATTTCACATTCATTTCACATTCTGATCCTAACTGACCTACAACAGGGAATTTTTACTTGGATTAAATGTCAGGAATTGTGAAAAACTGAGTTTAAATGTATTATGTATGTAAACTTCTGACTTCAACTGTACATGTGATATGAGTAATGTTAGATATGCAAACATTATTGAAGTGGCATTATTTAAAATGGCATTGTTAAAATGACTCGTTATCCATTTATGAAAGTGTTCAGTGATTGGGTCTCAATGCAGGCAGCAGCCTCTCTGAGTTAGTGATTGCTGTTTAGCAGTCTGATGGCCTTGAGATAGAGGCAGTTTTTCAATCTCTCGGTCTCAGCTTTGATGCACCTGTACTGACCTCGCCTTCTGGATGATAGCGGGGTGAACAGGCAGTGGCTCGGTTGGTTGTTGTTATTGATGATCTTTTTGGCCTTCCTGTGACATCGGGTGCTGTAGGTGTCATGGAGGGCAGGTCGTTTGCCCTCAGTTATACGTTGTGCAGACCGCACCACACTGTGGAAAGCCTTGCGGTTCAGGGCGGTACAGTTGCCGTACCAAGCTGTGAAACAGCCTGACAGGCTGTTGTGCCTTCTTCACCACACTGTCTGTGTGGGTGGACCATTTCAGTTTGTCTGTGATGTGTACGCCGAGGAACTTAAAACTTTCCACGTTCTACATTGCTGTCCCTTCGATGTGGATAGGGGGGTGCTCCCTCTGCGGTTTCCTGAAGTCCATGATCATCTCCTTTGTTTTGTTGACGTCTCCTTTGTTTTGTTGAAGATTTGATTTGTGATAGTTGGTTGAACATACTTCCTGCAAATCATACATATAACATTTCTACCTCAAACACATATCAGTAATAATCAAGGAATAAAATCCACAAGAGAAAAACTGTCTTATCCGGACAGCTTTTGTGTGCTGGCTACATCTCCCTATTTTATGATTAGTTTGCGTTCGCGGGGTTGAAACAATTAGCAAAACACTCACATTCCAACTCTTCCTCACGTCCTTGCAACAGTCGTTTTACAACAGTTTTCTGAATAAAATTGTTATGTATTAGAACTAAGTATTACTGTCAAATGGGGTTTTCCATAGCAGTAGTTCTAATGCTATGCACTATGGGTATTGAAGTCAATTGTTAGATGACTTCCTGAAGCATTTTAAGAAGTACAACTTTCAGTGAAGAACTCAGTGGAAAGAGCTGAAGAGATGGAGGAAGTGGATACAGAGTTTGAATCAAGCAGCGAGTTGAGCAAAGTTGGTGAAGATCAATGGCCTGAAAGGACGACAGTAGTGTGAATCATTTTTACAAAAATAAAATTGTATAAAATTGGAGTGCAGGATATGTTTATGAATGATAATGGATTGTATGTTGTTGGGATGAGTTTGTTGAGTAAGGATGCATATGTGGGAGACCCATTTGAGGTGTGAAATGGTGAAGTATGCGCTGGGAGAAGTGAAGTCAATCAGAGTGACCAGGAGTGGTCTTATTCTGATTAATTGTATTTCTGAAGAACAGAGGAGATTGTCGTGGGCCTCAAAACAAATCGGGACAACAGATGTATCGTGCTTTGAACTTCAGAGCAGAGCACCCATCAAAGGAGTCATCTCAGGGATGATGACGTACAGTACCAGAATAATAGTGAAGACATCAAAACTATGAAATAACACATATTGAATAATGTGAACTCATCAGACCAAAGGACAGATTTCCACCGGTCCACAGTGGTTCTTGCCATAATGGACTTGGTCCAAATAGGGCTATCTCCTGTATACCACCCGTACCTTGTCACAACACAACTGATTGGCTCAAATGCATTAAGAAGGAAAGAAATTTGAAAATTGTCATCAAGGCAAAGGGTAGCTACTTTGAAGAATCTCCAATACATTTGGATTTGTTTTTGGTTACCACATGACTCCATATGAGTTATTTCAAAGTTTTGACATCTTCACTATAATTCCACAATGTAGAAAATAGTAAAAAATAAAGAAAAATGTTGAATGAGTAGGTGTGTGTCAAGCCCTGACCTTAGAGAGCTGTTTTATTTCTCTATTTGGTTAGGTCAGGGTGTGATGTGGGGTGAGCATTCTATGTTCTATTTTCTATGTTTTGTATTTCTTTGTTTTTGCCGGGTTCTCAATCAGGGACAGCTGTCTATCGTTGTCTCTGATTGGGAACCATACTTAGGCAGCCCTTTTTCCCACCTGTGATTGTGGGTAGTTAACATTGTTTGTGGCACTTAGCCCTGTTGAGCTTCACGGTCGTTTTGTTGGTGACATTTATCTGAAATAAAAATAAATGGACGCTCACCACGCTGCACCTTAGTCTACTTCATTCGACGGCCGTGACAGAACTACCCACCACCAAAGGACCAAGCAGCGTGGTCAGGAGGAGAGGACACGACGGAAACCTGAGAGGCAGCCCCAAAATAGATGACGTGGGCGTCGGCGCTGAGGGGTGAGTCCGAGACGAGGAGGAATTCTTGGACCGTTTGAGCGAGGAGTGGTTGGCAGTGGAGAGGGACGAAAGAGTTTGGAGGGGTTGGAGTCTGAAACATGACAGTCGCTTAGTATATCAGTATATCCTGTGCCAGCTCCACGCGCCCGGTCTCCTGTACGTCTGCCCAGCCCGGTAAGCCCTGTGCCAACTCTACGCACCCGGCCCCCAGTGGGGATCCATGGCCCAAAGCCTCCAGTGGTGATCCATGACACGAAGCCTCCAGTGACGATCCATGGCACGAAGCCTCCAGTGATGATCCATGGCACGAAGCCTCCAGTGATGATCCATGGCAAGAAGCCTCCAGTGATGATCCATGGCAAGAAGTCTCCAGTGATGATCCATGGCAAGAAGCCTTCAGTGATGATCCATGGCAAGAAGCCTCCAGTGATGATCCATGGCAAGAAGCCTCCAGTGATGATCCACGGCACAAAGCCTCCAATGATAATCCATGGCACGAAGCCTCCAGTGATGATCCATGGCACGAAGCCTCCAGTGATGACCCATGGCACGAAGCCTCCAACGACGGTCTCCAGTCCGGAGCCTCCAGCGACGGTCTCCAGTCCGGAGCCTCTAGCGACGGCCTCCAGTCCAGGGCCCGCAACGAGGGCGTCCAGTCCGGGGCCCGCAGAGAGGGTCGGTGGCGAGGGTCCCAACACCAGAGGCGCCACAAGTGGGGTTAGCCAGAGGTGGAGCGGGGTCTACATCCCGCACCAGAGCCGCCACCGCGGATAGATGCCCACACGGACCCTCCCCTATAGGTTCAGGTTTTGCGGACGGAATTCGCACCGTTGGGGGGGGGGGGGGGGTTACTGTGTCCAAATTTCTGACTGGAACTTTGTGTTCAGGTTAAATACCTGAAGAGATGTGGTTGTGGATGTGCTGTGGTTGGTGCTTGGCATCTGTACCACTGGGTGAATGGAGAAAAATAAGAAAGTTTGTTGGTTCTGTTGTTTTTTGATAAACCTGCACATGTGATGCTTGGTTATGTAAGATATGTTGTATGAGCTTTCGTCTTCAAACCAATTTTAAAAGGATTTGGCCGTGTTTCAAGTGTGTGTAGAGGGACGGAGTATACTGAAGAACAACGTATAAAAGGACGATGGTGTTGCAATTGTGATCCCAAGTTCCTGGAGTGCGCTGTAAGGGTGAAAGAGATTGAGGTGACAAAAGTTTGACCGCTCTATCGAATCTCCTATGCGGAGGCGATTTAAAAGAGTTGAGAAAACAAGGTATGGTAGTAGATGCACCACAGACTGTAGTAAGTGTTTGCTGCCAGCCAGAAGATACCATGTGTGTTAAAAAAGGTTGATTTTATGGCTTTCATTGCCACGGTTATAAACTGTATGGCTCAAGTCTCAAAGAAGTAAGAGAAACTGGACATTCATGTGGCTGCGGCAGAAAAGTTTTTGGGACTTAAGGATTTTACATCTGAAGACGGCCCGCACTCCCAGGCTCAACCTGTGTAGAAATCAGATTGGTTTAATTTTTTACAGAACATTTTTTGATTTAGTTTATTAGTATTTTTTTTGTTACATTTTTGGGGGAATCGTGTTTCCATCCTGCACAGTAGGTGGCGGGAGGCACAATAAATTGTGACTTCCCCATCCCCATTCCTGAATTAAACTAAATTTAACAAAGGAACTGGCGATGAGGTTCGATGGAATTATGCTGCATTTTTCCAGGATGATGAAAGTGATAAAAGTAAGATCTTTCATCGTTGAATCCGCCATTTGTTGACTGAATGCTGCATTTTACTTGAGCCTCAAGGGGGAGGAGAGTAGTTGCAACAGAGTGAATGAAAATAAATGGAGAAACAGGAAGCCAAATTTAGTAAAAGTTCTAACAAGTAGAAGAAAATCATTAAAAAAACTGTAGGATGAAGTAGTAAGTTATAACTAGTATAAGGAATTTAGTAGCAAACCTGATAGCAAAGAAAGAAATGTAATAAAGTGTCTTTAATAGGAGCATTTGGTCAGTTTGATTAAACAGTGGAGCAATGGGAGTGTCTACACAGAACATTTGAGATGTGACAGCCAATGGCAATAAAGATGAATTAAAGTGGCAACATTCGTTAGTGTGAAGAGAGCTAAAATGTTTAACTTGCTAAGGAGCTTGGTTCAGCCTGAGAAACTATGGGATAATAATGACAGAAACATGTGAGTTTGTATCTTGAATTTCGTGGTCGCACATTGAGCGTCGTTGTTGCAAGTACCATACGATTCACAAATGTGTAATTTAATTTTGCAAGCTTGTATCATGTTTTGTGAAAAATGTAACAAAACGGTCGCAAACTTGTGAAGTCCATTTACGACTATGAATATTAGGCTGTGAATCAAAAAGAAACATGCAGATATTTATTTTTTTATCTGCGCAAGCTCTGAGTTCCGCCATTGTTGTCACGTTACCTAGAGGTTCATAAGCTTGTAGAAAGTTTTGTAAGTTTGTAGAAAGAGATTTGCAAGTAAAAAAAAACTGGTTTGAGCAGTGTTGGTAGCAGGACCTTTTACTCCTGACCAATCAGCCAAAACCACAGCCACCAATTGCTGCACCATTGGCTGGATTGACCCATCAATCAAATCTCAGGAAGTAGCTTGAAGAGGAGAAGTTGGAAGCTACCCATGAAAGGCAACCAGAGTAGAGAGTGTACTGTACGTTCGTTGACGGAAGATGGTGGAAACTGAGGTTTTGTTTGAAACTGCTAGTGAGCTAATAGTACAGAAAGTGAGAATAAGTGGGTTACAGTGGTGAAGAAAAAGGGAAACATATAAGTAAAGCTATGTTGGTAAATAGGAAACCACTAGAGTTTTGGATGAATGCTACTGGAGAAATCCATCTAACGTCTCCAGGAAAAATCTGTAATGTGTTGGAATAAAGTGTGGAGTCAGTGAGAGCCTCCAAACTCTTTCGTCCCTCTACACATCCGGCCATGATTGGGAGTCCGCCATAGGGCGGCGCACAATTGGCCCAGCGTCATCTGGGTTTGTCCGGGGTAGGCCGTCATTGTAAATAATTTTGTAATAAATTGTAAATAAATTTGTTTTTAACTGGCTTGCCTAGTTAAATAAAGGTCAAAAAATAAAAGGGGGTTATTTCCTGGGTGGAAATAAAAGGCAGAGGATATAACTGAAGACATCGATGGAGTGGTTGGTGCCCGTCGACTGACCTGTATGGTGGATGGAGGAATAAAATGTTCACTTCATCCATGCTACTGTTCTTTGATAAAGGGTCTCTCCCTTCTCATATAAAGTTAGGATTCATTGTATACCCTGTAAGAGCTTTTGTGCACAAGCCCCTTCAGTGTCATACATGTAAAAGATTTGGTCATGTGTCAAGTGTGTGCAGAAGGGATGAATATCGTATGCTAGATGAAGGGAAATGTTGCAACTGTGGAGGTGAACATGCACCTGAATTATTGGAATGCCCTGTGAGGTGGCAAGGGTAAGGAGTGTCCAGCGTGTCTCCTATCTGGAGGCGGTGAGAAAATTGGAAGGAACGAGAGGCGGGGAAGAAGCAATGGTAGTAGAGCCAACAAGACCAGTGATGGTTTTTCATCAACCGAGGGATAGTAAAATGTTACATGTTAAAAAGGTGGACTTTGCATTATTTATTGCAATGGTCATAAACTGTACAGCAGAAGCAGAGAAGAAGTCTAAGAAAATTGGAATCATTGTGAATACCTCTGAACATTTTTTAGGGTCTTCACGATTTTACACCCGAGCAGTGCAAAAATCCTGCCGGTGAATGTAGCCCCATCACAGGCCCCTGAGCCTTCTTATTCTTTTTGTTTTTTAGTTGATGTGTTTTACTATGTATGATGTCGTTTTACCCCTTTCCCGGAAGGTTTTTATTAAGTTTCTTATTCAATACCCCGTCCAGCTGGTGGCGGTAATGCACCCTTAACAATGGATGCCAACTGTCGTTAAACCCCATCAAAGAAGAACAGAGTAATATTAACGCTACTCGGCCTGACGTACTAGAATAATACATAATAGTACACATCTTATGTGTACATGGATTTCTTGGGTGACAACACATAACAGTAGTTTGTTCATCATATCAAATATAAATGGTACATTTCTAATTAACTTTAGCTACTGGCTTCTGACATTCATCCTAGCTTTACTATCAACTGGCTACCGTTAGCTTCATCAGGCAGCTTTAGATGCGAGGGGAAAACAAATTCACACCTAACAGGTGTGGTATTTTTGTCTGTAATAAAGCCCTTTTGTGGGGGAAAACTTGGCTGGACCTGGCTCCCCAGTGGGTGAGCCTATGACCTCCAAGGCCCACCCATGGCTGCACCCCTGCCCAGTCATGTGAAATCCATAGATTAGGGCTTAATTTATTTATTTCAATTGATTGATTTCCTTACACTATAAACTGTATTTCAGTAAAATCTTTGAAATTGTTGCATGTTGAGTTCATATTTTTGTTCAGTATAGAATTGGGGAAAAACTCCCACCATCATCACATCATAATGTTAGGATTCTAGAAAAACTAAAACGATATATTTGCTAGCTATATTTCAAATACTTTTTTAATGACTTTTGAACTCTTTTGACAAACTACTTTTGACACTGCCTGTTTATTGATTGAAAAAGTTGACAAGAATTATGCCCCTCCTGCAAATAGGCTGCATTGTTTTGGTATAATTATGGCTGAATAGTCTTGTGCATATTTACAAGTGTCTAATTGGCCTAGTTAGCCAAATTACTGACTAGGCTTATTGTTATTCATGTTTTTGTTATTATTGCATTTCAGGTAGAAGAGTGAGTAAGATGACAAGAAAGTAGAACGCTGCCAGACAGGATCTCTAGGGGTATTACAGTCAATGCTTATGAACTGGATATTGTATGTGAATTGCCCATTTATATCAATGACACTAACGCATGCTTCCAGCTGCCAGACTGAATACTGGGGCCTTCAGTGGTACATTACCTGACATTACAGCAAGAGACTCCTTATCTCTGTTTTGCAGCAATTTAACATCAACATGTATTTTATGTAACCAGTCATTCATACAAACTGCTACAGACACAATAACAGACTTATATTCACTTGTCTATTTGTCCTATTCTTCAGGATTGTCTGGGATATACAGTGGGGCAAAAAAGTATTTAGTCAACCACCAATTGTGCAACTTCTCCCACTTAAAAAGACGAGAGAGGCCTGTAATTTTCATCATAGGTACACTTCAACTATGACAGACAAAATGAGAAAAAAAATCCAGAAAATCACATTGTAGGATTTTTAATGAATGTTTTTGCAAATTATGGTAGGAAATAAGTATTTGGTCAATAACAAAAGTTTATCTCAATAATTTGTTATGTACCCTTTGTTGGCAATGACAGAGGTCAAACGGTTTCTGTAAGTCTTCACAAGGTTTTCACACACTGTTGCTGGTATTTTGGCCCATTCCTCCATATGCAGATCTCCTCTAGAGGAGTGATGTTTTGGGTCTGTTGCTGGGCAACACAGACATTCAACTCTCTGCAAAGATTTTCTATGGGGTTGAGACCTGGAGACTGGCTAGGCCACTCCAGGACCTTGAAATGCTTCTTACGAAGCCACTCCTTTGTTGCCCGGGCGGTGTGTTTGGGATCATTGTCATGCTGAAAGACCCAGCCACGTTTCATCTTCAATGCCCTTGCTGATGGAAGGAGGTTTTCACTCAAAATCTCATGATACATGGCCCCATTCATTCTTTCCTTTACACGGATCAGTCGTCCTGGTTCCTTTGCAGAAAAACAGACCCAAAGCATGATGTTTCCACCCCCATGCTTCACAGTAGGTATGGTGTTCTTTGGATGCAACTCAGCATTCTTTGCCCTCCAAACACGACGAGTTGAGTTTTTACCAAAAAGTTATATTTTGGTTTCATCTGACCATATGACATTCTCCCAATCTTCTTCTGGATCATCCAAATGCTCTCTAGCAAACTTCAGATGGGCTTGGACATGTACTGGCTTAAGCAGGGGGGCACGTCTGGCACTGCAGGATTTGTGTCCCTGGAGGCGTAGTGTGTTACTGATGGTAGGCTTTGTTGCTTTGGTCCCAGCTCTCTGCAGGTCATTAACTAGGTCACCCCGTGTGGTTCTGGGATTTTGCTCACCGTTCTTGTGATCATTTTGACCCCACGGGGTGAGATCTTGCATGGAGCCCCAGATTGAGGGAGATTATCAGTGGCCTTGTATGTCTTCCATTTCCTGATAATAGCTCCCACAGTTGATTTCTTCAAACCAAGCTGCTTACCTATTCAGATTCAGTTCCCAGCCTGGTGCGGGTCTACAATTTTGTTTCTGGCGAGTGAGTAATGTGCCGTCCAATGTACCAGTCGAGCTATGGTTTTGTACTGCTGCTGCTTATTTTATGGCTAGGTTTAATAATAACAATAACTACAAATTATATACTTACTCATGATATACACAAAGTTTTAGAACGTGTACTCATTCAAGGGTTTTTCTTTATTTTACTATTTCCTACAATGTAGAATAATTGTGAAGACATCAAAACTATGAAATAACACATTTGGAGTCACAGGGTAGCCTAGTGGTTAGAGCGTTGTAACCGGAAGGTTGCGAGTTCAAACCCCCGAGCTGACAAGGTACAAATCTGTCGTTCTGCCCCTGAACAGGCAGTTAACCCACTGTTCCCAGGCCGTCATTGAAAATAAGAATTTGTTCTTAACTGACTTGCCTGGTAAAATTTAAAAAAAAGTAAATTAAAAAAACATGGTAACCAAAAAAGTGTTAAACAAATCAAAATATATTTTATATTTGAGATTCTTCAAATAACCATCCTTTGCCTTGATGACAGCTTTGCACACTCTTGGCATTATCTCAACCAGCTTCATGAGGTAGTCACCTGGAATGCATTTCAATTAACAGGTGCACCTTCTATAAAGTTAATTTATGGAATTGATTTCCTTCTTAAGGCTTGTCAACAACATCCGGTGAATATGAAGGGTAAGCAATTCAAATAAATAATCGTAATATTAAACATTTCTGAACATACAAGTTTCTTTACAGTTTAACAGCTTACATTCTTGTTAATCTAACTGCGTTGTCCGATTTACAATAGACATTACAGCGAAAGCATACCATGCGATTGTTTGAGGACGGCGCCCCATATCAATATATTTTTCAAACAGCTTCATAAAATCACAAATAGCGATTAAATAAATCATCTTCCTCTGTTTGCAATCCCAAGGGTCCAGCTACAACATGAATGGTCATTTTGTTATATCCCAAAAAGTCTGTTTAGTTGGCGCAGGTACCCTAAAATGTAAATAAACTATAATATTTCATACGGAAAGAAGTATGTTCAATAGAAAAGTAAAATAAGCAGGCGCGCCGACAGACTGATTTTCCACTGGGACTCTTTGTAACAAAACTCCAAATTCTTCCTCCTTTTGGAAGAAACAAGCCTGAAACCGTAAACAAAAACTTTTGCCATCTAGTGGAAGCCATAGGAATTTCATTCTGGGAGCTGGAATTGCATAGGACCCATAGCTTTCCATTATAAAAAACATTCTGGTTGGTTTTTCTTTGGATTTTTGCCAGCCATATCAATTGTGTTATAGTCTCATACATTTAAATAAAATTATACAAACTTCAAAGTGCTTTCTATCCAATGCCAATGCTACCAATTATATGCATATCCTGGCTTCTGGGCCTGAGTAACAGGCAGTTTACTTTGGGCCTGTCAGTCAGGTGGAAATTCAGTAGGGGAGTATACAGAAGATAGCCCTATTTGGTAAAAGACCAAGTCCATATTATGGCAAGAAAAGCTCAAATAAGCAAAGAGAATGACAGTCCATCATTACTTTAAGACATGGAGGTCAGTGGAAGACCCAGTTACATCTGTCGTGTCTCTGACTTCATTAACCTCTTGAAACTCTAGGGGCGCAATTTAATTTTTGGATGAAAAACGTTCCCATTTTAAACAAGATATTTTGTCACAAAAAGATGCTCGACTATGCATATAATTGATAGCTTTGGAAAGAAAACACTCTGAATTTTCCAGAACTGCAAAGATATTGTCTGTGGGTGCCCTAGAAGGGGAGCTACAGGCAAAACCAAGATGAAACGGCAACCAGCAGGATTTTTGAGGCTCCGTTTTCCATTGTCTCCTTATATGGCTGTGAATGCGAGAGGAATGAGCCTGCCCTTTCTGTTGTTTCCCAAGGTGTCTGCAGCATTGTGACGTATTTGTAGGCATATCATTGGAAGATTGACCATAAGAGACTACATTTTCCAGGTGTCCGCCCGGTGTCCTCCGTCGAAATTGGTGCGTCTTTTTCAGCTGCTGGTATTTTTACATGCGATTCTGAGGGGAAACAGGCTTCCACAAACTGCATATCAATGAAGAGATATGTGAAAAAACACCTTGAGGATTGATTCTAAACAACGTTTGCCATGTTTCGGTCGATATTATGGAGTTCATTCGGAAAAAGTTTGACGTTTTGGTGACTGAATTTTCGGTTCGTTTCGGTAGCCAAATGTGATGTACAAAACGGAACGATTTCTCCTACACAAAGATTCTTTCAGGAAAAACTGAACATTTGCTATGTAACTGAGAGTCTCCTCATTGAAAACATCCGAAGCTCTTCAAAGGTAAATGATTTTATTTATTTGGTTATCTGGTTTTTGTGAAAATGTTGCGTGCTAAATGCTACTCAAAATGCTAAGCTAGCTTAGCATACTCTTACACAAATTAGTGATTTGCTATGGTTCAAAAGCATATTTTGAAAATCTGAGATGACAGTGCTGTTAAGAAAAGGCTAAGGTTGAGAGCAGGTCCATTATTTTCATTTTATTTGCGATTTTCAGAAATCGTTAATGTTGCGTTATGCTAATGAGCCTGAGGCTTTATTCACTATCCCGGATCCGGGGTGGGGAGTATCAAGAGGTTAATGTGATGACAAGCAATTTTATCAAATTGGTTACTTAACTTTTAATTGATTACGTGATTGAATTAAACCGTGCAAGAATTAAACCATTAATAACCTATGACGCCATGGAAGCATTAGTTTATATAGAGCGGCTATCACCCGAATCCACTCTTAAAGATCTGAAGATCTTTTATATCAAAAGCACTCAATCAGTCATTAATGATTCTTTACCTAATATCTGTCTCATCTGAAAGTTGTAAAATTCTTGGTTATCTGCACAAAGCCAGCCTTTACTTATGAATCATCTATACACAAATTGGCCTAATTATTAATTTACTAACTAATTCAACAAATTCAGAATATACAATACATAATGACATTATACAGTAAATACCGTCCCTAGTGGACTATAAACACAAACAGTTTGGTTATAACACGATAGATTCAGAGAGAAGAGAAGGGGGGATTTGGAAGGAAGACTAAGGAATTGGTCTCTACTGGACATGGGAAGCTATTCTCACATAGATACATATGCCACTAACGATAGCTCATTCAGAGAAAGGTAATGCATTGTATTTGCATGAAGCTGACTGTGATAGTTGAGCTGGTGGTGTGAGGCTCTGGTTTGCCCAGTCGAGGTCGCCATTGTCCTTTGTGGATTCTTCTGGGTTGTCATGGAGTGAGATGTTGTGGTTTTCTGTATCGGTTAATGTTTTTACTAGATTTGCAACCTTTCCAGCTGCAGTCTGTTAGTCTGTAATCTTGGACTTCTTCTTGAGTGATCAATAGTTCAGAGTTCATAACATTTCACATGTAGAGCAAGCTCTCATGTTGTCTGGCCTGTATGGTTGAAATTAGAATTAGCCCTTTTTAAATGTGAGGACAAGTCCTCGCGGTATTTAGAACTGAGGTGACTTTTCGTCACTGAGGCTTTTATTCAAGAGTGGAAAATAGGTTGGTTCATCATTTCCAACCAATGTCTATTCACTTGGGCATGGCTAATGACTTAGTTCAACTTTACATGGAAGGCCAATTCTCTCATTTTAAAGGTTAACATCACATTACATAATTTCGCAAATAGTTTCATCTTTACTCATTCATTTTATACAAGAATTAGATGCAAGCCTCATAACTGAGGAACCTGTGCAAACATAGTAAGGGTAATGTGGCTGTATTGTCTTTCATGAGGTTACAAACATGAAACAAAATGGACCGGATTGTAGATGGCTTCTGTTCAATTCTCAAATTCTGGGATGTGGTAGAATTAGGCAGGAGAGTGCCTTTGTTCTACTGTGACCATCTCTCTCCCATACTGCATGGTCAGGGAGACAAGAGTGTCTACAAGGAATTTACAACGTGGTTGGAAAATTGCCCCCACTAACAAAATGGGGTGGGGGGGTTGTTCAAATCTCTGCTAGCCAATTCACTGAAAGGGCTAGCGTCATGACACCTCTGTTTCAGAGGATAAGTTCATTAGCGTTACCAGCCCAGATAAATACTTCACAGAGTTCAAGTAATAGACACATCTCAACATTAACTGTTCAGAGGAGACTGCGTGTATTCGGACTTTATGGTCGAATTGCTGCAAAGAAACCACTACCAAATGACACCAATAATAATAAGAGACTTGCCAAGAAACACGAGCAATGGACGTTAGATCTGATTTTTGGTTCCAACCTCCGTGTCTTTGTGAGACGCGGTGTGGATCAACGGCTGACCTCCGCATGTGTATTTCCCACTGTAAATATGGAGGAGGAGGTGTTATGGTGTGGGGGTGCTTTGCTGGTGACACTGTCTGTGATTTATTTAGAATTCAAGGCACACCTAACCAGCATGGCTACCACCACATTCTGCAGGAATACGCCATTGCATCTGGTTTGGCCTTAGTGGGACTATCATTTGCTTTTCAACAGGACAATGACCCAACACACCTGCAGGCTGTGTAAGGACTATTTTACCAAGAAGTAGAGTGATGGAGTGCTGAATCAAATGTCCTGGCCTCCACAATCACCCGACCTCAACCAAATTGAGATGCAGGGGCAGGTTTGTTGTGGTGCCATATTCTTTCATTTTTTTAAAATAATGCATTTAATGGTGCTCTGTGGGATGTTCAAAGTTTCGGATATTTTTTTATAACCCAACCCTGATCTGTACTTCTCCACAACTTTGTCCTTGACCTGTTTGGAGAGCTCCTTGGTCTTCATGGTACCGCTTGCTTGGTGGTGCCCCTTGCTTAGTGGTGTTGCAGACTCTGGGGCCTTTCAGAACAGGTGTATATATATATATATATATAAACTGAGATCATGTGACAGATCATGTGACACTTAGATGGCACACAGGTGGAGTTTATGTGACTTCTGAAGGTAATTGTTTGAACCAGATTTATTTAGGGGCTTCATAGCAAAGGGGTTGAATACATATGTACTCACCAATTTTATGTTTATTTTAAAAATGTATTTCACTTCACCAAATAAAAATTATTTTAAATTACAGGTTGTAATGCAACAAAATAGGAAAGATTCATGTAGAAGAAGAGTCATAAAAGTACCTCACATCACTACCCATACAGTGCCATTTGCCTTTTGGAATCACATCGGCATCTGACTTGTTCCAGAGGGCCATGGATTAGATCTTGAGCAGTCTCCCTGGGGTACAGTGTTACCTTGATGACAACCTAGTCACAGGAGCATCGGATAAACCTTGAAAAGACTCTAAACAAACAGTATGGTTTGCGTGTTCACAAAGACAAGTGTGACGCTGCTTTCTAGAAAGCAAAGGCAATGTTGATTGACAAGACAGTGTTGACTCACTTCGACCCATCCTTGCAAATTCAACTAGCTTGCGACACTTCCCCATATGTATTTGGGGCCATCGTGTCACATATCACAGTGACCAACAGGAGAAGAGAATCCCATTGTCTTTGCGTCTTGGATTCGAGGCAAAGTGGAGGTGAAATACCCACAGATTGAGAAAGAAGCTTGGTTATAATCTTCAGGATCAAAAAGTTCCACACCTACCTGATCAGACCGAGGTTCACCTTGCTATATTTGGTACTCCAGCATACCAACTCTGGCAGCAAGCAGAATGCGGTGTTGGGTGCTACTCCTTAGTGCTCATAACTATGACATCAAGTACCGGAGGCCTGAAGCGCGTGGCAGGTCTCCTTCGCATGACTGCCTTAAGAGCAGTGAACAGAAGATGATCTATTTCAACATGGTGGAGAACACACCTGTGACAGCTCACCAGATCAAGAAGGAGGAGGAGATCCAACACTGTCCAGAGAGTTTGACCGAGTGATGAGAAGCGTTCTGTCATGCATCGCTGACGCGCCACTGGAGTTCCAGCCTTACCTTTCACGGGGAAAGGAGTTGACAGTGACTCTGAGGTATGGGTGTCATCATACCGCCAAAGCTGTGGAAACCTATCCTGAACGAGCTGCACTCTGGACATTGTCGTCCGGATAAAGGAGCACGTAGCACGTAGATATTTCTGGTGGCTGGGACTAGACCATGACATTGAAGCCCAAGCCAGATCCTGCCCGTCATGTCAAACCATCCGAAACACGCTAAGCCTAGCACCACTGCTTCCCTGGGATTGGCCGGAGAGCCCGAGACCTGGATTTTGCAAGACCAGTGGAAGGAGCGATGTTGCCAAATGTAGCCAAATGTATACTGGAGTTGCTTACCAACAAGACAATGAATGTTTCTGAGTGGCCTAGTTACAGTTTGGACCTAAATCTACTTGAAAATCTATGGCAAGACCCGAAAATGATTGTGCAGCAATGATCAAGAATTTTGAAAAGAATAATGGGCAAACGTCACACAAACCAGGTGTGGAAAGCTCTTGGTGACTTATCCAGAAAGGCTCATAGCTCTAATTGCTGCCAAAGATGCTTCTACCACGTATTCTCTCAAGGGTGTGAATACTGTATGTATACTGTATGTAAATGCGATATTTCTATATTTCAGTTTCTATACATTTGCATAACATTCTAAAAAAATGTTTTCAGTTTTCATAATGTGGTATTGTGTAAAGATGGGTGTGCAAAAATTTTTTGGGGATCAATTTTGAATTCAGGCTGCAATAAGTCAAGAGGTAGGAATACTTTCTTAAGGTACTGTAATTTACTGTATGCAGTGGCGTAGCACAGTTTCGCCAATTTCATACTATTTTACACATTTTGCCATGAGGCTGAGAGAAAATGTTGCTGTTTTCGAGCTCAGGGATTCTTGAAAACGGGACACCTTTTTTCCAACAAATATTTTCCTTAATATTAACACAATCCTGTTCACTGTCAATTGTTTAGATGACTTCCTAAAGTACTGAAAGGCGTAGAACTTTTCAGTAAATAACTCGTTGCGTTTAAAACCACTTCTCCGTCTCCATCCCCATTCCTGAGTTCATCTGAAGAGTCCAAAAAATATATGTATATTTCCTTAAACATCCTGCGTTTTGTGTTTATTCTTTTACAATTGGTATGTTCTAGGCTATTTTCAGACCTTAAGGAGCATCAGGTACTGCTGGAATGTCTATCAATGGCATGTCTAGCATTTTGTGAGAAATTATGCTGGTCACTCAAAACATTTATAAAACCTTTCATAAAGAATTTATAAAGAATAAATAGCCCATCCTTTAGATGAGGCCGCACAAAAAGACTTAACTAGTGATTAGTAAGTTGCAGATACCAGTAGAGTGATTGATGAAGTGTGTGGAGTAATAATTAATAGATAATGACTAAACTATTTACTAACCAATTATAAATGTTTTATTAAGTGGAGTTATTATAAAATGCTAACAAATGCAGTAGCTTCAGAAAGTATTCACACCCCTTGACTTTTTCCACAACTTGTGTTACAGCCTGAATTCAAAATGTATGAAATATTGAATTTTTTTGTCACTGGCCTACACACCCCATAATAGAATTATGTTTTTCGGAATATAAAATTATTGATTCAATAAGTATTCAACATTTTTGTTATGACAAGCCTAAATAAGTTTAGGAGTGAAAATATGCTTAACAAGTCACATAATAAGTTGCATTGACTCACTCTGTGTGTGTCTCATCACTACAACTCCCATACGGGCTCAAGAGAGGCGAAGGGCATGCGTCCTCCGAAACACAACCCAACCAAGCTGCACTGCTTCTTAACACATCGCGCATCCAACCCGGAAGCCAGCCGCACCAATGTGTCAGAGGAAACACCGTGCACCTGGCGACCTGGTTAGCGTGCATTGCGCCCGGCCCACCACAGGAGTCGCTAGTGCCTGATGAGACAAGGATATCCCTACCAAGCCCTCCCTAACCCGGACGATGCTAGGCCAACTGTGTGTCGCCCCACAGACCTCCTGGTCACGGCCGGCTGCGGCAGAGCCTGGGAACGAACCCAGAGTCTCTGGTGGCACAGCTAGCACTGCGATGCAGTACACTAGACCACGGCGCCACCCGGGAGGCTTTTCAACATTATTTTTGAATGAGTATGTCATCTTTGTACCCTACACATACATTTATCTGTAAGGTCCCTCAGTCGAGCAGTGAATTTCAAACACAGATTCCACCACAAAGACCAGGGAGGTTTTCCAATGCCTCGCAAAGAAGGGCGCTTATTGGTATATGGGTAAAAAGCAGACATTGACTATCCCTTTTAGCATGAAAGAGGCGACTCCGGGATGCTGGCCTTCTTGGCAGAGTTCCTCTGTCCAATGTCTGTGTTCTTTTGCCCATCTTAATCTTCTTTTTATTGGCCAGTCTGAGTTATGGCAATTTCTTTGCAACCCTGACTAGAAGGCCAGCATCCCAGAGTCACCTCTTCACAGTTGACGTTAAGACTAGTGTTTTGCGGGTACTATTTAATGAAGCTGCCAGTTGATGACTTGTGAGGTGTCTGTTTCTCAAACTACACACTCTAAAGCACAACTCTTGCTCAGTTGTGCACCGGGGCCTCCCACTCCTCTTTCTATTCTGGTTAGGGCCAGTTTGTACTGTTCTGTGATGCGAGTATTACAGCGTTGTTCAAGATCTTCAGTTTCTTGGCAATTTCTCGCATGGAATAGCCTTCATTTCTCAGATCAAGAATAGACTGATGAGTTTCAGAAGAAAGTCTTTGTTTCTGGCCATTTTGAGCCGGTAATCTAACCCACAAATGCTGATGCTACAGATACTCAACTAGTCTACAGAAGACCAGTTTTATTGCTTCTTTAATAAGCACCACAGTTTTCAGGTGTGCTAACATAATTGCAAAAGGGTTTTCTAATGATCAATTAGCCTTTTAAAATGATAAACTTGGAATAGCTAACACAATGTGCCATTGGAACACAGGAGTGATGTTTGCGGATAATGGGCCTCTGTACGCCTATGTAGATATTCCATTAAAAAATTTGCCTTTTCCAGCCACCATAGTCATTTACAACATTAACAATGTCTACGAAGTATTTCGAATCAATTTGATGTTATTTTAATGGACAACAAAATGTGCTTTTCTTTCAAAAACAAGGACATTTCTAAGTGACCCCAAACTTTTGAACGCCAGTGTATATTTTGATCTACCAAAGTATCAGCTAAAGGAACAACCTCCTAATTACATATTTTTTTAACATAAAATGCAACTAACTGGATTCATCATGTCAACTCCGGCAGACACCATAAACATAATTTCATTTTTACAATTATTGACCAACAAGTGTTTAATGGCCTTGATTGTTTAATTCTAAGATTAGGTTATTCAAATAGGTAATACAAATCTCCAACTTCTTTTTGTTTTGTTTTATAGTGCTCTTAAATGCTCCAGGGATAATTGTGTTAGCATTTTGGCATGTTTTTCTAGATTTAGAACAAAAAACAATATTTATAAGGCAAACATTGTCCCTTAGGTCTGCATGGCAAAAAACATCAGTTGTTTAAGCAAATGTTGCAGAACAGTGATTCAAATACTTTTTCTGAATATTGACAAAAAATTATTGACTCCATCAGTGACAGAGTTGACAACAGATACTCAAAACGTACATATTTATGCCTCTAAAAAATGTTTCATTTGAAAATCCCCAATAAAAACAACCATTCTATCAGATTTTTCAGCACTCTTTCAGCAAACTTCAGCAGTGACGTTAGACATTAGGCTGTTGATTGTGTTCTGTGGAAAGTTGTCCCACTCCTCTTCGATGCTGTGCAAAGTTGCTTTATATTGGCGGTAACTGGAACACGCTGTCGTACATGTTTGTCCAGAGCATCCCCAACATGTCTGGTGAGTATGCAGGCCATGGAAGAAGTTGGACATTTTCAGCTTCAAGAAATTGTGTACAAATTCTTGCGACATGGGGCCTTGCATTATCATGCTGGAACATGAGGTGATGCCGGAGGGTGAATGGCACAACAATGGGCTTCAGGATCTTGTCACGGTATTTCTGTGCATTCAAACTGCCATCGATAAAATGCAATTGTGTTCGTTGTCTGTAGCTTATGCCCATACCCATGCATACTATAACCCCATTGCCATCATGGGGAACTTTGTTCACAATGTTGACATCAGCAAACTGCTCACCCACACAATGCCATACATGTGGTCTGTGGTTGTAAGGCTGGATGGACGTACTGCCAAATTCTCTAAAACAGCATTGGAGGCGGCTTAGGGTAGAAAAATTAGCATTCCATTTTCTGGCAACAGCTCTGGTGGAGCTTAAAAGTATGGCAACTTGGTATGAACTTTGAACTCTTATTCACTCCAGAAGTGATACCTTCTAGCCGTTGAGTTAGCAGCAGCCGCTGTAAACGTGGGATAGGAAAGGACGGACGACGTATCCAGTCTAACACACACAACAATACTACAACATATCCAGGTTACCACCAGAGACATTCTTCAGAGGACAAGAGATCCCTGCTGGGCAACCCAGCCTTCCATCTATGACCAACCTATTGAAGCGCAGCGCAGAGTAAATATTTATTGCATTTTCCTTTTTCCAAATGGTCAGTTATTTAGAATGCATAAGATTCTGTATTTACGATAGCATAGCTTCTCCCTTTGTTTCATTCAAAACCCAACACTCTTTCTTTGTGTCACCAGCCGTCATATCTGTTCCGTCCGCTAGGGACGTTTTCCTTTATGACATAATTTGTAATCAATGTATGATCCATTCTGTGTAGATGTAATTCTGTGTGATTATTTAGGTATTTAGTAAATAAATGATTAAACCAAATTTTGTATTGCTGATTCAACTTGTTAGCCAGTGTTCGTGAAGATAACCAAGAATTTATAACGTTCAGATGAGACTAAATAAAGTGATGATTAAATATTGACTGCTACTGATGTAAAAGATTACTAGGTCTTTAAGAGTTTATTCGGAAGATAACAGCTCTATATACATTATTTTGTGGTCTAACCCTAACCCTAATTCTATGAATGTCACAGTACACATTATTATGCCTTCCTTACTCCATACAACCTGCTGAATCAAAGTTTTACAGAGTATGAGGGCTAGATCTCCTATTGCACTTGCCAAAAACCACCATCAGTATCTCCCATTCCCCTTAAGAATGGCTCAGGTTTCGCACATATCCTTATGCCTCTCACCATCATCAGTTAACATACAAAAACCCAAAGTTCCACAGCGGGAAATGCATGAACATGACACTGCGAATTGTGGAAGCATTTCTTGACAATGCCTTGTTTATTTTACCACTGCAAGGCCTTATCTCCGAGGTGGTCCTCAACAACCTCTACCCAGATGGTTTCAAACGTAGAGCCACAAAAGGGGCCATTGAAGGTCTGTGTGAATGGGGCTTCTATCTGGCTGTGACACCAGAGGACATTACTCAAAAGATGGAGAGGGTGCATGAGTGTGTGTATGCGCTGCTGATGACGACATGTCCCCTAGTTGTACTTGAAGGCTGTGAGATACAGGCTTCCTTCCACTTGAGCAGAACCGTGACGCCTGTCACTTAGTATGGGGGGCTAGTAGGGGTGAGAGGGCGCAGGGGGCAGGCCTTCTATGCGGCACAGGGCCGACCGGTGAAGGATAGCGATGAGCAGCAGCTCACCAATTACAAGTCATGCGGTTTGAACCTCTCATTGTTACTGAAGGAAGTTTAATGGGTGGATGTATAAAAGGATGGGAAATTACATAAGCACCACAGTTACTACTACGGAAGATGGTCTCCTGGGTAGATAAATTAGTCAGCCTCCTCCAAGGTGGAGCGTAAAGTCAAAACAGCTGTATAAGTAGAGAGAGAGGAGAGTCTAGTGTTCAGCCTTTGTTGGTTGCCAACAGTGAGCTATCAAAATGGAAACTTCCCGAGCTCTCTCTTATAGCTTTTCTCTTTTCTCCTTTTGCACACAGAGGCCCCACCATTAGCTCCTTGTCCTCCAGAAAACTGCAGCATGGTGATTTAGCTGAGCTCAAGACTCTTGCCTCACATGGCCAGTCACATGAGAACTAAATAAATGTCTCCCCAGGGTTGCACTCGCTTCTCCACAATGTTGTTTTATTAGGGTTTTCCCCTCCTCAGATGGAAATGGACATATCTGTTAGAGACATTGACAATAACCACTTAAACAACCTCTATACAGGGAAACCCGACACTTCCCCCTTCCACCAAGACCACCAACTCTTCCTCCACTCTTTAAGAATGATTCAAATTAGAGACACTGAATTCAATCTACAGCTCCGCTTCTCTCCCATGGGGAATTTCAGCATGTTCAACCAGAAGGTGGGTAGAAACCGCAAGACAAACAAGAAGAGAGAGGAGACAAAAACAAACCAGAGAAGATTCAGAGAAACACAAGAAATTAAACAGTCAAGAGAGATGGATAGAAAAAAAGTCAAACCAGGTACCTATGGACATATTGCTGGAAAATGAAGAACCACAAGGGAAATAACTTCAACCATTATAGATCCAGCGGAGACAGGAGTGCAGATGGCATTCACATGTGTTGAATGCATGTCAAAGTCCACCCAATCAGCTACCGTGGGCGGATAGAATGCTGAAAATGCAATAAAACTCCTGTAAATCCTCAGTGTCCCCGCAGATCATCCATTGGAAATCAGCTCACTAATGCACACTCACTTCAGCACAGCTGGTGCTTTCTTCAAAACACATTTTCATTGTCATACATTGTACAATGAATCAGACAGATACACACACATTCTTTCATGCCATCTCAGAGAATTCCTCTCTAAGGGATAGACCTACAAATGGCACCAGTCTTTCAAGGAAATCTTCAGATAACACCACACAGTAGCTGTCTCTCTCTATTACCGTTGTGGAATAGAAATCCAGATGCAGGTTACATATAGGTGTCATGAGACATGGGGAGTTATGCTTGTATACATTGATTACAAGGCCTCCCCAGTGTGCGTAACATGTGATAAAGATGTATTTTACTGGTTGGAATCTGATCGGGATGTCATGCAACCAGATCACTACCAGATTACCTCAACTAGCCTGTACACCTGCACACTGACTCGGGTCCAGTCTCCCCTGTATATAGGGTAGCCTAGTGGTTAGAGCGTTGGACTAGTAACCGAAAGGTTGCAAGGTCAAATCCCCGAGCTGACAAGGTACAAATCTGTCGTTCTGCCCCTGGACAGGAAGTTAACCCACTGTTCCTAGGCTGTCATTGAAAATAAGAATTTGATCTTAACTGACTTGCCTAGTAAAAAAAAGGTAAAAAAATTATATATATTGTTATTCTTATTGTGTTACTTTTTATTATTACTTTTTTATTTTTAGCCGACTTGGTAAATATTTTCTTCTTCTTGAAATGCACTGTTGATTAAAGGCTTGTAAGTAAGTATTTCATGGTAAAGTATACACTTGTTGTATAAGGCACATGTGGCAAATAAATGTAGATTTGATTTGATTAAGACATCTTCTTCAAGAAAAATATATCTTATTTTGGTTGATATCTGTTTTTTGGTTGAAATCTGAAACCAATCTATATAAATATGTGCATAGTTAAAAGCGCAAATTTCTCTGCGGTCAAATAGTTGTCAAAAAAAGGTTTTAGCGCATATATTTTTATCAACAATTAGTCCAATATTATTGCACCTGAATTTGACCCTGAAAATATTAAAATTATATTTTTCCTTAAAGGTTTTAAGCAATTAACATTGTGTGCAGTAATCATATTTTCATTTCAGTAGCTAAATAAAAATGTCAAAGATTTGACTGCTAAGTGGTAACGTAAACTCACCCCATTCCGTACAAATGTGCACAACCGCAACATTCAAACGAGGCTACAAAGAAAACTAATGGGACAGTAGCGAATGTGTTGACTTTAAAATCGGGGTTGTGAACTAGGTTTCTATTCAAGCATTGATCGACATGGTAATGGATCTATAGTATTGGAGAAAAGTTGAAAAAAGGACCCTCCGTTACATTGTGACGTGTCATGCCGTAACGTACAGCATGCATAAAGCAACTATTTCTGTCTTACAATCTCTCTCCACCAGGTGGAGCACTTCTCTCATAGTTTAAAAACAAGAAATGGGCAGTGACGGTAAGGGTGGGATACCTAGTAATTTTTTGCGTCATCACTGGAAGCGATCATCATTCTCAAAGCCGCTGTTTACTTATAAGATCACTTTAGCACCGCCCTAAAAACCCGATTCAAATTCGACACAAACCTTCAAATAGGTATGTAATGACACCTAAGGTGATATAAGTTGGACAGATCGAGTGAAAAAAAGCTATTTCCCACACAACATCTCTCCTTCTCACTATCATGCATTAGTTTCGATCCCCCACCCGCCATTTAAAAAAAGACCCGACAGGGCTCATTGCCTTCTTGAATCATGCAGAAACGTGCAGCGTGGGGGTCATGTAATTGATTCTGTTGGAAAGGGGAGAAATTGTGCTTTACAATGGTATTGTCATTACAGTTGATCTGGAAGTGTTACGTTTTTGGGGCGCTAGAATAAGGTCAATTGTACGGACCAAGGCGATGTACAAAAGTGAGTGAGTTTACGTTAGTCCTAGATCTCCCCTATTCTTGTTACCCGGCTAATTTTAGCTAGCTAGCTAATGTTAGCTCTCTGGCTAATCCTCCATGGACATGGTACATTTTAATTTTTAGCTGTTGTAGGCGTTGGTTATAGCTAGCTTACTAACATTTTGATTTCTGTTTAGTTAATGATAGTAAATGTGTGTGTGTGTGGTGAGAGGGTGAGAGAGACTTTAGAAAACATTGTAATGTCAACGTTGTCATGCTAACTGTGTATTTGTGTGTGAGAGAGAGGGGGAGAGAGATGATGATTATGATCACAATAACTTCTAGAAAAGATTGACATAATATCTTGCTAGATGTGTGTGTATGAAAGAGAGAGAGGGAGAGAGAGAGAGAGTTAGTGTTTGTGTGTGTAAGACAGCAAGCTAGACTAATTCTTGAAACTTGTACCCCCAATATGGATGTGAAGATTTTCTTGATTTATCAGATATCCTTGTATTTATGTGTATTTTGTATTTGACAATACCATACATTTGGACTAACACACAATCTAACGTTACACCTCTCAACTGCAGTTTTCAATTCTTGATTCTCTGTTTTTGCAAGAATCTTCTAGCTTGGATTTGGTAGGATGGAGGAGGGAACAAAGGGAAGGAGTACAGAAATTATCCAGCTAGATGACTAAGAAATAGCCTATGCTTTGCTGTCTATCTCTCTATCTCTCTCCATCTGTCTGTCTCAATGCCAGATTGACGAGGGGAAACATAGTCAATGTACTTGCTAGGCTATGTCTAATTTAGTGAAACCTTAGGTAATGGTTAATCATGATTCATCTCTGTCTTTACAGTTCCTGAAACATGTCAATGACCCGATATATGGCCTCTATAGCAGTTCTTGGCCACCCACTCATTTATGAGTGACCTATTCTGCCATATCCCAGGGAAAGGAGAGACCAGAACCACCACTCCTTGAATCCATACTCATTGACAGTAAGTTGTGTGCAAAATGTTGATACTCTGATTTCAATGTGTATTGATTCCTACTAACCAGCGTTGTTAATTGGCTGTCCCCGTAGGAGAACCATTTGAAGATCCCCATTTGGTTCAAGGCAGAACTATTTTGGGTTCCATGTAGAATCCTTTCCGCAGAGGGTTCTACATGGAACCCAAAGTGGTTCTACATGGAACCTAAAAGGGTTCTACCAGGAACCTAAAATGGTTCCTATGGGGACAGCCAGAGATCCCTTTTGGAACCCTTTTTTCTAAGTCAATCCAATTGAACGAGCACTGTTTCTAATAATATAAGGTGGTAAAGCAAATCAACTCCTATTTTAATTCTGCATTTTTTTTCATCTGCAAAACCCTCTTGTCCTGACTCAACAAACACCTCCCTTGGTGAGTCATGTAAAGTTTCTCCTATTTTTCTCATTCTCCCTGTCACTCACTCAAACTCACATGTGTGCAGTTGCAGAGAAGAGGACGAGATTTGCCAATTACACCCATTTCTAACACTGTTTGTTGCAGGAATGGTATGACAGACAACTTTTGAACAATACAATATTTGATTGTCTCTTTATTGCCTCTTTACACACAATTTAATATTTGCATTTAACTACATTTTTTAAAGACTGCCACGCTGTCCTCAATTGGGGAACCTCTGTCCGGGACAATGTCCTCAGGATTATGGAGAGTGTGTTTATAAAAAGTTGTTTGAATATTACAGCATGTATTAGCTTTAAGCTAAACTTTACCATTTAGAGAGGAGTTAAACATTTTCATTATCCAACTACTGTCTTATTTTGATATCCTCTTTCTTAACATTTTTCAGATTGAATTAATGTCCCACTTCAATATCAAGGGACAGAGGAGCAAACATGCCTTTGCTACCACTTTCAGTAGATCCTGACTGTTAAAGATATTTAATTGTGCGTTACTGTGATGTCGTGTCCTGCATGTCCACATTATGCGCAAATGTATATTTTACATTTTTTATGCTCACAGTAAATGTCATGGAAAGCCAGAATACTAAGGAGGTTGATGTGTTGCGGGACCTCTGTAAAGTCCTGAAATAGGCATCTGGTCCGTATTGGAGAAGGATGCAAAGTATGAATATGAGCAATTTGCTCTTTTTTAAAGACATCTCTAAGCTGTAACTGCCACAGAATTCTTCAACTAGTACTATGGAAATACGTTTCCACAAAGTTTTTGGCCTTTTCTAGTTTACTTATAAAATCTCAAATAGATAAAGTTGTAATGCGCTGATTCTTTTAACTGCAGATCAGACCCATCACACAACCTTTCAAGAGGGCCATTATAAACTCCCAGTATCTCTATGCATGTGATTTCCGTGGGTGAATTATGAACCAATTACTCGATGCAGATGTATACATTTTTTTGATTAGATTTGTTATTGCCATTGCTTGATCTATTTTAAATGTAAGAACATGTTGCAGGTTAACTTGAATTGGTTACTATGGAAACAAATAGAAATGTAATGAACAATGTTTTCAATATCCAACTTGATCCTCTGCAATACTTATTATAGTACACTCTTAGAAAATTAGGGTTATTCGGCTGTCCCCATAGGAGAACCCTTTTGGTTTCAGGTAGGGTTCTTCCATGGGGACAGCTGAAGAACCCTTTTGGTTTCAGGTAGGGTTCTTCCATGGGGACAGCTGAAGAACCCTTTTGGAATCCTTTTTTCTAAGAGTGTAAGATTTCTAAGGGTGGTCTATACCAGGTTATGATGAGGTCTTAACTATGACCAGTAGGCTACATAATATAGCACATATTATAGTGGTCAGAATTATGACCCGCTGGTCAGTATAGAGGTCACAATTATGACCAACTGGTTGTATGGGGGTCAGAAAAAATACATAATATTCTGATCAGTAAAACAATTTCAACCAGTTTGTGACCAGAATAAGAAGTCAAAAATACCAGGTTTTGCCCTACTGGGCTGTCAGCTCCCAAGGCCTGGAGAATATGGATAAATGGAGTGGTGAATGCTCTGGGGCTGCCAATGGGAGTAAAAGGTACATATATTCTTTAGGAATATAGAGAAGTAAAATATATAAATAGGAAAGTAAATTACAGAAACCCCCCAAAACGACTTAAACAACTTATGTAGTACTTCAAAGTATTTTTTTACATAGTTACTTAGTCACCACTGTCAAAAATGGTCACAACTTGCAAAGGGAAAGTTTACAGGGCCAATTTTCTATTCCAGTGTGGTCTTTCTATTCACACACATATTACTGTGTTTGATATACTCATTGTTGAAATAGTAATTCTGTCTTTTAACTTTATTTACCTATACTACTATATTGTGTTCTTTAGTCAGTTCAAACTTAGACCATTAAAAACCCAAATGTGTACCAAACAGTTCCATTTCCACTCTTTTCCACTCCATTTCCACTCTTATTCTTCAATGGACACCAGTTAAAAATCTGCCAACATTTCTTTAATGAAAGGACACAAAATCAGGAGCAGCGTCTAAATATAACCACTTGAGATCCATTCTATTAATACCCTTTTCTGTGGTCTTCCCAACTGCGGTGATACATATAGGGAGGCTAACAAAAGAAAGGCTGTGCTTGAGGTTGCACCTCTCCAAGTTCTTTCAACAGCACTGTCAAAAGCCTAGCTATTTTGGTTAAGACTCCACTGAAACAAACATTGTTTAGAGAAACGGAGGAATTCCGGACTATCACCTGAAAGCCAATGTGATTTACTATGTATCCTCAAGTGTACTAAATCCTTAATGAAGGTTACAAGCATTCCTGTACCTAAGACATATTCTTGGTAAATTTAGTGTATTTAGAAGTCATACAAGTACTAATGTTTCAATTTGCTCAATGTGGCATTTAGACTGGAATTAGAGCAGAGGGCTATTGAGTTTGAGAATTTACCCAAGAAAAACATTAGTAGATATAATACCAAATAAAAAAGTGGCAATTTCAAAGCATAAATGTAGGGTTATTATAGAGCCATTTCACCAATTTCAACATCATTCAGAAATGATGTTGTTCTACTGTATGTATATTCCTGGAATGAAATGGGTGTTTTGGCTGCTGGTGTGCAGGGTCTCTAGATGTTGAATGCAACTCTATTCTTCCCCGCTTAATTCCTGCAAGGAGTGTAATGACACACTTTTTCTCCTTGTTCCCCAGTGACTCTCAGCCGCTTGCCACGTTTGCTGTGGTCCACTACCGTTTACAGCTGCTTTAAATTTTCACGAGAACCTATGTTCACATTTTTTTAGCTCTGGAACATATATGACTAATCGCAACAGCCATTTTAAACAACTTGAGCCCTCTCTGGCAATAAATCACCTTGATACGAGCTACTGTGCCTGTAATAGAGCTATGTTCAGTTGTGGGTAGAACAAGGGGGGCTTTGGGACCAATTCCATCTCTTCATGGTCAGCCCACTATTGTTTGGCAAACTCAGCGACCCTGACACAGTTGTCTAAAGCATTGTTTTTATGATCCTAACAAAAAATCTAAGAAAAAACAACTATTTATTATTTTCCTCTCTCTCTCCTTTCTCTTTCATTCCTCTCTTATGTTTTCTCTTCTCTACCCCCTCAGTGCCTCTTTCTTTCTCTCTCTCTATCTCTCTCTCTCATGTCTCTTTTTTTCACTGATGATCTTTCTCTACTTTCTCGTTCTCTCTCTTGCTTTCTTTTTACCCTGTGATGGCCGGCGAGTGGCATTTTCCTCACGAGGAGCATATTGAATGAATGCTGTTGCTGATTTTTGGTCTAAATACATTTCCACTCTTTGAATAAAGCCTACAATCTTTGCTAATAAAAGGACAGTTGATGTAGCATGAAAAATTCATCAAAGGCATTCCCCCAAGATTTTGACACACTGATGCATTTCCATAAATTACAAACAAACTTGGCCAGACCAAATATTGAGGTAAATGTCCACGAGAGTCACTGAATGATAGGCCTAGGAAAGCCATCTGGGGGTGTCACCTCTACAGTGGATATGCCTCTCTGTCACTTTGATTTGGTTCCTGGCCACACCACGTCTTAAAAAAATCGACAAGAGTGTCCTCTGCTCTCCCACAGCATTTAGGAACAGCTTGTGAGTAGCTGTAAGTCTGTATTCTAGATCGCTTAGATGCATGGGATCATTTGTCCAGATGCAGTAGCGGTGTGTGGTTAAAATCACTGGGGAAGCCAAAAAAAGCCATATTACAACCTATGTGTTGTGGTAGTTTATATTCCTTGCCACCGTGATATACTGTATAGGCCTAAGGTTGAGAGAATAAGAAGTCATTGGCAGAATAAATTCAACCACACCTTTGTTTCATCACTAAACTGGAGAGCAACATCTGTCTGGTAAAGTCCACAAAGCATTTTGCATGTAACAAACAGTCACATGACCAAGAGAATGTTCAATCAAGTTAATGTTAATCATTAAAAAAAGGTTTAATATATATATTTTTTACTTAACTATTGATTTAGAACACCGGAGAGTTACCGATGTAGCAAAGAAAACAGAAACTGCCTCCACTATTCCAGCACCATTTCAACTTCAACATTTCAATGTCATCAAATCACCTATGCTTAGTCTAATATAGTGACAGCTAAAATATACCAAAAACAATGTAGTCCAATTAACGTAAGCTAAATATCATGTGGCTGTCCATGGTACTGATTTCTGTGTGTGTGAGCGTACATATAAAAAAACGTGTTGACTCACCCTACTTATAGAGAAAAGCCAATGCCATCCCCTCTCGTTCATGTTTCCCAAACGGTGTATGACTCTGTCATACAGTAGTTACATGCTTTTCGTTTTTTGTTGTCCTAGGCTACCTGGCTAAAATACTTGCTCGCTAGCCTAATTTCCTTTCATGGGCAACGATTGGCCAACGGGAACCATAATTGAAACATAGATTTTCCCACCCAAGTCACACCCTGACCTAACCAAAAAGAGAATAAAAAGGCTCTCTAAGGTCAGGGCTTGACAGCTGGCTTCTCTTGCATCTAATGCTACGGGTGGCAACAATACACTCTCTTTTTGACCAGACTGCATCAGATAGATCTGCTACACATATTGAGACAGAAAGGCGCTGTTTCACTCAATTGAATGCTTTCTCCAGTGAGATACATTCAGCCTCTTGTGAATTGAAGGAAAATTATGAAACACAGAGAGACTTAAGAAATTATTTTATGTATTCTATAACATTTTGGGGTAAAACAAGACTGACTTCCCTTGGAGTCCATGAATATAGTTGAAGTCGGAAGTTTAAATGTATTTGGCTAAGGTGTATGTAAACTCATTTTGTCACAATTCCTGACATTTAATCCAATTAAAAATTCCCTGTCTTAGGTCGGTTAGGATCACCATTTTATTTTAAGAATGTGAAATGTCAGAATAATAGTAGAGAGATGTCACACCCTGACCATAGTTTACTTTGTATGTTTCTATGTTTTGGTTGGTCAGGGTGTGATCTGAGTGTGCATTCTATGTTGGATGTCTTGTTTGTCTATTTCTATGTCTGGCCTGATATGGTTCTCAATCAGAGGCAGGTGTTAGTCATTGTCTCTGATTGGGAACCATATTTAGGTAGCCTGGGTTTCACTGTGTGTTTGTGGGTGATTGTTCCTGTCTCTGTGTTTGTTGCACCAGTATAGGCTCAGTCACTTTGGATTTTCTTTTTTCCTTGTTTTGGAAGAGAAGAAAACGAGCGCCATTCTCCTTGCGGAGATGGTGCAAAATATATCAACTTGGTCGGTCCCTGGGATTGGGCTGGCCAACACGATTCGTTTTGCTTGGAAGGAAAAGGAGTTGGAGCCTTTAGGACTGGAAACCTTTGGAAGGATAATATTGATGGGGATTCTAAAGCTGACGGTGAAGGACGTGTTTTGTTTCCAAGGCAACTCGTTGGAGGGCACATACGACGTCGCGCTATATACAGAAGAAAAACACAATGATATCCTGAGAAGGGCAAGAGCAGTGGGAAGTGAGAGGCCAATGTGCCACTACGAAATAACAAGCCTGGCGAAGAATAACTTTAGGGTTGTAACTGTCACACGTTAAGGACAAAGAGGTGAGGGCTTTTCTGGGGAGATACATGGATAATGTCTCCTCAGCTAGGCACCTCAAAGACTCCCTTGGGTTTTGGAATGGGAGGAGAGGTTTCCAAGCCCTCCTCAGGGAGGACCCAAAGGGACATGGTGGCTACCTCCATCCTCCTGCTATGTTCTCCCTTGGGGCTGACAGGGGGACGTTGTTTTATGCACGTCAGCCCCCATTTTGCAGGCGCTGTATGGCCTACGGACACATTTTCGCCTCGTGCAGCATGAGAAAATGCAGATTTTGTGGATCTGAGGATCACGAGGCGAGGGATTGTGACAAGCATAAGGCGTGCCACGGGTGTGGCTCGTCAGCACACCTGTGGCGAGGGTGCCTGGCTTGTCAGAGGTCATATGCGTCTGCGGCTGGGGGGGGGAGCAGGAGCGGGGGATGGGGGAAGAAGAGGAGGGGAAGGAAGCACGCCTACAGGTCCAGAGGGGAAGGCCGCAAGGAAGGAGGAGGAGCAAGAAGCGGCGGATGGAAGAGAGAAGGAAACGGAAGGCACGGGAGTAGAAGAAACAGCAAAAGTGGCAGAAGAAGGCAACCGAGTGGAGGAGCATGAGAGAGAAGAAAGCGAGGGAGGAGTGTTGGAGAAGGACACGGTGGAAGAGCAAGTGGACTGGGGGGAAAGTGCCCTGGTGGAAGAGATGAGGGGTATGGTGGAGGAGCTGGCGGGGGGGAGGGTGGTATCTCTCCACTACCGCCATCACCAAAGAAGAGAATGAAGAGGAGGGTGCGATTGGCCGACAGTGAGAGGGAGGGGATGGCCAAGAGAGTGATGGGGGTGGGAGAAACTTCTGGGTTGCTGCTGGTTTCCCCAGGCCCTCAACTTCTGTTGGGTGGGGACACACTTAACAAGACTCAGGACTGGGTACAGGAGGAGGTGGGAGTTTGTTTGGGGACTCAGCCTCCCCGATTTTTTTCCAATCCAGCTGCAGCACTGGGGAGGGGGAGGATTGTGAGGGTAGACCCAGGGTGCAGGGCACCCCGGAGCCAAACACTATTCCTGCATCCTGGGTTGGTGAGATGGAGGAAGAGGGGGGGATGTCGGGAATACGGATGGTGTTCTCACCGGTAGATATGGAGCAGGGGAGCATCGGGTGAGTCTCCTGTTTTTTTTTTCTGTCTGGGTTTAAAATTTGAGTGTATTACATGTTTTTATTTTTTCATGGGGTCTAATTTTACTTTTGTAAGTTTAAATGTAAGGGGTTTAAGGGATTTTGTTAAGAGGAGGGTGGTTTTTAGTTATTTGGAGGGTGTGGGGTTTGATTTTTGTTTTTTACAGGAGGTTCACCTGAGGGATGGAGGGGATGTTAGTAGGTTTAAGAGGGAGTGGGACAAGGGGGAGTCGGTTTGGGGTATTGGGGGGTGCACTCATCGGGGGTAGGGATTTTGTGTGTGCACAGGGAGGTAAAAGTGGAGGATTCTTTTGTGGTAACGCAGGGGAGGGTTATAGGGGTGGATGTCACGATAAGGGATTGTAAATTTAGATTAGTGGTGGTGTATGGGCCACAGGTGGTGGCAGACAGGAGGGAGATGGTGGACTGTCTGACGCCCCTGTGTGTCACAAATAGGAAATTAGTGATAGGGGGGATTTTAATACAGATTTAGGAATGGGAGGGATAGCAGTGCAGGCGCCATTGCCGGGCTAATGGCTTGCCATGGTCTGGTAGATGGTGGTCTGCACACTACTCCGAAAATGGCCGGTCCTACATGACGCAACTCCAGGGGGGTTGAGCGGAGGCTCGACTATATTTTTGTACCCAGGTCTTTGGGTAAATTGTCTGGGCGGCTGTTGCCTGTTTTCTTTTCGGATCACGACGGGGTGCTCCTGCAGGTGGGGTCGCCAGTATGCCTCTTTGGTAGGGGGTACTGGAAGTTAGATCGGGATGTGCTGGAGGAGCAGGCTTTTGTTGACGGGTTATATGGTTTCTTTTGGAGGCTTGAAGGCCTCCGGTCCATGTGCGAGGGGATGTTAGAGTGGTGGGAATTAGTTAAGGTGAGGATTAGGGCTTTTATAATAGGGTATTGCAAGAGGAAAAAAAGGGAGGAGAGGAGGGAGGTGGATCGTATCCAAAGGTTAATTGAACTCGAATACGAGGCTGGCAACCTCGGCGGGTCGTTTGACTGGGAGAGATCCGCAACCCTAAAGGCGCAGCTCAGGGAGTTACAGGAGCGGAAGGCTCGAGCTTTCCTAGAGCGTGCGCACAGTGGCTTTCTAGAACATAATGAGACTTGTTCTGCTATGTTCTTTAAGTTGGTTAGGGCCAGACAGAGTAGGAAGGTAATGCATGGCGTTAGGGAAGAAAATGGTAGTATAGTTAGAGAACCAGAGGATATGGTCAGGGTGACAACTGATCATTTCCAAGGTTTATTTAAGGAAAGGGAAATAGATGTAGAGCAGGGAAATGTGTTTTTAGAACACTTGTCCAGGCGGTTGCCGGAGGACATTAGAGAAGTGATGGAGGCCCAGATCTCACTATAAGAGGTTGAGAGCGCTCTTAGGAGGATGGGAAAAGGGAAGGTGCCTGGGATGGATGGGCTGCCGGCTGAGTTTTCTCAAGTTTTGGGGTATACTTGGACCAGTGGTCCTCGAAGTCTTTAAGGCCATCCTTGAGACGGGGGTCCCGGGGGGATCAATGGCTGTTGGTGTGCTGTCACTTTTATATAAGAAGGGGGAAGTAACAGACCTTGGCAACTGGCGGCCGTTGACCATGCTGTGTGTAGATTACAAGCTACTTGCAAAGGTTTTAGCAGACCGGTTGCGCACAGCCCTTCCCTACGTCGTCCATGAGGATCAGACGTGCGGGGTAGAGGGTCGCTCTATTAGATGGAACCTACAGTTAATCAGGGACTCCATCGCTTGGGTTGAAGATAGAGGACTGCCTTTAATGGTAGCAGCGCTAGATCAGGCGAAAGCCTTTGATCGCGTGAATAGATCCTTTTTATTCAGAGTGTTAGGTAGAGTAGGATTTGGGGAGAAGTTTATAGGATGGATTCGTACATTATATGTCGGTGCGGGGTGCCGAGTTAGTGTAAATAGTCACTTGGGTGACGTTTTTGACCTCTCGTCTGGGGTCAGGCAGGGGTGCCCACTCTCCTCTTCGTTCTGTACATGGAGCCTCTGGGGGCTGCCATTAGGGCAGACACTGGTGTGGAAGGCTTGTTGATCCCTGGAAGTGGTGGGCTGCGTGTTAAGATGACGCAGTACGCCGACGACACTTCCTTGCTGCTGTGCAAGGACTCGTGCCTGACAAGGTCCCTTGCCATCTTTGGGGATTTCACCCGAGCGTCAGGATCAGTTCTGAACCATGCAAAGTCTTCCGTCAAGTTTTTTGGAAGATGGCGCGGTAGAACGGATGTGCCTGGGGGGTTCTCTCTCTGTGAGGGGGCCCTGAGGATTCTCGGGGTCCATTTTGAGACCTCCGGCTCAGCGACGCTAAACTGGAACATGCGTATCGCAGTGGTACAGTGGAAGCTAGCAATGTGGAAGGCTAGGTATTTGTCTTTTGTGGGCAAAGTCCTGGTCCTAAAGGTGGATGTGTTGCCGTCTCTTTTGTTTTTGGGGTACATCTACCCATTGCCGGCTTGTCTGAGGAGTCCTCTAGTGAGGTTTGTGTTTCAGTTTATGTGGAGTGGCAGGTGCGAGTGGGTCGCCAGGGCACGCATGATCTGTCCCATTGGGGAGGGAGGTAGAGGGGTACCACATTTCCCCCTCAAGCTGGACACAATGTTTGTTTCTTTCTTGTTAACGGAGCTTGCTCATCCAGTGATACACCCGTCTGGTTACTTCCTGCGGGTGTTCTTCTCGTATCAGGCGAGAAGCGTAATGGTGTGGTCTAACACGGGTCCTCGGGCGGAACAGCTGCCGTGGCACTTTGGTCATGCGGCCAAGAGGCTGCGTGCGCACCCTGAGGTTGAAGTTGCCCGAGTGGGTTTAGATCACAGGCACCTGTACGAGGAGGTCAGAAAGGCAGGGAGTCCGGAGCCTGTAGTGGGCATCTCGGAAGTGGTCTGGGAGGGAGTGCAGGAGCGGGGTCTGGACAACAGGCTCAAGGACCTGAATTGGTTGAGCCTCCATAAGTGCTTGCCGGTACGTTCCATCTTGTACCGGTATAGTTTGGCACAATCCCCCACCTGTCCAAGATCCTCTTGTGGCAGGGAGGAGACTGTGCGCCATGTCTTTTGGGACTGTGCCTTTGCCGGAGTAGTATGGGCTAGGGCACGGGTGTTGTTAGGTTTGGTAAGAGGGGATTTTGTATTGACGTGGGCCAGGTTAGAGAGAGGTGTAGGGAGAGCGAGAGGGACAGATAGGGACAGGTTTCTGCTCTGGCTTCTCATGAGTCTCTTTAAACGGGAGCTGTGGGAAGCCAGGCAGAACATGGTGAAGACAGGGAGAGATTGGGGGGTGGAAGGGATAGTGAGGAGGGTGGAAGGAGATTTGAGGGGGAGGATGAAGAGGGAGGAGAGGAAGTGGGGGCAGCATGCTGCTCGGGAGAGGTGGAAGGGGGGTTTAGGGCTGGTTGTCATTTAGATTTGTAAGGGGATAGATTAGGGACGGGGAGATAGGGAAAGGTATTTGGTAGGGTGACTGGGAGGGAAGATGCTCCCCTGAGGTTTTGTTTGGGGTTTATGTTTAGTTAAATTAGTTTAATTAAAATACCATCTTTTGAGTAATATGAAAATTATGAGTTGTAAAAGAATGAATGGTATTGAAGATAATAAATGATTTTTTATAAAAAAAAAAATAGGGCTGTTTTCGGTTTTCGCACGTTTGTTATTTTGTTAGTTTATCGTGTGTAGTTTCTTTATTAAAATAAAATGAATAACAACCACGCTGCATTTTGGTCCGCTCCTCCTTCCCACAACGAAAGCCGTGACAGAATCACCCACCACAAAAGAACCAAGCGGCGTGGTAACAGGCAACAGCAGCAGCAGGAGCAGCGTGACAAGACTTTCTGGACTTGGGAGGAAATCCTCGTCGGGAGAGGACCCTGGGCTAAACCAGGGGAGTGTAGCCGCCCCAAGGAGCAACAAAAGGAGGAATGGACATGGGAGGAGGAATTATTCGGAGAAGGACCCTGGGATCAGCCTGGAGAATATAACTGGAGGAGGCGAGAGCTGAGAGGCGCTGGTATGAGGAGGCAGCGCGGCGACGCGGATGGAAGCCCGAGAGTCAGCCCCAAAAATGCCCGAGAGTCAGCCCCAAGGTGGGGGAAGGGCTCACAGGGAGTATGGCGACGCTAGGTAGGAGACCTACGCCAACTTCCTGTGGTTACCGGGGGGCTAGAGAGACCGAGCAGGCACCGTGTTATGCTGTGGTGCGCACGGTGTCTCCAGTGCGGGTGCATAGCCCGGTGCGGTATATTCCAGCTCCGCGTATCGGCCGGGCTAGATTGAGCGTCGAACCAAATGCCATGAAGCCGGCTCTACGCATCTGGTCCCCAGTGCGTCTCCTTGGGCCGGCTTACATGGCACCAGCCTTATGCACGGTGTCCCCGGTTCGCCTGCATAGCCCAGTGCGGGCTATTCCACCTTGCCGCACTGGCAGAGCGACCGGGAATATTCAACAAGGTAAGGTTGGGCAGGCTCGGTGCTCAAGAGCTCCAGTGCGCCTGCACGGTCCGGTCTACCCAGTACCACCTCCACACACCAGTCCTCCGGTGGCAGCTCCCCGCACCAGGCTTCCTGTGCGTGTCCTTGGCCCAGTACCACCAGTGCCAGCACCACGCATCAGGCCTACAGTGCGCATCGCCTCTCCAGCGCTGCCGGAACCTTCCTCCTCTCCTGCGCTACCGGAGTCTCCCGCCTGTTCAGCGCTGCCCGAGCCTTCCTCCTCTCCTGCGCTGCTGGAGTCTCCCGCCTGTTTAGCGCTGCCAGAGCCTTCCGCCACTACAGCGTTGCCGGAGTCTCCTGCCTGCATGGAACAGCCAGAGCTGCCAGCCTGCATGGAGCAGCCAGAGCTGCCAGCCTGCGTGGAGCAGCCAGAGATGTCAGTCTGCATGGAGCAGCCAGAGCTGCCAGTCTGCAAGGAGCTGCCAGTCTGCAAGGAGCAGCCAGAGCTGCCAGCCTGCATGGAGCAGCCAGAGCTGCCAGCCTGCATGGGGCAGCCAGAGCTGTCAGCCTGCATGGAGCAGCCAGAGCTGTCAGTCTGCATGGAGCAGCCAGAGCTGGCAGTCTGCAAGGAGCTGCCAGTCTGCAAGGAGCTGCCAGTCTGCAAGGAGCTGCCAGAGCTGCCAGTCTGCATGGAGCAGCCAGAGCTGCCAGTCTGCAAGAAGCCGCCAGAGCTGTCAGTCTGCAAGAAGCCACCAGAGCTACCAGACAACACGGAGCAGCCAGAGCCGTCAGTCTGCCAGGATCCGCCAGTCAACCAGACTCTTCCAGATCTGCCAGTCAACCAGACTCTTCCAGATCTGCCAGTCAGCCAGACCCTTCTAGATCCGCCAGTCAGCCAGACTCTTCCAGATCCGCCAGTCAACCAGACTCTTCCAGATCTGCCAGTCAACCAGACTCTTCCAGATCTGTCAGTCAACCAGACTCTTCCAGATCTGCCCGTCAACCAGACTCTTCCAGATCTGCCAGTCAACCAGACTCTTCCAGATCTGCCAGTCAACCAGACTCTTCCAGATCCGCCAGTCAACCAGACTCTTCCAGATCCGCCAGTCAACCAGACTCTTCCAGATCCGCCAGTCAGACAGACTCTTCCAGATCCGCCAGTCAGCCAGGATCTGCCAGAGCCTTCCTCCTCTCCTGTGCTGCCGGAGTCTCCCGCCTGTCCGGCGCTGCTGCCGGAGTCTCCCGCCTGTCCGGCGCTGCTGCCGCAGTCTCCCGCCTGTCCGGCGCTGCTGCTGGAGTCTCCCGCCTGTCCGGCGCTGCTGCCGGAGACTCCCGCCTCTCCGGCGCTGCTGCCGGAGTCTCCCGCCTGTACGGCGCTGCTCCTGGAGTCTGAAGAGCCCCTCTGTCCCGAGCTGCCCCTCTGTCCCGAGCTGCCCCTCTGTCCCGAGCTGCCCCTCTGTCCCGTGTTATTAAGTAGGGTTGCCGTGGCTAGGAGGTCACGGAAGCGGACAAGGTGGGGGAAGACTACGGTGAAGTGGGGGCCACGTCCAGCACCAGAGCCGCCACCGCTGACAGATGCCCACCCAGACCCTCCCCGATAGGTTCAGGTTTTGCGGCCGGAGTCCGCACCTTGGGGGGGGTGTTTAGGAACAGCATTTAGGAACAGCTTGTGAGTAGCTGTAAGTCTGTATTCTAGATCGCTTAGATGCATGGGATCATTTGTCCAGATGCAGTAGCGGTGTGTGGTTAAAATCACTGGGGAAGCCAAAAAAAGCCATATTACAACCTATGTGTTGTGGTAGTTTATATTCCTTGCCACCGTGATATACTGTATAGGCCTAAGGTTGAGAGAATAAGAAGTCATTGGCAGAATAAATTCAACCACACCTTTGTTTCATCACTAAACTGGAGAGCAACATCTGTCTGGTAAAGTCCACAAAGCATTTTGCATGTAACAAACAGTCACATGACCAAGAGAATGTTCAATCAAGTTAATGTTAATCATTAAAAAAAGGTTTAATATATATATTTTTTACTTAACTATTGATTTAGAACACCGGAGAGTTACCGATGTAGCAAAGAAAACAGAAACTGCCTCCACTATTCCAGCACCATTTCAACTTCAACATTTCAATGTCATCAAATCACCTATGCTTAGTCTAATATAGTGACAGCTAAAATATACCAAAAACAATGTAGTCCAATTAACGTAAGCTAAATATCATGTGGCTGTCCATGGTACTGATTTCTGTGTGTGTGAGCGTACATATAAAAAAACGTGTTGACTCACCCTACTTATAGAGAAAAGCCAATGCCATCCCCCTCTCTTTCATGTTTCCCAAACGGTGTATGACTCTGTCATACAGTAGTTACATGCTTTTCGTTTTTTGTTGTCCTAGGCTACCTGGCTAAAATACTTGCTCGCTAGCCTAATTTCCTTTCATGGGCAACGATTGGCCAACGGGAACCATAATTGAAACATAGATTTTCCCACCCAAGTCACACCCTGACCTAACCAAAAAGAGAATAAAAAAGGCTCTCTAAGGTCAGGGCTTGACAGCTGGCTTCTCTTGCATCTAATGCTACGGGTGGCAACAATACACTCTCTTTTTGACCAGACTGCATCAGATAGATCTGCTACACATATTGAGACAGAAAGGCGCTGTTTCACTCAATTGAATGCTTTCTCCAGTGAGATACATTCAGCCTCTTGTGAATTGAAGGAAAATTATGAAACACAGAGAGACTTAAGAAATTATTTTATGTATTCTATAACATTTTGGGGTAAAACAAGACTGACTTCCCTTGGAGTCCATGAATATAGTTGAAGTCGGAAGTTTAAATGTATTTGGCTAAGGTGTATGTAAACTCATTTTGTCACAATTCCTGACATTTAATCCAATTAAAAATTCCCTGTCTTAGGTCGGTTAGGATCACCATTTTATTTTAAGAATGTGAAATGTCAGAATAATAGTAGAGAGATGTCACACCCTGACCATAGTTTACTTTGTATGTTTCTATGTTTTGGTTGGTCAGGGTGTGATCTGAGTGTGCATTCTATGTTGGATGTCTTGTTTGTCTATTTCTATGTCTGGCCTGATATGGTTCTCAATCAGAGGCAGGTGTTAGTCATTGTCTCTGATTGGGAACCATATTTAGGTAGCCTGGGTTTCACTGTGTGTTTGTGGGTGATTGTTCCTGTCTCTGTGTTTTGCACCAGATAGGGCTGTTTTCGGTTTTCACACGTTTGTTATTTTGTTAGTTTATCATGTATAGTTTCTTTTTTTAAATAAAATGAATAACAACCACGCTGCATTTTGGTCCGCTCCTCCTTCCCACAACGAAAGCCGTGACAAGAGAACAATTTATTTCAGCTTTTATTTCTTTCATCACATTCCCAGTGGGTCAAAAGTGTACATACACTCAATTAGTATTTGGCAGCATTGCCTTAAACTATTTAAACTTTGGTCAAACATTTCGGGTAGCCTTCCACAAGCTTCCCACAATAAGTTGGGTGAATTTTGGCCCATTCATCCTGACAGGTTTGTCGGCCTCCTTGCTCGCACACGCTTTTTCAGTTCTGCCACACATTTTCTATAGGCTTGAGGACAGAGCTTTGTGATGGCCACTCCAGTACCTTCACTTTGTTGTCCTTAAGCCATTTGCCACAACTTTGGAAGCATGCTTGGGGTTATTGGCGACCAAGCTTTAACTTCCTGACTGATGTCTTGAGATGTTGCTTCAATATGTCCACATAATTTTCCATCCTCAAGATGCCATCTATTCTGTGAAGTGCACCAGTCCCTCCTGCAGCAAAGCACCCCACAATATGATGCTGCCACCCCCGTGCTTCACGATTGGGATGGTGTTCTTCGGCTTGCATGAAGTGGAACAACATTTATTGTATATTTCAAACTTTTTTAACAAATCAAAAACTGAAAAATTGGGCGTGCAAAATTATTCAGCCCCCTTAAGTTAATACTTTGTAGCATCACCTTTTGCTGCGATTACATCTGTAAGTCGCTTGGGGCATGTCTCTATCAGTTTTGCACATCAAGAGACTGAAATTGTTTTCCATTCCTCCTTGCAAAACAGCTCGAGCTCAGTGAGGTTGGATGGAGAGCATTTGTGAACAGCAGTTTTCAGGTCTTTCCACAGATTCTCGATTGGATTCAGGTCTGGACTTTGACTTGGCCATTCTAACACCTGGATATGTTTATTTTTGAACCATTCCATTGTAGATTTCGCTCTATGTTTTGGATCATTGTCTTGTTGGAAGACAAATCTCCATCCCAGTCTCAGGTCTTTTGCAGACTCCATCAGGTTTTCTTCCAGAATGGTCCTGTATTTGGCTCCATCCATCTTCCCATCAATTCTAACCATCTTCCCTGTCCCTGCTGAAGAAAAGCAGGCCCAAACCATGATGCTGCCACCACCATGTTTGACAGTGGGGATGGTGTGTTCAGGGTGATGAGCTGTGTTGCTTTTACGCCAAACATAACGTTTTGCTTTGTTGCCAAAAAGCTTAATTTTGGTTTCATCTGACCAGAGCACCTTCTTCCACATGTTTGGTGTGTCTCACAGGTGGCTTGTGGCAAACTTTAAACGACACTTTTTATGGATATCTTTAAGAAATGGCTTTCTTCTTGCCACTCTTCCATAAAGGCCAGATTTGTGCAATATACGACTGATTGTTGTCCTATGGACAGAGTCTCCCACCTCAGCTGTAGATCTCTGCAGTTCATCCAGAGTGATCATGGGCCTCTTGGCTGCATCTCTGATCAGTCTTCTCCTTGTATGAGCTGAAAGTTTAGAGGGACGGACAGGTCTTCGTAGATTTGCAGTGGTCTGATACTCCTTCCATTTCAATATAATCGCTTGCACAGTGCTCCTTGGGATGTTTAAAGCTTGGGAAATCTTTTTGTATCCAAATCCGGCTTTAAACTTCTTCACAACAGTATCTCGGACCTGCCTGGTGTGTTCCTTGTTCTTCATGATGCTCTCTGCGCTTTTAACGGACCTCTGAGACTATCACAGTGCAGGTATATTTATATGGAGACTTGATTACACACAGGTGGATTGTATTTATCATCATTAGTCATTTAGGTCAACATTGGATCATTCAGAGATCCTCACTGAACTTCTGGAGAGAGTTTGCTGCACTGAAAGTAAAGGGGCTGAATAATTTTGCACGCCCAATTTTTCAGTTTTTGATTTGTTATAAAAGTTTGAAATATCCAATAAATGTCGTTCCACTTCATGATTGTGTCCCACTTGTTGTTGATTCTTCACAAAAAAATACAGTTTTATATCTTTATGTGTGAAGCCTGAAATGTGGCAAAAGGTCGCAAAGTTCAAGGGGGCCGAATACTTTCGCAAGGCACTGTATGTAAACGTCTGACGCAGTGGAATTGTGGTAGTGAGTTATAAGTTAAATAATCTGTTTTTAAACAAAAAATGACTTGTGTCAGGCACAAAGTAGACGTCCTAACCGACTTGCCAAAACTATAGTTTGTTAACAAGACATTTGTGGAGTGGAAAAACAAGTTTTAATTACTCCAACCTAAGTGTATGTAAACTTCCGACTTCACCTGACCATGCCACAGCCAGGTGAACAGAATTAGCTGCTAAGAAGGACTGGACATTCTTTCTCCACAGAGGAGGAACTATTAATGAAGCATTTCTGTATGGTAGCGCGAGGTCGTGAAAGATACTTCAGTCATTAGCAAGCAGGTTTGTAACTGTTAAGTAGGGATTTCTCCACAGGGGTAGGGGAGTTACATATTTTGCTCCAAAGCTTGTCAACTGCATGTGTTGCAGAGGAGCACAACACATTACATGTGATCACGACTTGGCAATCTCAAACTTTCAAAGAAACTGGATGATTATCAAAACACTGTCTTCCCAATGTCTTTCCATTGAACATATACACCAGCTCGACTATCCATATTTTCAGCAAATATCTCTCTCTCCTTTAATGTTCCACAATGCTATCGATATTCTCAGCACAACAGTTCCCACAGGGCTGAATATTTCACTACCTTCACTTCTGCCTTATTACTTACTTACATAACATGCTATCCCTTGAACAAGGTAGACTGTATGGGACAATACCTTAGTGACCACTGTGAGATTTACAGCCTCATAATTGTTCAAACGTTGTTCACACCAAGTTGCTGCCTTGAAGATGCAATAAAGGGAAGTCATTGACTGAGGCCCTGCAGATGGTTGGTGGTGGTGGTGATGAGGATAACTCCTTGATCTGTTACCATGGCCCCTGGGTGTGTGTGTACAACCTGTCTGCACTAGCTTGGGCCTTCATATGGGAGAGTCTGGCATACAAGGGCCCTCAGTGGCCCCACTCTCACAGATGCAAAGACAAACACGATTCCACGTTGATTGTGAAAGCACGATATGAAAATCAGTTTGAATAAATCTACCCACCTGATCCCAGCAATACTGAATCACCTACTGCATGCATTTCTGTAGCTTTTAATAATGCATTGAGTTTATTGAGTGGCTCTATACACAGAGTGTACAAATATTCCAAATATTATAATATTGAGTTACACCCCCCCCCAACAGTTGTGTCAAGTAGGCTGGATGTCCTTTGGGTAGTGGACCATTCTTGAAACACACAAGAAACTGTTGAGTGTGAAAAATACAGCAGCGTTGCGATTCTTGACACAAACCGGTGCACCTGGCTAGGGCTGTGGCGTCAGAAAATGTTGTCAGCCTGTGATTGTCAAGCAAATAACTGTCTGTACTGTTAATTAACATAAACACATTTAGCATCTCCTGGCTTCCACCTTCGGAACATCTACACTTGAAAAAGTCTAATAAATCCATATAATATAGCCTACACCTTCACAATATTCCAAACATAGTCTGGGACAGTTGTGGGATGTGATAGATCCCAAATGAATACAACCACTAGCATGAAAACAAGTTTTTACGCAATGAGATCAGAACATTTAGCATAAAGGATCGTACCCTTTTTTTTTTCAATTTTCGCCCAAAAATGACATACCCAAATCTATCCACCTGTAGCTCAGGACCTGAAGCAAGGATATGCATATTGTCAATACCATTTGAAAGGAAGCACTTTGAAGTTTGTGGAAATGTGAAATTAATGTAGGAGAATATAACACATTAGATAAGGTAAAATATTATCATCTTTGAAAGGCAAGAGAAAGGCCATACTTTCAGAAAGGAGTCTAGGTGTAATTTAGATTTTGGCCACCAGATGGCAGCAGTGTAATTTCTGACAGATTCAGTATAAAATTACACAATACACTACACAATATTTTGTCAGGCTGGAGTTTGCCCAAATGTGCCGAATTGGTCAATTGATACATTTTTAAGTACATAACTATAGAGAACATACAAACATGCTATGGTAATAAAACATTTCAGCTTACACACTCCCAGGAATGTCATACATGATGTATCATTGGCTTATACATTAACTTTCACAGATGGTGGGTGGCGTGGGTATGGATCCAGAGACAGCAGTGGGGTCAAATTGTAGAGACACGTTCCTACATTTGAACATAAAGTTATTTTATATAACAAAACTATGCTACATTTTATGTCTGGGACCCTCAGGGTGACAAATCAGAGCAAGATTACGGAATGTAAGTACAATATTTACCTTCAGAGGTGAATTTATCAAACTAGTTGCCGTGATAAAAGTTTTTTGTTGTTGTACGCTCTCCTCAAACAATAGCATATGTTTTCACTGTAACAGATACTGTGAATTGGACACTGCAGTTAGATTAACAAGAATGTCAGCTTTTTGCCCGTATCACACATGTCTACGTCCCGGAAAGTTGGCTGTTGTATACAATGTAATTCTAGTCACGTTAGCAACAATCATCCCTGTTTAGGGACACCCATCCCGTGGTGGTGAAAATGCTGATAAACTATTAGGCTATTTCTTCACATAATAAGTGCAGCAAAGCGCACACGTCAGTAGGCTATAAGCGCAAAAGTTCCATTATTGGAAAACACCATTATCAAAAGTGCATTTTTATGGTGAAAATTATTTTCCCCAAATTTGAAACTCACACGGTGCTTATGTATGCCAGTTAGGCTCTAAACCCCTTGTAAAGCAGAGGGCACGGGGAGGGTAAGGCCTGTCTTATGTCAATAACTGTGGAATGTTATGATTAGGGCTGGGGTGGTCACGAAATTTCATCAGCCAGTGTCTGTCAAGTAAATAACTGTCGGTCTCACGGTAATTGAAAATTAATTAACAGAAACACATTTAGCATCTCCTGGCTTTCACACATAGCCTAATGATGCAGACCTTTGGAACATCTACATTTTTAAAAGTCTAATGAATCCATGTAATATAGCCGACAACTTCACAACAAATCTATTTATTTTAGACAGGGTTAAAGAAGCATGATATGAAGAAAATGTAGTCTATTTCAGATGAACAGAATAGCATACTCTGAGTTGTCCTTATGTTAGGTCCTGATGTGGCTATGCCAAATGGCTTTGGGCTACACTAGTTCATTTAGCAGACAAGATTTCCTTACAAATCCGTGGCATAATTTTATAATATTTTATTGTATGAATAATAAAATTGAACAAAGCTGAATAAAATATAAATATTTCCTCCAAATGGTTTGAGGGTGTGTGAACATGTGACAAACCTTATCAAAACATATAGGCCTGGCCTCCCGGATGGCGCAGTGGTCTAGGGCACTGCATCGCAGTACGAGCTGTGCCACCAGAGACTCTAGGTTCGCGCCCACGCTCTGTCGCAGCCAGCCGCGACCGGGAGGTCCGTGGGGCTACGCACAATTGGCATAGCGTCGTCCGGTTTAGGGAGGGTTTGGCCGGTAGGGCTATCCTTGTCTCATTGTGCACTAGTGACTCCTGTGGCGGGCCGGGCGCAGTGCACGCTAACCACGTCGCCAGGTGCACGGCATCTCCCCCAACACATTGGTGTGACTGGCTTCCGGGTTGGATGCGCGCTGTGTTAAGAAGGAGTGCGGCTTGGTTGGGTTGTGTGTCGCAGGACGCATGGCTTTCAACCTTCGACTCTCCCGAGCCCGTATGGGAGTTGTAGCGATGAGACAAGATAGTAACTACAAACAATTGGATACCATGAAAACAGGGTAAAAAAAACCCACACAAATACAACATAGCTAGGCTATATGACGTGTGCATCTATGATTCTAAAAATAAAAGGAAGTTTCTTATGCTGGGCATCATTCAGTGATAATGTATCATTCACAAGTGTTATTCGAATATTGTCACCCATCAGACTATTCTTTATTTAATCTCGTCTTTATATATACTAAAATACATTTATGTGACATTTTATTTGATTTAGAATGGACCATTATCATGCACCTGTCTCGAAACAGGGTCAGCAGGAAAAAATACATGTCATCTATGCTGAACATGGTCACATACACACGTTTAGCAGATGTTATTGGGGGTGTAGTGAAATGCTTGTGTTTCTAGCTCCAACAGTGCAGTAATATCTAACAATTCACAAGAATACACACAATACACACAAACCTAAAAGTCAAAGAATGGAATTAATCATTGGGATGAACAATGTCGGAGTCGCATAGATTAAATACAGTGGAATAGAATTCAGTATATACAAATGAGGTGAGTAAAGCAAAATTATGTAAACATTATTAAAGTGACTAGTGTTCCATTGCTGAAGTGGCCAGTGATTTAAAGTATATGTACATAGGGCAGCAGCCTCTAAGATGTAGGGTTACTTAACTGAGTGGAAGCCACCTAGTGATGTCTATTTAACAATCTGATGGCCTTGAGATAGAAGCTTCTTTTCAGTCTCTCTGTCCCAGCTTTGATGCACCAGTTTTGACCTCACCTTCTGGATGATAGCGGAGTGAACAGGCAGTGGCTTGGGTGGTTGTTTTCCTTGATATTTATTTTGGCCTTCCTGTGACATTGGGTGCTGTAGGTGTCCTGGAGGGAAGGTAATTTGCATGCTTTGGATTCCATGCTTCAAGATATCTTCAATCACGTGGACTGGGATATGTTCCGGGTAGCCTCAGATAATAACATTGATGTATACGCTGACTCAGTGAGCGAGTTTATAAGGAAGTGTATAGAATATGTTGTACCCACTGTGGCTATTAAAACCTTCCCCAACCTGAAACTGTGGATTGATGGCAGCATTCGTGCAAAACTGAAATAACATAGCATTTTATCATGGCTAAGAGACTGGAAATTTTGCCGAATACAAACAGCGTTGTTACTCCCTCCATACGGCAATCAAACAAGCAAAGTGTCAGAGTCGCCGCAATTTTACGGCTCAAAAACGAGACGTATGTGGAAGGGTCTACAGACAATCACGGATTACAAAAGGAAAACCAGCCCCGGTGCGGACATCGACGTCTTGCTTCCAGACAAATTAAACAACATATTTGCACGCTTTGAGGACAATACAGTGTCACCGACGTGGCTCGCTACCAAAGACTGTGGGCTCTCCTTCTCTCTCACCTCTCACTCTATGTCAGCAAAACAAAAGAAATGATCTTGGACTTCAGGAAACAGCACAGTGAGCACCCACCAATCCACATCGACGGGACTGCAGTGGGGAAGGTGGAAAGTTTTAAGTTCCTCGGTGTACTGTACATATCACCAACAAACTGAAATGGTCCATGCACACAGACAGTGTGGTGAAGAAGGCTCAACAGCGCCTCTTCAACCTCAGGAGGCTGAAGAAACGTGGCTTGTCACCAAAAACCTTTACAGGTGCACAGAGCATCCTGTTGGGCTGTATCACCGCCTGGTACGACAACTGAGCCGGCCACACCCGCAAGGCTCTCCAGAGGGTGTTGCGGTCTGCACAACGCATAACCGGGGGAAAACTACCTGCCCTCCAGGACACCCTCAACACCCGATGTCAAAGGAAAGCAAAAAAGATGATCAAGGACGATAACCATCCGAGTCACTGCTGGTTCACCCTGCTTCCATTCAAAAGGCAGGTGCATCAAAGCTGGGAAAGAGAGATTGAAAAACAGTTTCTTTCTCAAGGCAATCAGATTGTTAAAAAGTCACCACGAGCACAGAGAGGCTGCTGCCTACCTACAGACTTGATATTATTGGCCATTTTAATAAATGGAACACTTTAATAATGCCACTTTAAGAATGTTTACATACAGTACCTCACATTACTAATCTCATACGTACAGTTGAAAACAGAAGTTTACATACACTTAGGTTGGAGTCATTAAAACTAGTTTTTCATCCACTCCACAAACTATGGTTTTAGCAAGTTGGTTAGGACATCTACTTTGTGCATGACACAAGTCATTTTTCCAACAATTGTTAACAGACAGAATATTTCATGTATAATTCACTGTATCACAATTCCAGTAGGTCAGAATATTACATATACTAAGTTGACTGTGCCTTTAAACAGCTTGGAAAATTCCTGAAAATTATGTCATGGTTTTAGAAGCTTCTGATGGCTAATTGACAGCATGTGAGTCAATTGGAGGTGTACCTGTGGATGTATTTCAAGGTTTACCTTCAAACTCAGTGCCACTTTGCTTGACATCGTGGGAAAATCAAAATAAATCAGCCAAGACCTGAGAAAAAAATAGTAGACCCCCACAAGTCTGGATCATCATTGGGAGCAATTTCCAAACACCTGAAGGTACCATGTTCATCGGTACAAACAATAGTACGCAAGTAAACACCACGGGACCACGCAGTCGTCATACAGCTCAGGAAGGAGACTCCTTCTGTCTCCTAGAGATTAACTTACTTTGGTGCGAGAAACGCAAATATATCCCAGAACAACAGCAAAGGACCTTGTGAAGATGTTGGAGGAAACAGGTACAAAAGTATCTATATCCACAGTAAAACGAGCCCTATATCGACATAACCTGAAAGGTTAAAAACCACCATAAAAAAGCCAGACCACGGTTTGCAACTGTACATGGGGACAAAGATCATACTTTTTGGAGAAATGTCCTCTGGTCTGATGAAACAAAAATAGGACTATTTTTCCATAATGACCAGACAATCGTTATGTCTGGAGGAAAAAGGGGGAGGCTGGCAAGCCGACGAACACCATCCCAACCGTGAAGCACGGAGGTGGCAGCATCATGTTGTGGGGTGCTTTGCTGCAGGAGGGACTGGTGCACTTTACAAAATAGATGGCATCATGAGGTTGGAAAATTAGAAAATCAGTCAGGAAGTTAAAGCTAGGTCGCAAATGGGTCTTCCAAATGGCTTAAGGACAACAAAGTCAAGGTATGTCCTCAATCCTATAGAAAATTTGTGGGCAGAACTGAAAAAGCGTGTGCAAGCAAGGAGGCCTACAATCCTGACTCATTTACACCAGTTCTGTCAGGAGGAATGGGACAAAATTCACCCAACTTATTGTGGGAAGCTTGTGGAAGGCTACTCAAAACGACTGACCCAAGTTAAACAATTAAAAGGCAATGCTACCAAATACTAATTGAGTGTATGTAAACATCTGACCCACTGGGAATGTGATGAAAGAAATGAAAGCTGAAATAAGTAATTCTCTCTATTATTTTTCTAACATTTCACATTCTTAAAATAAAGTGGTGATCCTAACTGACCTAAGACAGATACTTTTTACTAGGATTAAAGGTCAGGAGTTGTGAAAAACTGAATTTAAATGTTTAAATTTAGGTGTATGGAAACTTCTCACTTCAACTGTATATAATGTATACTGTATACCATCTATTCTTTACTATCTATTGCATCTTAGTCGCTTTGTCACTGTTCATCTATATATTTTATACTTATATATTCTTATCCCATTCCTTTACCAGATTGTGTATATCAGGTTCTGTTGTAGAATTTGTTAGATGTTACCTGTAAGATACAACAGCTGCACTGTCGGATCTAGAAGCATTAGCATATCGCTCCACTCGCAATAACATCTGTTAACCATGTGTATGTGACCAATAACATTTGATTTCTTCAAGCCGAAAGCCTCATTGGCTACCACCACATAGAGGACAGGTGTACTCCGTGATGGGAGAGCAGATGGCTGAGGGATTTTTACGGACCTTTCCTGTAGTGCCTGGCTGAGGGAACACTTGTCCAGACCCCCCATCACTCATTCTACCATTGGTGCCAACTTCCACATAGGTAAATTTGAGGTCTGCATCCATTAGAGCCATTAGCACAATGGAGTGGTTGCCCTTGTAATTGTGGTATTGGGATCCACTGTGTTTGGGGGGTTCGATGCTGACGTGTTTCTTGTCCAAAGATTTTATGCAGTGTGGAAATTGCCAAAGCTGCTGATACTTCTTTGCAACACCCTGCCTCCTCCTTGGTGGCAGGCAACTCGGCAACTATAGTGCCTCGGCAACTTGTATAATGCCTCTGTAACTTGTATAGTGCCTCTGCAACTTGTATAGTGCCTCCTCAACTTGTATAGTGCCTCGGCAACTTGTATAGTGCCTTGGCAACTTGTATAGTGCCTCGGCAACTTGTATAGTGCCTCGGCAACTTGTATAGTGCTTGGCATGGGCACACGAATGCTCCTGGAGAGAGGGAAAAATACTGAAGCATGAGTTGATGACAGTTCTACTGTCACCATTAGAGGCTCAGGCTTTTGACATAGATGGTTTAGCACGCATTTCTTGACTGCAACATTGTAAGATTGTGACCCCCCATCGCACTTCTCTCTCTTTGATTGGTAGGTTATATTTAGTTACTTCAAATACTGCCTGAGACACCTTTGCTATTTGACTTTGTACTCAGTAAATGGTGAAATATTATATGTGATGGTGTTCTTTGTTCGAATGTATATGCATAAAACATACATTATTTAAAAAAAAACATGCAATAGTCATAGTAAGTAGTAGAATAATGGACTGGCAAGAATTTGAAGGTAAGTTGGAAAGTAAGACTAATCATTTAAACCACCTAACATGTACTTATATTCACTGAACATTTAGTATTTGAAACTAAAACATTCATTTACCATAATTATTTTTTTATGATCCTGCAGAATGTTCATCATTCGCAAAGCATGCAACATTATGTACGCACAACATGGTATTGGGCAGCTGCTGACATTTGACAACTCCATCAAACTCTGATCATCTGATTGCCGACCACATTGTACACATTTTTCCCATCTGTTTTTAGAGAAGATTGTATTACAGGGTATGCTATATGTGTAGGATATGCTGTGTTGGCTAATATGCATATGTAGCTGTAGTCTAGTCAAACTGGAACACTGGATATCTTTTAATAAATTGGCGAAAATAGTCAACGTAGTTACCTCTTCATACGATCAAGACAATTCGTATTTCAAGCTGCATATTTCAAGTTTACTCAAAAAACAGATATTTATCTTATTTCAGTCTTTGAGAGCTCATAAATGATGCATTAATCAATTTAAATACATTTGTTGCCGAGAGTGCTTCTGTGTATGCCGTATGATGTTTTATTTATTTCCAGATCTGATGCTTATCTTTCAAGACGTCGACCTTGTTTCGGAAGGTGCCATATAAATGTCATACTTTGAGCTTCTGAAGCAAATTATAGATCTTCCCAAAGCTTTATTAACATCGACTGACAAAGCGACCAGCATCTGGCGGGCAAAGGGGACTTTTTCACTCCACCTTTGATAAGTTACGCCACGTGAAACAACCACAGAGCATCCGCATCTGGCTTAGTCCAGTTGAGATGCTGCGTTGCATACAATTGCAGGGATGTTGACAGAGCCTGATAGGAACACAACGCATAAGGCGAGACGGAGCTACTGTCAGATGTATGTAACATTAGTCTTTGTCGGCTTCGATTCGCAGTTCATATTCAATGCAAAACTCAAAAATAATTGTTAATTCAGTTTTACTTAGTATAACCCCACAATGGAAAGCGTTGTAATGAATACAATTTCATTCCATGTCAAACTAGATTTGTCTATGTCAAGACCCTGGGCCTTTGTGACTTGTTGCAGATGTGGCAAAGCAGTAATAACACTTTGACAGTATGGAGTGTGTGCTCTTATTCCACACGGCTAGAGAATCCACTGTGACAGAAGCAGAGGACCAGACTCACTGGGAGAGCCAAACAAGATGTGAAAGTTCAATCAGATTTCAAATTGTAAAACAGAGGGGAGACTAAGCCTGCTTGGCATTGCTCTAGTAAGAGATGGGGGGAGCTTGGGGAGAGTAGGGGAGAAGTGGAATGGAGGGAATGAGCCTGCCAGCCTTGCCTCAGTGACTGAGTTTACAGACTGTACAATACGTCACACAAGGTGCCTGGAGATTTGGAAGTAAACTGCCGGCCATTGAAATGCAAATTTTTGGGGAGAGGGAGATGCACAGACACGCATTGAAAGGCCACACGGCCTCAACGAGTGTTCCCAGCATGCTTTGTAGCAGTGTTCTCAATGCTCCCAGCAGAAGCTACAGTTGAAGCGCTCCCAGTTCCCTAATGCGGGATCATGCCACAGCTGACGTCGTGCCTCCTTTCACACATCACAACACAGTCACTATCTTGGGCTCGCCGATGGGCAGGGTTTAAGGAAAATCATTTTTCCCTCCTTCCTCAACTCTCCTACCCTACCTCTGCTTTTTGCCTGATGGAGGGTATAATTCATCATCTCAGGATGAGAGATTCGCAGGCCAGCTTGAGGAGAAGTGGACACAGGGAGGACATTTTAATGAATGAATGAGCTCGACATGTTAAAATCTGAAAAGATTACAGGCTGAAGGCAAGGAGGTCCCAGTGGGTCCTGCCAAAAGCAGCTGTTCTCAACTGCTCCATTAGAATAATTATTCCATGCACACGACATGACAGAGATGAAGACACTGGGTCCAAGAGAACTTGGAGTGAGTGAGCTTTCTCCCCTTCTTGAAAAAATGTGACCATATGATAGGTTGGTAGGATGACACTGAATACAAAACATGCGATTGTCAAAACAGACACAGGACACGAGCGGTAAACAAACAAACTCAGGAGGGCAGTAGAAAGCCCTGCACCTGTGACCATTAGAAAGAGCAGGTGCAAGACTGTTCATTAGGCAACCCCAGCCTGACACTGAAGTCTTTAAGAGGCGATCAGGGGAGGCGAGTGAGGGACTGCCCGGGGACTGGGGCGAGACATCAAGGTGAGCAATGCAATTGGAGCGTGAATAATGGAGTGCTTCCTTTCGGCCTGACACTCCTGTGTTTCTAAGGCAATTTCACCATACCGGGCCACCAGCACCTGTGAGCTATTTGGGCTCCCCTGGAGTCACTGGTTCACAAACGACTCTCGATTCACAATTATTCTGTGGCTAGTTGCCTTCCAAGAAGTTATTCTGCCCCCAAATTGTTTCATGCCTTCAAGAGGCTTTGGAGAGCAAAGCAATCACTTGAGCAACGTGAGGCGAAAGATAAAAAATACTGCCTAAGAAGTGAGGAATTATCTGCAATAAGTCCTTCCAAAGAAATAACAGCACAATACCAAAACTGATATAATCCATTGTAATGCATCAAAAACACACATCTTTCACCACAGTTAATCCCTTGATGAGTGCAGGTGTGAAGTCATTATCACACATTTTCTGAGTTGCTAAAAGCACACTATAGAATATCCATGGACATAACCATTGGATATTGATAATAACAGTATATTAGGAAGCAAAATCCCCTGCGATCTTTGGAGCCCCTGAAAAATAATGAGCACACAGGAAACATTGAGACAGAAATGTACTTGAAGCCAACAGAGGATGTAGGAAGCAGCCCAGCCTGCACACTTAAACACACACTGGCAGGGAGAACGATGGCAGGCTTCCATTGCAACATACTGTACAGTAACCAGTCAAAAATTTGGACACACCTACTCAAGGGTTTTTATGTATTTGGACTATTTTCTACATTGTAGAATAATAGTGAAGACATCAAAACTATGAAATAACACATATGTGAAAAAAAGTGTTAAACAAAACAAAATATATTTTTTATTTGAGATTCTTCAAAGTAGCCGCACTTGATGACAGCTTTGCACACTCTTGACATTCTCTCAACCAGCTTCATGTCACGCCCTGATCTGTCTCACGTGTCCTTGTGCTTGTCTCCAGCCCCCTCCAGGTGTCGCTCATCTTCCCCATTATCCCCTGGGTACTTATACATGTGTCCACTGTTTGTCTGTTGCCAGGTCGTCTTGTTTGACAAGTCAACCAACGTTTTGTCTCAGCCCCTGTTTTTCCCCAGTCTCTCTTTTTCTCGCACTCCTGGTTTTGACCCTTGCCTGTCCTGACTCTGGGCCCGCCTGCCTGACCACTCTACCTGCCCCTGAGTCTACCGTCCTGTGCCTTTGCCCCCACTCTGGATTTTCGACCTCTGCCTGACTTGACCTGTCGTTTGCCTGCCCCTGTTGCTGTAATAAACATTGTTGCTTCAACACAGTCTGCATTTGGGTCTTACCTGAAATGTGATTCATGAGGTATTCATCTGGAATGCATTTCAATTCACAGGTGTGCCTTGTTAAAAGTTCATTTCTGGAATTTCTTTCCTTCTTAATGCATTTGAGCCAATCAGTTGTGTTGTGACAAGGTACGGGTGGTATACTCTTAGTGGCCGGCGGCATTAATGCAGGAAAACTTAAATCAGTTTTCAGGGGAAAAAAATCCAAGACCACCTTTTCTCCCAACTCAGAGATGCATACAATGCTCTCCCCCGCCATCCATTTGGCAAATCTGACCATAATTCTATACTCCTGACTCCTGCTTACAAGCAAAAACTAAAGCAGGAAATACCAGTGACTTGCTCAATACGGAAGTGGTCAGATGACACAGATGCTACGCTACAAGACTGTTTTGCTAGCACAGACTGGAATATGTTCCGGGATTCATCCAATGGCATTGGAGGAGTATACCACCTCTGTCATTGGCTTCACCACAAGTGCCTCGTCGATGTCATCCCCACAGTGACCGTACGTACATATTTAAACCAGAAGCCATGGATTACAGGCAACATCCACATCGAGCTAAAGGCTAGAGCTGACGCTTTCAAGGAGCGGGACACTAATCTGGAAGCTTAGAAGAAATCCTTCTATGCCCTCAGACAAACAATCAAACAAGCAAAGTGTTAATAAAAGATTAACCTTTTTGGGATATAGGGCAGCATTTTCACTTTTGGATGAATAGCGTGCCCAGAGTGAACTGCCTCCTACGCTGTCCCAGATGCTAATATATGCATATTATTATTAGAATTGGATAGAAAACTGTTTGAATGATGTCTGTGAGTATAACATAACTCATATGGCAGGCGAAAACCTGAGAAAAATCCAACCAGGAAGTGGGACATCTGAGGTTTGTAGTTTTTCAAAGCTTGGCCTACCGAATACACATTGAGATTTGGACAAAGTTGCACTTCCTACAGCTTCCACTACATGTCAACCGTCTATAGAAACTTGAATGAGGATTCTACTATAAAGGAGGGGCTCATGAGACCTCTTTGAGTCAGTGGTCTGGCAGAGTGCCTTGGTCTCATGATGCGCGCACCCGACAGAGTTACCTCTCGTTCCAGTGCTTTTCTGAAGACAAAGGAATTCTCTGGTTGGAACATTATTGATGTTTTATGTTAAACACATCCTAAAGATTGATTCCATACATCGTTTGACATGTTTCTAAAGGAATGTAATGGAACTTTTCGAGTTTTTGTCTGGACGAAGTGCCTGCGCCTCATGAAGATGGATTACTGGGCTGAACATGCTAACAACAAGTGACTATTTGGACATAAATTATGTAACTTTATGGAACAAATCTGTGGAACTGGGATTCCTGGGAGTGCCTTCTGATGAAGCTCATCAAAGGTAAGTGAATATTGGTGGTGTTGTTTCTAACTTTGTTGACTCCAAAATGGTGGATATTGCTCTGGCTGTTTTGGGTTCTGAGCGCCGTTCTCAGATTATGCTTATTCCGTAAAGTTTTTTTGAAATCTGACACAGCGGTTGCATTAAGGAGAAGTCTATCTTTAATTCTGTGAATAACACTTGTATCTTTTATCAATGTTTATTATGAGTATTTCTGCAAAATCACCGGATGTTTAGAAATCAAAACATTACTGCACGTAAGGCGCCAATGTAAACTGAGATTTTTGGATATAAATATGCACATTATCGAACAAAACATACATGTTTTGTGTAACATGATGTCCTATGAGTGTCATCTGATGAAGATCATCAAAGGTTTGTGATGAACTTATCTATATTACTGCTTTTTGTGACTCCTATCTTTGGCTGGAAAAATGTTGTGTTTTTTCGACTTGGCTATGACCTAACATAGTCATATGTTGTGCTTTCGCTGTAAAGCATTTTTGAAATCAGACAGGTAGATTAACTTCTTATGGCTGCAATCCTGTTAATGGGATGATGTGACAACAGCCAGTGAAAGTGCAGGGCGCCAATTTCAAAACATCAAAAATCTCATAATTAAAATTCCTCAAACATACATGTATCTCATACCATTTTAAAGCTAATCTTGTTGTTAATCACACCATAGTGTCCGATTTCAAATATGCTTTACAGCAAAAGCAGCACAAACGATTATGTTAGGTCACCACATTGCCACAGAAAAACACAGCCATTTTTTCCAGCCAAAGATTTTCCAGCCAGTCACAAAAACCACAAATAGAGATAAAATGAATCACTAACCATTGATCATCAGATGACACTCATAGGACTTCATGTTACACAATACATGTATGTTTTGTTTGATTAAGTTAATATTTATCAAAATATGAGTTTACATTGGCGCGTTACATTCACTGGTTCCAAAAACATACAGTGATTTTGCATAGCCACATCATTCAACAGAAATACTCATCATAAATGTAGATGATAATACAAGTGATACACATGGAATTATAGATATACCTCTCCTTAATGCAACCGCTGTGTCTGGTGAAAAAAAAACTTCACGGGATATGCAAACCATGCAATAATCTGAGACGGCACTCAGAAGAATTAGTCACAATAGCCGCCATGTTGGCGTCAACATAAACAAGAAATTACATGATAAATATTCCCTTACCTTTGATGATCTACATCAGAAAGCACTCCAGGCATCCCAGGTCCACAATAAACGTTTGTTTTGTTCAATAATGTCTGTTATTCATGTCCAAATACCTTCTTTTGTTAGTGCGTTTGGTATACATATCCAAACGCTCATTCAGTGTTACGTCGGACAAAAACTTCAAAAAGTTATATTACAGGTCGAAGAAACATTTCAAACTAAGTACAGAATCAATCATTAGGATGCTTTTAACATATATCTTCAATAAAGTTCCAATCGGAGTATTCCTTTGTGTCTTCATGAGCAATGGAACGCAAGTGGATACCATGAGGAATAAGCGTGATCAGAAAATGGCTGACTGCCAGACACCTGATAGATTCTGCTCTCATTCACTTCCACAGCACAGTAGAAGTCTCATTCAAATTTCTATAGATGGTTGACATCTAGTGGAACCCCTAGGCAGTGCAACATCATTCATATCTCACGGGGATTTCATTGGGAACTGTGATGAATACACACAAAGCTCAGATTTCTCACTTCCTGTTTTGATTTCTCCTCAGGATTTTGCCTGCCAAATGAGTTATGTTATACTCACAGACATTATTCAAACAGTTTTAGAAAATTTAGAGTGTTTTCTATCCAATACTAATAATAATATGCATATATTAGAACTGAGACTGAGGAGCAGGCCATTTACTTTGGGCAACTTATTCATTCAAGCTACTCACTACTTCCCCCCCAGCCATAAGAAGTTAACAAGATCTTTCATTTGCTGTATTGGACTTGTTAATGTGTGGAAGTTACATATTTCAAAAAAATATTTTTGAATTTCGCTCGCTGCCTTTTCAGCGGAATGTTAGCGGAACCCCTGCCCTAGAAAGGTTAAGATTGAATCCTACTACCGGCTCTGACACTCGTTGGATGTGGCAGGGCTTGAAAACTATTACGGACTACAAAGGGAAACCCAGATGCGAGCTGCCCAGAGACACGATCCTACCAGACGAGCTAAATGCCTTTTATGCTCGCTTCGAGGCAAGCAAAACTGAAGAATGCACGAGAGCACCATCTGTTCTGGATGACTGTGTGATAACGCTCTCAGTAGCCGATGTGAGCAAGACCTTTAAAGAGGTCAACATTTACAAAGCCATGGGGCCAGACGGATTACCAAGATGTGTACTCAGAGCATGCGCAGACCAACTGGCATGTGTTTTCAATTACATTTTCAACCTCTCCCTGACCAAGTCTGTAATACCTACATGATTCATGCAGACCACCATAGTCTCTGTGCCCAAGGAGGCGAAGGTAACCTGCCAAAATTATTACCGCACCGTAGCACTCACATCGGTAGCCATGAAGTGATTTGAAAGGCTGGTCATGGCTCACAGCAACAGCATCCTCCCGGATACCCTAGACCCACTCTAATTTGAATACCACCCAAACAGATCCACAGATGGCGCAATCTCAATCGAACTCCACACTGCCCTTTACCACCTGGACAAAAGGAACACCTATGTGAGAATGCTGTTCATTGACTACAGCTCAGTGTTTAACACCATAGTACCCTCAAAGCTCATCACCAAGCTAAGGATCCTGGGACTAAACACCTCCCTCTTCAACTGGATCCTGGACTTCCTGACCGGCCGCCCCCAGGTGGTGAGGGTAGGTAGCAACACATCCTGCCACGCTGATCCCCAACACTGGAGCTCCCCAAGGGTGCGTGCTCAGTCCCCTCCTGTACTCCCTGTTCACCCACGACTGCATGGCCAGGCACGACTCCAACACCATCATTAAGTTTGCTGACGACACAACAGTGGTAGGCCTGATCACCGACAACGACGAGACAGCCTATAGGGAGGAGGTCAGAGACCTGGCCGGGGTGTGCCAGAATAACAAGCTATCGCTCAACGTAACCAAGACTAAGGAGATGATTGTGGACTACAGGAAAAGGAGCACTGAGCACGTCCCCATTCTCATCGACGGGGCTGTAGTGTAGCAGGTTGAGAGCTTCAAATTCCTTGGTGTCCACATCAATAACAAACTAGATTGGTCCAAACACACCAAGACAGTTGTGAAGAGGGCACGACAAAGCCTATTCCCCCCCCAGGAAACTAAAAAGATTTGGCATGGGTCCTGAGATCCTCAAAAGGTTCTACAGCTGCAACATCGAGAGCATCCTGACTGGTTGCATCAATGCCTGGTACGGCAATTGCTCGGCCTCCGGCCCCAAGGCACTTCAAAGGGTAGTGCTTGCGGCCCAGTACATTACTGGGGCAAAGCTGCCTGCCATCCAGGACCTCTACACCAGGTGGTGTCAGAGGAAGGCCCTAAAAATTGTCAAAGATCCCAGCCACCCCACTCGTAGACTGTTCTCTCTAATACCTCATGACAAGCAGTACCGGAGTGCCAAGTCTAGGACAAAAAAGCTTCTCAACCGTTTTTACCCCCAAGCCATAAGACTCCTGGACAGGTAACCAAATGGTTACCCGGACTATTTGCATTGTGTGCTCCCCCCAACCCCTCTTTTATGCTGCTGCTACTGTCTGTTTATCTTATATGCATAGTCATTTTAACTCCCGCACATTGGCTCACCGGGCTATCTGCATTGTCCCACCACCCACCAACGTCTCTTTTTACGCTTCTGCTACTCTCTGTTCATCATATATTCATAGTCAATTTAACGATACCTACATGCACAAATTACCTCAACTAACCTGTGCCACCACACACTGACTCGGTACTGGTACACCCTATATATAGCCTCATTAATGTTATTTTATTGTGGTACTTTTTTATTATTTTTTACTTTAGTTTATTTGGTAAATATTTTCTTACTCTTCTTCAACTGCACTGTTGGTTAAGGGCTTGTAAAGTAAGCACGGTAAGGTCTACGCTTGTTGGGTTGGCGCCCCCCCTTGGGTTGTACCGTGGCAGAGATCATTGTGGGCTATACTCGGCCTTGTCTCAGGATGGTAAGTTGGTGGTTGAAGATATCCCTCTAGTGGTGTGGGGGCTGTGCTTTGGCAAAGAGGGTGGGGTTAAATCCTGCCTGTTTGGCTCTGTCTGGGGGTATCATCGGATGGGGCCACAGTGTCTCCTGACCCCTCCTATCTCAGCCTCCAGTATTTATGCTGCAGTAGTTTGTGTCAGGGGGCAAGGGTCAGTCAGTTATATCTGGAGTACTTCTCCTGTCTTATCCGGTGTCCTGTGTGCATTTAAGTATGCTCTCTCTAATTCTCTCTTTCTTTCTTTCTTTCTCCCTCTCTCGGGGGACCTGAGCCTTAGGACCATGCCTCAGGACTACCTGGCATGATGACTCCTTGCTGTCCACCTGGCCGTGCTGCTGCTCCAGTTTCAACTGTTCTGCCTGTGGCTATGGAACCCTGACCTGTTCACCGGACGTGCTACTTGTCCCAGACCTATTTTGATTGTTTGACACTCTTTTGGCTATTACATGATTCCATATGTGCTATTTCATCATTTTGATGTCTTCACTATTATTCAACAATGTAGAAAATAGTAAAAATAAAGAAAATTATTTGAATGAATAGGTGTGTCCAAACTTTTGACTGGTTCTGTATGTTTGCAAGTAATTAAAAGATGTTCCCATTTGGTTCCCATTTCATATTGAAATAGAATGTGCCGAACAAATGTTCTTTCCATGGCAGTTTATGTAAAGCGGGGCACAGGAGACCAGTGTGTTGGAGCCTCCTGCCAGAGTGGGGAGTGGCAGAGGAAATCTCCATCCCTATTTATGTACTGACTTCTAATTCGTTTGTCAGGGGTTAAAGCTTTCTAGAGCAATTTAATAATTAATGAGAGCTAACAGGGTAACAGAAAGGCAAGCTGTTAGTTAAAATATGATATGATATGATATGATAAAAAACTAAAGACAAAAATTACTCATCCACATAGGCAGAGGAGGTTGTGCATGAAATAGGTATTATTGTGGTTGAAATATTTATAGGGGGCTGTGAAGTTGTGCCTGCTTAAAGCTGTAACGGCTGCATATTTACAGGTCTTATTGTCATTGTCTATGGAAGCTGAAACAGGACAGTATTGTGGTGAAATTGAAGAGGAAAGGCTTTGTAACTACTGTGACCTCGAAGAGATAGAGAATGAAATTAATTTTATCCTCGATTTCCATTTCTATCATGATATACAGTGCATTTAGAACATATTCATACCGCTTAACTTTTTCCCACATTTTGTTACGTTACAGCCTTATTCTAAAACAGATTAAATTGTTGTTTGTTTCACTCATCAATCTACACACAATACCACATTGCTGCACAGCTATTAGGTCTCTCCAGAGATGTTTGATCGGGTTCAAATCCGGGCTCTGGCTGGCCACTCAAGGATATTCAGAGACTTGTCCCGAAGACACTCCTGCATTGTCTTGGTTGTGTACTTAGGGTCGTTGTCCTGTTGGAAGGGGAACCCTCGCCCCAGACTGTGGTCCTGACTGCTCTGGAGCAAGTTTTCTTCAAGGTTCTCTCTGTACTTTGCTCCATTAATCTTTCCCTCAACCCTGACTAGTCACTCAGTCCCTGCCTCTGAAAAACATAAAGGCCTGATTGGTTTAGTGCTGCAGTGTAGGTTGTCCTAATGAAAGGTTCTCCCATCTCCACAGAGGAACTCTGTCAGAGTGACCATCGGGTTCTTGGTCACCTCCCTGACCAAGGCCATTCTCCCTCGATTGCTCAGTTTGGCTGGGCAGCCAGCTCTAGGAAGAGTCTTGGTGGTTCCAAACTTCTTCCATTTAAGAATGATGGAGGCCACCGTGTTCTTAGGGACCTTCAATGCTACAGAATTGTGTCTCGACACAATCCTGTCTCGGAGCTCTACAGACAATTCCTTCGACCTCAAGGCTTGGTTTTGCTCTGACATGAACTGTCAACTGTGGGACATTATATAGACAGGTTTGTGCCTTTCCAAATCATGTCCAACCAGTTGAATTTAACACATATGGACTCCAATCAAGTTGTAGAAACATCTTAAGGAAGACCAATGGAAACAGGATGCACCTGAACTCAATTTCGATATTCAAAACAAAGTGTCTGCATACTGCAGTAAATAAGCTATTTTGTTTTTAAATGTGTATAAATTTGCAAAAATTTCTTAACCTGTTTTCACTTTGTCATTATAGGGTATTGATGAGGAAAATAATTATTTTAATCCATTTTAGAATAAGGCTGTAACATAACAAAATGTGGAAAAAGTGAAGGGGTCTGAATACTTTCTGAATGCACTGCATACGCTTGTACTTATTTTTTTTGTCCATTGATTATTTCCATTTGGGGAATTTGTAGATAAAGACTGAAATAAAAGAAAAAAGGGCAACCTATAATTCAATTATATATATATTTTTATCTACAGAAATGTAGCAAAGGGCACAAATGTATATAGATTGTGTGTAGCCCTGTCTCACACTTGAAACTTCTCTTTGTGTCAGACCGGGTTCAAACGCCTTCCTTTTCATTTATTTGCTTTTATATTCTTCTTACTGCTCTAGGGTCATTATTATTGCCTGAATAACCTTATTTACTATTATATATTGATTTCCTCTTCATTCTTTATGTGGTGCGCACTGCACAAAACACTGGAGAATGACTAAATTATCAATGTGAATTATTGTAATGTTTATTTATGTATCAATTAATCCCGTAAGGGATCGGTTGCCAGCTGGCGATTTGACACGAAAATAACATTTGATAAATGAATTAACTCTCTCTCTCACACACACATGTTCCCATCCTCTGTGCAAACTCTCCTTCAGGACCCAGATGGGCTTGGAGAGGATACAATTTGGTGTATTTTACTGCTGTGTGTCTAAGGGGGCTTCCCATCAGGCAGACAGACAGGTAATTGGGCTTTGAAGTGGCTCCATCTTTCTCACTGAGGCCAGAGAATGAGGCCTCCCCCTCAAGACCCCATTAAAGGGGAACTGAGGGCCCACAGGTTTGATGTCCAATGACTGGGCAGCCTCTGCCATCAACATGTTGGTTGCATCCCAAAAGGCACCCTATTCACCTTATAGTGCACTACTTCTGACCAAGGCCCTCAGGGCTCTGGTCAAAAGTAGTGCGCTATATATGAGATAGGGTGACATTTGGGATTGAGGTATTATGTGCCACGTGAGAGTGTTCACAGCTTACTTAAGTAGAAATAATGACTCCTCCACCTCCGGCATGAAATACTTAACAAGGACAAAGAAGACGGACGCAAAGGTGATTTATATCTGGTGAGCAGGGAGGAAGAGAAGGCGGACTTCCATACAAAAAGTTTTGCTGTACCTTGATTAGCCTGTGCTCTGTAACCTTCCAGTACTATCCCTCAAGTGAAGTTAAAAGGTCAATTTTGATGCACATAGGAATTCTTGACTTACTTAAAAAATATATATATTTCACCTTTATTTAACCAGGTAGGCTAGTTGAGAACAAGTTCTCATTTACAACTGAGACTTGGCCAAGAATTAAGCAAAGCAGTTCGACACATACAACAACACAGAGTTACACATGGAATAAACAGTCAATAATACAGTAGGAAAAAAACGTCTCTATACAGTGTGTGCAAATGAGGTAAGATAAGGGAGGTAAGGAAATAAATAGGCCATGGTGGCGAAGTAATTACAATATACCAATTAAACACTGGAGTGAATGATGTGCAGAAGATGAATGTGCAAGTAGAGATACTGGGGTGCAAAGGACCAAGATAAATAAATACAGTATGGGGATGAGGTAGTTGGATGGGCTATTTACAGATGGGCTATGTACAGGTGCTGTGATCTGTGAGCTGCTCTGACAGCTGGTGCTTAAAGCTAGTGAGGGAGATATGAGTCTCCAGCTTCAGTGATTTTTGCAGTTTGTTCCAGTAATTGGCAGCAGAGAACTGGAAGGAAAGGCAGCCAAAGGAGGAATTGGGGGTGACGAGTGAGATATACCTGCTGGAGTGCATGCAACGGGTGGGTGCTGCTATGGTGACCAGTGAGCTGAGATAAGGCGAGGCTTTACCTAGCAGAGACTTGTATATGACCTGGAGCCAGTGGGTTTAGCGACGAGTATGAAGTGAGGGCCAGCCAACGAGAGTGTACAGGTTGCAATGGTGAAGAAGAGTTTACAGTCTAACCAGACACCTAAGTATTTGTAGTTGTCCACTTATTCTAAGTCAGAACCGTCCAGAGTAGGAATGCTGGATGGGCGTGTAGGTGCGGGCAGAGATCGGTTGAAGAGCATGCATTTAGTTTTACTTGCATTTAAGAGCAGTTGGATGCCACTGAAGGAGAGTTGTATGGCATTGAAGGTCGTCTGGAGGTTAGCTATCACAGTGTCCAAAGAAGGGCCAGAAGTATACAGAATGGTGTCGTCTGCGTAGAGGTGGATCAGAGAATCACCAGCAGCAAGAGCAACATCATTGATGTATACAGAGAAATGGGTCGCCCGAGAATTGACCCCTGTGACACCCCCAAAGAGACTGCCAGAAGTCCGGACAACAGGCTCTCCGATTTGACACACTGAACTCTATCAGAGAAGTAGCTGGTGAACCAGGCGAGGCAGTCATTTGAGAAACGAAGGCTGTTTAGTCCGCCGATAAGAATGTGGTGATTGACAGAGTCGAAAGCCTTGGCCAGGTCGATGAATATGGCTGCACTGTAATGTCTCTTATCGATGGCGGTTATGATATCGTTTAGGACCTTTAGCGTGGCTGAGGTGCACCCATGACCAGCTCTGAAACCAGATTGCATAGCGGAGAAGGTACGGTGGGATTCGAAATGGTCGATAATCTGTTTGTTAACTTGGCTTTCGAAGACCTTAGAAAGGCAGGGTAGGAAAGATATAGGTCTGTAGCAGTTTGGGTCTAGAGTGTCGTGTCTTTGGCTATGCCGGATTAAGTGATATGACATACTATTCTATAAAATAATTTCTCTGTAATTAATATCACCTGATTGAGCTAATCATGTAAATGTAATTAACTAGAGTCGGGCACCAGAAACTAATATTTATAGAGCTGTTATCTTCCGAATAAACTCTTAAAGACCTAATAATATTTTACATCAATAGCAGTCAATATTAATCGTCATCTTAATTCAGTCTCATCTGAAAGTTGTAAATTCTTGGTATCTGCACAAATCTTGGCCAGTAATTTGAATCAGCATACTAAATACCTAACTAATCACACAGAATTACACATACACATAATTAAATCATAACTTGATCACAAATTACATCATAAAGGAAAACGTCCCTAGCAGGCGGAACAGATATGACAGCTTGTTACACAAAGGAAAAGGGCTGGGTTTGAGTGAAAGAGCGGGAAGACTGAGGGACACAGGGAGAAGCTGTGCTATCGTAAATACAGTATCTGATGCATTCTAAATTACCACCCATTTGGAAAAGGAAAATGCAATAAATATTTACTCTGAGCTGCGCTTCGGTAGGTTGGTGGTAGATGGAAGGCCGTGTTGCCAAACCGAGTCCTTTGAAGAATGTCTCTGGTTGTCAATTGGATACGTTGTAGTAACGTCGTTGGGTGATAGATGGGATACTCTGTCTGTTCCTTCCTAACCCGCGTTGCATCTGCTGTTGCTGACTCAACGGCTAGGAGGTATCACTTCTGTAGTGAATAAAGAGTTCAAAGTTCATACCATTCGCAACCAAAGCTCCCGCTGATGTTGGCTTCGTTCTGTAGTTCTTATCTGAACTATTCTGACATAGGACCATCGTCCTACATCCTCGGAACAGGAAGTTATATTGTCGTCAAGGGCTTATATAGGAAGGGAGAGGAGGGAGTGTTTGAAAAGTTTTATAGCTCATGTCCCTTCACAGGGGCGGGCCACTGATTGAGCAGAGCCCTGTCTTATGAAAACCCAATTCTCACATTTTAGAAGCTAAAATCACATTTCATCCCATCAAGAATAATTTCATATTCAAACATCTAAATTGAACAACAACTCCATGTGAATCGGATAACTCTGATGTGTAGACTTTCCACTGTAGAGTTTATGTCATCTTATCTTTGATGAGAATGTCTCAGATGACAACCGAACTGACATCATATTCATTAAGTACCACCGTATATGTTCAATTGTTCGGATTACCAGAATATAGTTAATTTCCCCCACACCTTCTGATGTTCCCAGAATCTCTATGTTAACCAAGGTTTTTGCAAATATAACATCAATAGGGTAGAGAGAGGAAAAAGTGGGGAAGAGGTATTTATGACTGCCAATGTCATGACAAGTGTCTCCCCCTTTGAAGAGGGGGATGATCGCGACAGCTTTCCAATCTTTGGGAATCTCAGACGATATGACAGAGAGGTTGAACAGGCTAGTCATAGAGGTTTCAACAATTTCGGCAGTTCATTTTAGAAAGAGAGGGTCCAGATTGTCTAGCCCGGCTGATTTGTAGGGGTCCAGATTTTGTAAGTTTTACATGTGCTACAATCGCCAAAAATGCACTTTATCTGAAATATTATTCCAATAGCTTCTTAGGGGGGGGCTGTTTTATTTATGTGCACACACACACGTAGAGCTCTGCTACCTGATCAGAGCCTGACGGGCCTCGACATTATACATCAGGTTAGAGCATGCACTGTAAAAAATTTCCCATGGGCTTAGTAAATATTTCAAAAGAAAATAAATGATTTTTACTTAAACCTCTTGATACTCCCCATCCAGGATCCGGGATCGTGAATTAAGCCTCAGGCTCATTAGCATAACGCAACGTTAACGATTTCTGAAAATCGCAAATAAAATGAAAATAATGCGCCTGCTCTCAAGCTTAGCCTTTTCTTAACAACACTGTCATCTCATATTTTCAAAATATGCTTTTGTACCATAGCAAATCAATCATTTGTGTAAGAGTATGCTAAGCTAGCTTAGCATTTTGGGTAGCATTTATCACGCAACATTTTCACAAAAACCAGATAACCAAATAAATAAAATCATTTACCTTTGAAGAGCTTCGGATGTTTTCAATGAGGAGACTCTCAGTTACATAGCAAATGTTCAGTTTTTCCTGAAAGAATCTTTGTGTAGGAGAAATCGCTCCGTTTTGTACATCACATTTGGCTACCGAAACGAAACGAAGATTCAGTCACCAAAACGTCAAACTTTTTCCGAATTAACTCCATAATATCTACCGAAACATGGCAAACGTTGTTTAGAATCAATCCTCAAGGTGTTTTTTCACATATCTCTTCATTGATATGCAGTTCGTAGAAGCCTGCTTTCCCCTCAGAATCGCATGGAAAAATACCAGCAGCTGAAAAAGACGCACCAATTTCGACGGAGGACACCGGGCGGACACCTGGAAAATGTAGTCTCTTATGGTCAATCTTCCAATGATATGCCTACAAATACGTCACAATGCTGCAGACACCTTGGGGAAACGGCAGAAAGGGCAGGCTCATTCCTCTCGCATTCACATCCATATAAGGAGACAATGGAAAACGGAGCCTCAAAAATCCTGCTGATTTCCTGGTTGCCGTTTCATCTTGGTTTTGCCTGTAGCTCCCGTTCTAGGGCACCCACAGACAATATCTTTGCAGTTCTGGAAAATTCAGAGTGTTTCTTTCCATAGCTATCAATTATATGCATAGTCGAGCATCTTTTTGTGACAAAATATTTTGTTTAAAACGGGAACGTTTTTCATCCAAAAATGAAATTGCACCCCCAGAGTTTCAAGAGGTTAAAATAATAGTTTTATGGTTTAACTTACATTTTTGAATATAGTACTTAATTTACAACCCATATGAAAGACTGGCATTTGCAAATAAAAATCCAAGGTAATATGCTGATAAATGTGAACGAATATTTAGAAGTAACAACCAACATCTTAAAAATATGATATTCAAATTATTATTATTATGTTGGACTGACATGCCAGATCAAGTTCTGAACTTAAATTGTGCTTGGAACAGCTCAACGGACCTCGTCTTGATCTTTTTCCTCTGGAATGGCCATGCAACTTGGAATGTAGTTTGGATCTCTCTACACATATTTTCTATGAAATTTCAAAAATATTTGTGGATAACTTTAACGAATATTCTTGAAGTACAATTTTTTTCTTGCTGGCTATATTGCCAGAGTACGTTTTATATTTCACATTGATAAGCTAGTTAGTTAACGGTCGTTATGTTTGTACAGTTAGCTAGTGGTGGGCATGTTACTAGCTAGTAAGTTAGCAGTGCATTTACTCGCCTCGGCACTGTTTTATATTGACCGAAATAGCTATGTAACATATTAGCTACATAGTTTACCAAAAAATGCATCGTCAGCGAACATTAAAGTAGAACTGAACACATGGTCCCCCTGCAATTTAATGTTTGCCTGCTGGGCAAGCTAGCCAGGCAGAGACAGGAACGAACAATATGTAGCTAGCTAACTACATCCAGCTATCTAGCTACACCTGTCCATGCGGAAACCTTCTTGTTGTTCATGTATTCACAACATGTTCAAGGCAGCACTGCAAACGTTGACAGTGTGCAGTAATTATCTAGTCAATAATCTAACAGCCAAACTAGCTAAATGAAATAACTGGGCTGGCTAGTAAGATAGATAACAAGCAGCCCTTCCAAGTCAGCTAGGATTGCGATGTTTCTGCTAGCTATCTAAAGCTGAAGTCATTTGAGTTTTATTTTCCTGACATTGTCATAGATTTTAATACAACTCTTCTTCTTTAGGTATAGGTATTCACGTATTCAGGTGTTCCTGAGTACTGGACAGACCATATTTTCCGGGAAATACATTGACAAGGTATGTAACTATATTCAAATACTATTGATGTAAAATATTACTAGGTCTTTAAGAGTTTATTCGGAAGTTAACAGCTCTATAAATATTATTTTGTGGTGCCCGACTTCCTAGTTAATTACATTTACATGATCAGCTCAATCAGGTGATATTAATTACAGAGAAATTATTTTATAGAATAGCATGTCATATCACTTAATCCGGCATAGCCAAAGACACGACAAAGTTGTTTACTGTGAAGGATCTGCACCAGAATATAGAGCATGGGAGGTCCTGGCTGGTATTCCCTGTCTTACACAGTCATGTACCTTACTTCTGGGTCTCATCTTTGGCTTAAATCTAGGGTACCCCAAAGAACTGAAATATACCTTTGAGGTGTTCCAAAAAGTATTATTGGAAGTCGATCATCTCAGGACCTTCCCACGGATCCAAGCTCTAAAGATGAAGTTACTTGTTTTCAGAGATATCTAAAGATATCTATAAGAACTCTGAAAGGGCCACCCACAAACTGTGGACTAAACCCTAATCAGTAAGCTGCAAATGTAGTTGTTAGGTGGTATAGGAACTACAGTTTATATGATGCTCTTTGTCAGGTGAAGTCATAAGAGACATTGTCTATTCCTGTTTAAAAAACAGCTTTGTTTTAAAACTTCCTCCATATGCACTGGTGGATATCTGATATTATTTGTCAGGTGTCAGCTATCTGGATGTAATTTTACCTAAGGAGGCAAGGTGGAGTTATACCCAGGAATGCTTATACCTGTCAAAACAACATGTCCATATGGTCTTCACTAGTCCACATGGAATCAGGTTTAAGGGACAATTTGGCATATATTTTGTAACAAATGCGCAATGTATGTTTTGATGAATCTAAAACAGTTTAAATTAGGTTGTATTTGAGCTAAAGTTCCTATTGTGCTTTGTGTAAAGTCTATTAAGACACATCGTTAATTTACGTTTCTATTAAAATATTGCTTTGTTGTTAAGGGGCACACAGACCACCAGAAAATGATTGATGATTGATGAACTGTACGCGATGTAAGTGCTAATCTCAAACCATCACTTGAACTTTATGCAGTTGTGAAGATCTTAAAGTATTTGTAGTCAGGTGCAAGCTATCTTTACCCAAGGAAGCAAGGTGGAGCTATACCCAGAATGCATACAGATTACAAAATACGAATGCCTAAGGAGTAGGGTTTAAGGTGCAATTTGAGATTGAAGTTTGAAGAAATTATACAATTATAACATTTATTTTATTCAAAATAAAGGTGTGGAAGTTTGAAGTTGAACACCATTGTTTCTTTTTGCATATTCCCCCCTTGTATAGAAATAATACTTTTTAGTAAATTATCCCAAGTATATTGAGGTAACTATTTGTATCAGCTTTTTAAGTATAGTTGTGAGTATATTCTTTAGCAGTAGGGACTCAATGTAAATACATTTTACTAACCTGAGTACCATAAGTAACTGAGAAAAAAACATTTGTAGATAAACATAGAATATCAATTACGATACTGAATATATTCAGCAAATTAAACGTACAATATTAGGTCTGTAACCGATTACATGAAGTATATCAAACTTATAACATTAGTTCTGGGACTTGAAGAATGTAAGCAGGTCAAACAACAAAAAACTGTTGTAAACCTGATAAAATTAAGTTGAATGGAAGGAATTTTTGAGATCCAGTTAGTTGTTTGCACTTCATATATTTGAGTTTGTAATACACTAAAAGCGAAGCATATTACACTTAAAAGATCCTCATTGTTGGATTTACTTATAAAGCTGATGCAAATAGTGACCTACATTTTTTAAAGTTAAAGGGGCACAATATTTTTTATAGTATGGTAGTAGACGTGGTATGTCAAATTGTTGTTTTATCGCTAATTGAAGCGATAAATATACAAAATATAAATTTTACGAACATTTCCCCCACACTTCAGCTACCCTTCACCCTTCACCCCTCCCCTACCCTCCAGCAACCCTCAATCTCTTCCCATCTATCTCTGAAAACCATCCAGTTTTGATATCTGCTTGCCATATATTTTTCATCTGTGTTGTGACGTGATGTTTCAAAAACGTTAACCTTTCTATTCTCATAGATTCTACAGATTGTCAATTAAAGAAGACATTTTTTCTGTAAGAGTGTTGTTATATTATTGATCAAATACCTATGGCTTTTCAAATCACCCAGCAGTGCTATTTGCAGAGTTAGCTTTAAGTAAAATGTTGTGATTTTTCAGCCATTCCTGTACTTGAGACCAAAAACAAGCTACAGTACATATGGGCAGTACCAAAACAAGTGATCTAAAGATAATGTCTCCTCACAGCAAAATCTGCAGGGCTGGAGTGGTTCTATCCCCCATATATATAACTTTCTATTGGTTACAAGATTTTGTATTATAATTTAAGTTGAAAAACTCTGTTTTGAATTCGGCGTTGTTTTGTAAAATCAGTTCATTAACTATGTGCCATTGAATCGGTACATCAAAAATCTCTACCCAACGATTTTGCAACCTGTATGGCGCAGCTCCTTAAAAATAACTGGCATACTTTTTTATTAATCATACATTTCTTTCAACCAATTTTGGTCTTTAATGCAGGGCCGACAGACATGTTCCTTAGCTTCTCCCCCTTCCACTTTCCTCCTACATTTTTGTTGCTGTAATGCTGCAATCAGTTGGTTGTAGTTTTTGGTAGAGCAGACATTTCAATTTATTTTGGTCAGCTGCATGTGTAACATACAGTACATTCAGACCGATTTACTTTTTCCACATTTGTTAGGTTACAGCCTTATTCTAAAATTGATTAAATTGTTTTTTTCCTTTCATCAATCTACACACAATACCACATAATGACAAAGTAGAAACCGGTTATTCGAAATGTTAATTGTTTTATTAAAAATCAAAAACTGAAATCTCACATTTACATAAGTATTCAGATCCGTTACTCAGTACTTTGTGGAAGCACCGTTGTCAGTGATTACAGCCTACAGTCTTCTTAGGTATGACACGACAAGCTTGGCACATCTGTATTTGGGGAGTTTCTCCCATTCTTCTCTGCAGATCCTCTCAAGCTCTCAGGTTGGATGGGGAGCGTCGCTGCACAGCTATTAGGTCCCTCCAGAGATGTTCGATCGGGTTCAAATCTGGGCTTTGGCTGGGCCACTCATGGACATTCAGAGACTTGTCCCGAAAGCCACTCCTGCAATGTCTTGGTTGTGTACTTAGGATCGTTGTCCTGTTGGAAGGTGAACCTTTTCCCCAGTCTGAGGTCCTGACCGCTCTGGAGCAAGTTTACATCAAGGATCTCTCAGTACTTTGCTTCGTTCATCTTTCCCTCGATCCTGACTTATCTCAGTCCCTGTGTAACGGATGTGAAATGGCTAGCTAGTTAGCGGTGTTCGCGCTAAATAGCGGTTCAATCGGTGACGTCACTTGCTCTGAGACCTTGAAGTAGTAGTTCCCCTTGCTCTGCAAGGGCCGTGGCTTTTGTGGAGCGATGGGTAACGATGCTTCATGGGTGACTGTTGTTGATGTGTGCAGAGGGTCCCTGGTTTGCGCCAGGGTATGGGTGAGGGGACGGTCTAAAGTTATACTGTTACACCTGCCACTGAAATACATGCCCACAGCATGATGCTGCCACCACCATTGTCATGTTTTGACCTTAGTTCCTTTGTTATGTCTTTGTTTTAGTATGGTCAGGCCGTGAGTTGGGTGGGTTGTCTATGTTAGTTTTTCTATCATTTGGGATTTCTGTGTTCGGCCTAGTATTGTTCTCAATCAGAGGCAGCTGTCAATCATTGTCCTTGATTGAGAATCATACTTAGGTAGCCTGGTTTCACTTTTGAGTTGTGGGTGTTTATTTTCCGTGTTAGTGTCTGTGCCACACGGGACTGTTTCCTGTTTAGTGTTTTTGTTTCACCTTTCAGGACTGTTTGTTTGTCGTATCTGTTGTTTTGTCAAGTGTTGCATATTTCATTAAACAATATGAAGACTTACCACGCTGCACCTTGGTCCTCCGATCCTTCATACTACTCCTCTTCAATCAGAAGAGGAGGACGAAAACCCTTACAGAAACACCCACCACCAAAGGTTCAAGCAGCGTGGTAACGGGCAGCAACATCAGCGAGATCAGGACTCCTGGACATGGGAGGAGATTCTGGACGGCAAGGGACCATGGGCACAGCCGGGAGAATATCGCCGCCCCAAGGCAGAGCTGGAGGCAGCGAAAGTCGAGAGGTGGCGTTATGAGGAGGCAGCACGGCAGCGTGGCTGGAAGCCTGAGAGGCAGACCCCAAAATTTATTGGGGGGGCACATGGGGAGTCAGGTATGAGACCTGCGCCAACTTCCCGTGTTAACCGGAGAGCGAGAGGGACCAGGCAGGCACCGTGTTATACGGTGGAGCGCACGGTTTCCCCGGTGCGCGTGCATAGCCCGGTGCGGTACATTGCAGCACCTTGTATCGGCCGGGCTAGAGTGGGCATCGAGCCAGGTGCCATGAAGCGGGCTCAGCGCATCTGGTCTCCAGTGCGTCTCCTCGGACCGGTGTACATGGCACCAGCCTTACGCTTGGTGTCCCCGGTTCGCCAGTACTGCCCATTTCGGGCTATTCCACCTCGCCGCACTGGCCTGGCTACGGGGAGCATTCAACCAGGTAAGGTTGGGCAGGCTCGGTGCTCAAGAGCTCCAGTGTGCCTTCGCGGTCCGGTCTATCCGGTGCCACCTCCACGCACCAGCCCTCTGGTGGCAGCCCCCCGTACCAGGCTGTCTCTCTGTCTCCTCCCTACAGGTGCTCCCGCCTATCCGGTGCTGCCGGAATCTCCCGTCCGTCCGGCGCTGTCGGAATCTCCCGTCCATTTGGGACCCGTGGCTTGGGTCCCCAGTCCGAGGGGACCGAGGCGTTAAAGAGGCCACGGAGGCGGGTAGAGAGGCAGAGAAAGACTATGGTGGAGTGGGTTCCACGTCCCGCGCCAGAAACCCACCCAGACCCTCCCCTATAGGTTTAGGCTTTGCGGCCGGAGTCCGCACCTTGGGGGGGGGGAGGGGACTGTCACGTTCTGACCTTAGTTCCTTTGTTATGTCTTTGTTTTAGTATGGTCAGGGCGTGAGTTGGGTGGGTTGTCTATGTTCGTTTTCTATAATTTAGGATTTCTGTTTTCGGCCTAGTATGGTTCTCAATCAGAGGCAGCTGTCAATCGTTGTCCCTGATTGAGAATCATACTTAGGTAGCCTGGTTTCACTTTTGAGTTGTGGGTGTTTATTTTCCGTGTCTGTGCCACACGTGACTGTGTCCTGTTTATTGTTTTTGTTTCACCTTTCAGGGCTGTTTGTTAGTCGTGTTTGTTGTTTTGTCTAGTGTTGCATATTTCATTAAACAATATGAACACTTACCAGGCTGCACCTTGGTCCTCCTCTCCTTCCCCAGACGACAAGCGTTACAACCATGCTTCACTGTAGGAATGGTGCCAGGTTTCCTTCAGACATTATGCTTGGCATTCAGGCCAAATAGTTCAATGTTGGTTTCATCAGACCAGAGAATCATGTTTCTCATGGTCTGAGAGTCTTAGGAAAACTCCAAGAAGGTTTTCATGTGCCTTTTACTGAGGAGTGGCTTCCATCTGGCCGCTATACCATAAAGGCCTGATTAATGGAGTGCTGCAGACATGGTTGTGCTACCTGGAAAGTTCTCCCATCTCCACAAAATAACTCTGGAACTCTGTCAGAGGCTCTTATCCCCTGATTGTTGAGTTTGGCTGGGTGACGAGCTCCAGGAAGTCTTGGCGGTTCCTTCGACCTCAAGGCTTGGTTTTTGCTATGACATGCACTGTCAACTGTGGGACCTTATATAGACAGGTGTGTGCCTTTCCAAATCATGTCAAATCATAGAATTTTACATAGGAGACTTCAATCAATTTGTAGAAACATCTCAAGAATGATCAATCGAAAGAGGATTCACCTGAGCTCAATTTTGAGTATCATAGCAAAGGATCTGAATGCTTATGTAAATAAGGTACAGTTGAAGTTGGAAGTTTACAAACACGTAGGTTGGAGTCATTAAAACTTGTTTATCAACCACTCCACAAATTTCTTGTTAACAAAGTATAGTTTTGGCAAGTTGGTTACGACATCTACTTTGTGCATGACACAAGTAATATTCCCAACAATTGTTTGCAGACAGATTATTTCAATTATAATTCACTGTATCACAATTCCAGTGGGTCAGAAGTTTACATACAATAAGTTGACTGTGCCTTTAACTTTTATGGCTGCAGGGGCAGTATTGAGTTGCTTGGATAAAAGGTGCCCATATCAAACGGCCTGCTCCTTAGTCATAGTTGCTAATATTTGTATATTTTTATTAGTATTGGATAGAAACCACTCTGAAGTTTCTAAAACTGTTTGAATTATGTCTGTGAGTATAACAGAACTCATATAGCAGGCAAAAACCTGAGAAATTCCACTTCCTGTTTTTTTTCTGGAGGAGGCAGATTTTCAACCAAGGTCTCATTGAAATTACGACGAGATATGGATGAGTTTTACAGCGAGATATGGATGAGATATGGATGAGATATGGATGAGATATGGATGAGTTTTGATGTCAGCAGTCAATAGAACTTTGTCTGATGACTCTAATGTGAAGGGGGGTCGATTGACACAGGAAATAGTCACCACAGCCATGAGTGGACCATGCTTTCACCGGACGCGTTCACAGGGAAAGTACTTGCGTTCCACCGCTCATTTGAAGTAATTCTAATTCTCCGGTTGGAACATCATTCATGATATATGTAAAAAACTTTTTAAAGATTGATTCAGTACATCGTTTGACATGTTTCTACTAACTGTTACGGAATTTTTGGACATTTCGTCACGTTATAGTGGACGCTCTTTGTGACTTTGGAATTGTTTACCAAACGCACTAACCAAAGTAGCTAATTGGACATAAATAATGGACATTTTTGAACAAATCAAGCATTTATTGTGGACCTGGGATTTCTAAGACTCCATTCTGATGAAGTTCATCAAAGGAAAGGAAACATTTATCATGTATTTTCTGGTTTCTGTTGACTCCAACATGGAGGCTAATTTGGCTACTGTTCTGAGCGCCTTCTCAGATTATTGCATGGGTTGCTTTTTCCGTAAACTTTTTTTGAAATCTGACATAGTGGTTGCATTAAGGAGAGCTATATATATAATCCCATGTGTATAACTTGTATTATCATCTACATTGCTGGAAAATGGCTGTGCTTATTGTGGTTTGGTGGAGACCTAACATAATCGTTTGTAGTGCTTTCGCTGAAAAGCCTATTTGAAATCGGACACTTTGGTGGGATTAACAATGAGAATAGCTTTAAAATGATACAAGACGCATGTTTTAGGAATTGTAATTATGAGATTTCTGTGGTTTGAATTTGGCACCCTCTATTTTCACTGGTAGTTGTCATATCGATCCCGATAATTGGATTGCAGCCATCCCTTCCGTCTTCAAGAGAGCGAGAGTTGCACCCCTTCTGAAAAAACCTACACTCGATCCCTCCGATGTCAACAACTACAGACCAGTATCCCTTCTTTCTTTTCTCTCCAAAACTCTTGAACGTGCCGTCCTTGGCCAGCTCTCCCACTATCTCTCTCAGAATGACCTTCTTGATCCAAATCAGTCAGGTTTCAAGACTAGTCATTCAACTGAGACTGCTCTTCTCTGTATCACGGAGGCGCTCCGCACTGCTAAAGCTAACTCTCTCTCCTCTGCTCTCATCCTTCTAGACCTATCGGCTGCCTTCGATACTGTGAACCATCAGATCCTCCTCTCCACCCTCTCCGAGTTGGGCATCTCCGGCGCGGCCCACGCTTGGATTGCGTCCTACCTGACAGGTCGCTCCTACCAGGTGGCGTGGCGAGAATCTGTCTCCTCGCCACGCGCTCTCACCACTGGTGTCCCCCAGGGCTCTGTTCTAGGCCCTCTCCTATTCTCGCTATACACCAAGTCACTTGGCTCTGTCATAACCTCACATGGTCTCTCCTATCATTGCTATGCAGACGACACACAATTAATCTTCTCCTTTCCCCCTTCTGATGACCAGGTGGCGAATCGCATCTCTGCATGTCTGGCAGACATATCAGTGTGGATGACGGATCACCACCTCAAGCTGAACCTCGGCGACGGAGCTGCTCTTCCTCCCGGGGAAGGACTGCCCGTTCCATGATCTCGCCATCACGGTTGACAACTCCATTGTGTCCTCCTCCCAGAGCGCTAAGAACCTTGGCGTGATCCTGGACAACACCCTGTCGTTCTCAACCAACATCATGGCGGTGGCCCGTTCCTGTAGGTTCATGCTCTACAACATCCGCAGAGTACGACCCTGCCTCACACAGGAAGCGGCGCAGGTCCTAATCCAGGCACTTGTCATCTCCCGTCTGGATTACTGCAACCGCTGTTGGCTGGGCTCCCTGCCTGTGCCATTAAACCCCTACAACTCATCCAGAACGCCGCAGCCCGTCTGGTGTTCAACCTTCCCAAGTTCTCTCACGTCACCCCGCTCCTCCGCTCTCTCCACTGGCTTCCAGTTGAAGCTCGCATCCGCTACAAGACCATGGTGCTTGCCTACGGAGCTGTGAGGGGAACGGCACCGCAGTACCTCCAGGCTCTGATCAGGCCCTACACCCAAGCAAGGGCACTGCGTTCATCCACCTCTGGCCTGCTCGCCTCCCTACCATTGAGGAAGTACAGTTCCCGCTCAGCCCAGTCAAAACTGTTCGCTGCTCTGGCCCCCCAATGGTGGAACAAACTCCCTCACGACGCCAGGACAGCGGAGTCAATCACCACCTTCCGGAGACACCTGAAACCCCACCTCTTCAAGGAATACCTAGGATAAGATAAGTAATCCTTCTCACCACCCCCCCCTTAATGATTTAGATGTAAAGTGTAAAGTGTAAAGTGGCTGTTCCACTGGATGTCAGAAGGTGAATTCACCAATTTGTAAGTCGCTCTGGATAAGAGCGTCTGCTAAATGACTTAAATGTAAATGTAATGTAAATAACAGGTTTTAAACAGCTTGAAAAATTCCCGAAAATGATGTCATGGCTTTAGAAGCTTCTGATAGGCTAATTGACGTCATTTGAGTCAATTGCAGGTGTACCTAACATTATTCTGTCATTTTACATTCTTAAAATAAAGTGGTGATCCTAACTGACCTAAAACAGGGAATAATTTCTAGGATTAAATGTCAGGAATTGTGAAAAACTGAGGTTAAATGTATTTGGCTAAGGTGTATGTACTCTTCAACTGTATTTCTGTATCTTATTTGTAATGTCTTTTTTTTAAATCAATTAGTATATTCGAGTTTAACAAAAATATGTTGCAATATTTATTCTGTTTTTTTCCTGGTGGATTAAACTGAAATTTTAACCAGATTTCTATGGTTTATTTTAAAAATAGCGATATTTTGGAGATTAATTAATTGATCAAATAACCGAAAGTGAGAGGTTGTAATCTTAATGTAGGGAAATTTCTGTGAATATTTTTAATCATATTTATTTTTGATTTTTTTCCCCATATTCCATCCAGTTTGCTTAATTAAAAAAAATATATATACAGTGGCTTTTGGAAGTATTCACCCCTATTGGCATTTTTCCTGTTTTGTTGCCTTACAACTTCAAATTATTATGGATATTTTGGTGGTTTGTATCATTTGATTTACACAACATGCATACCACTACGATGATGCAAAATTTGATTTATTGGGAAACAAACAAGAAAGAAGACAAAAAAAGTTGATACTTTGTAGAGCCATCTTTTACAGCAATTACAGCTGCAAGTCTCTTGGGGTATGTCTCTGTAAGCTTGGCACATCTAGCTACTGGTATTTTGTCCCATTTTCAAGGCAAAACTGCTCCAGCTCTTTCAAGTTGGATGGGTTCCGCTGGTGTAGAGCAATCTTTAAGTCATACCACAGATTCTCAATTGGGTTGAGGTCTGGGCTTTGACTAGGCCATTCCAAGACGTTTCCCCTTAAACCACTCAAGTGTTGCTTTAGCTGTATGCTTAGGGTCATTGTCCTGCTGAAAGGTGAACCTCCGTCCCAGTCTCTCATCTCTGGAAGACTGACACAGGTTTCCCTCAAGAATTTCCCTGTACTTCAGGCCATCCATCATTCCTTCAATTTTGACCAGGTTCCCAGTCCCTGCCGATGAAAAACATCCCCACAGCATGATGCTGCCACCACCATGCTGGGTGGGTTGGGTTTGCGCCAGACATAGCGTTTTCCTTCATGGCCAAAAAGCTCAATTTTAGTCTCATCTGAACAGAGTACCTTCTTCCATAAGTTTTGTAATCTCCCACATGCCTTTTGGAGAACACCAAATGTGTTTGCTTATTTTTTTCTTTAAGCAATGGCTTTTTTCTGGCAACTCTTCCGTAAAGCCCAGCTCTGTGGAGTGTATGGCTTAAAGTGGTCCTATGGACAGATAATCCAATCTCCGCTGTGGAGCTTTGCAGCTCCGTCAGGGTTATCTTTGACATACAATTATCTGTAAGGTTCTTCAGTCAAGCAATACATTTCAAAAACAGATTCAACCACAAAGACCAGGGAGGCTTTCCAATGCCTTGCAAAGAAGGGCACCTATTGGTAGATGGGTGAAAAAAAGCATCATTGAATATCCCTTTGAGCATGGTGATGTTATTAATTACACTTTGGATGGTGTACCAATACACCCAGTTACTACACATATACAGGCGTCCTTCCTAACTCAGTTGCTGGAATGGAAGGAAACTCAACATTTATCTAAAATTAACCCTACAAATAGCATTAATGTGAGATTTGGAAAACCAGTGTCAATCCATCAACAATATAATAATACTTTCAATAAAAATGTATCTTTAACTTAGAATCTGTAGATACTTTGCTATTAGACAGAATCAGATTTTATGTAAACCATCACAGCACAGTTGAAAAATATATGGCACATAGAAATCATTAGAGGGTGGTTTACTGAGAGTAGCTGAGAGGTGGGTTTAAAAGCTCATGTTCTATAATAGTTTTGACTGAAAACACGATTTTTAATGTATATGTACTATCTATCTAGATGTAATGTACAGTGCTAAAGTTTTAGGCAGGTGTGACAAGGTGTGCAGTATTGTAAGAATGCTTCAAAACCAGACATGTTAATAGATTATACTTATCAATTAACAAAATGCAAAGTGAGTGAACAGAAGACAAATCTACATCAAATCTATATTTGGTGTGACTACCCTTTGCCTTTAAAACGGCATCAATTCTTCTAAAGGTACACTTGCACACAGTTTTTGAAGGAACTCGGCAGGTAGGTTGGCCCAAACATCTTGGAGAACTAACCACAGTTCTTCTGTGGATTTAGACAGCCTCAGGTGTTTCTCTCTCTTCATGTAATCCCAGATAGACTCGATGATGTTGAGATCAGGGCTCTGTAGGGGCCATACCATCACTTCCAGGACTCCTTCTTCACGTTGAAGATAGTTCTTAATGACTGTCGCTGTATATTTGGGGTCGTTGTCATGCTGCACAATACATTTGGGGCCAATCAGATGCCTCCCTGATGGTATTGCATGATGCATAAGTTTCTGCCTGTACTTCTCAGCATTGAGGAGATAAATTCTGACCAAATCCCCAACTCCATTTGCAGACATGCAGCCCCAAACTTGCAAGGAACCTCCACCATGCTTCACTATTGCCTGCAGACAATCATTTGTGTACCGCTCTCCAGCCCATCGGTGAACAAACTGCCTCAAAATGTCTTTGAGTGGTTTGAAAATATGACACGACCAAAAAAATGGCTGTCTAACAACAAACTTGACAGACCTTGAAGAATGTTTTAAATAATAATGCAAATATTGTACAATCCAGGTAAGAAAACCTCTTAGAGACTTAACCAGAAAGATTCACAGCTGTAATTGCTGTCAAAGGTGATTCTAACATGTATTGACTCAGGGGTGTAAATACTTATGTAAATTAGTTATTTCTGTATGTAATTTTCAAGAAATGAATAAACATTTCTAAAAACATATTTTCACTTCGTCATTATGGGGTGTTGTGTGTAGTGTAGATAGGTGGGATGAATTATTTTTTAAATGATTTTGAATTCAGGCTGTAACACAACAAAATGTGCAATAAGACAAGGGGTATGAATGCTTTCTGTAGGCACTGGAAATACATAATTTAAAAAATGAGTATTGAATTGCATGGGGTCTAAAGAAACATTTGAAGTGTCCCAAACAAAAAGGAGATCTGCTGCACCCATGTTATGTAGGGTAAAGCAGTGGTGTAAAGTACTTAAGTAAAAATACTTAAGTAATACTTAAGTTGTTTTTGGAGGTATTTACATTTGACAACTTTTACTTTTACTCCACTACATTCCTAAAGAAAGTAATATACCTTTTACTCCACACATTTTCCCTGACATCCAAAAGTACTCGTTACATTTTGAATGCTTAGCAGGACAGGGAAATGATCCAATTCACGTCCCTATCAAAATAAACATTCCTGGTCATCCCTACTGCCAGTGATCTTGCGGACTTACTAAAAACAAATGCTTTGTTTGTAAATTATATCTCAATGTTGGTTTGTGCCTCTGGCTATCCATACATTTTTAAAAACTAGAAAACCGTGCCATCTGGTTTGCTTAATTTAAGAAATGTTAAATGATTTATAGTTTTACTTTTGATACTTAAGTATATTTAAAACCAAATACTGCGGAGCAGAAGGGAGAGTTTCTGCAAAGTATTTACGATCCGGTTGTTAAGTAATAAAACTCTGGTGGGAGAGCGAGAGAGTGAGAGAGGGCGAGCTGATCTGGCGCCTATGATCCTCACCCAAGAGAGAGAGTTGTGACATTTCCAATATCATCACCTATGTGGAAATGCCGTAAGAGTAATGTGTATGCCAATTACTTGATGGCCCGACCGCATTCTGTCCCATATTAATTAACAACTTTTGGTGCCAGCGACAATGATATAAGAAAGTAGCCAAGACGACTAGATTGATGGAGCGTCCACCACGTTTCTCTCAGTAGATTGAGACAAATATATTTATCGTCCAATAGCACACTTAAAAGGATCCACCTTCCTTGCGGATCTGTTTGGACAGTGTGCACATTCGGATCTAAATTTTTGTTTATTAAAATCATCACCCCTTTTGAGTTACTTTGTCCATTGGAGAAGTATATTTCACCCCCCTGTCCTTTATCCACACAACGTCATCAAAAAATGTAGAATGAGTTTCCTGTAAACATTAGATATTATATTCCTTCTCCTGAAGGCAGGTAAAGACTTCACATCTTTTCTTAGCTAAGCCATGTCAATTTTAACTAGCTATACTTATTTCACCGCTTACCGTAAAGAGATACAAGTTTCAATTGTAGTTACCATAATACATATTTGTAAACTTGCCATTAGAAAGTACCATGATGGTTTAGTGTCCATGTAGATGTACCATGATATTTGCAATGTTAAGCATACTCTAGCTGTGACTGAGTAAAACCCCAATTGTCCTCCAATAGTCTACCTGCTAAAACCTCCCCCCATCCCTAGTTGGATTGTCGTCCCTATGACTGGCAGACACACCCCTGCACACATAGACCATAGGGATTCCCAGAGATTGGGACCCAACCTTTGAAAAGAGCACAAAGTGCCACCTAAAAACAGAACCAGATTAGCAGCCAACAGCATTTCTAACGCTATCGCCTCAGTTGTACTGTACAGTGCTCTCAGAAAATATTCAGACCCCTTCCCTTTTTCCACATTTTGTTACGTTACAGCCTTATTCTAAAATTCATTAAATTGTTGTTTTCCCACTCATCAATCTACACACAATGTCCAATAACAACAAAGCAAGAACAGCTTTTTAGAATGTTTTGCAAATGTATTACAAATATCACACTTACTGCAGGGGGTTTAACAACTCTGTCCCTGTTGTATATCAAGGACAGAACATTCTGTTCTCCCTCTCCAAGGGAGGAGTGTGCTTTGTTTCAAGAATACTTTTTCCCATCCAAACTCTAACACATTCAAAACTATACTACAAAAACAATATTTCTAACATAGAACGTGGGGAATGGTCAGAGGCGATCTACAGAACACTAATGTCGTTTTGTTTGTTTTTGAGAAACTATAAGAGATAATTGTTTTACATAAGCTTTACACAGTGACAAGTCACTGTGAGGTCAGTGAGGTCAGAGAGTGTGTCAGCCTGACGGAACCGCCCATTTTGAACAAACTGCATACAATGATGGGTTAAGAATGAACATATCAAACCAGGGAGACATAGAGCTGCAGCTTTACATTTAAAGTGGTTTGACGATAAACTCACCTCCCAGACAATCACTGTCCTAAGTAAAGTATCTAGAAAAGCTAATTGAGTGGAACCATTCTACGACTCTGCTCAAACCATCATATTACTCTACTCTCATCACCCCACTAGGAATCATCAACACTTTTATTTCATTTTTTATTTTACCTTTATTTAACTAGGCAAGTCAGTTAAGAACAAATTCTTATTTTGGCCTAGGAACAGTGGGATAACTGCCTGTTCAGGGGCAGAATGACAGATTTGTATCTTGTCAGCTCGGGGTTTGAACTTGCAACCTTCCGGTTTCTAGTCCAATGCTCTAAACACTAGGCTACCCTGCCGCCCTGACACGGCTGGATAGCCTACCTTCAAGAGGCATCTTTCAGAGTGAATGGAAGGAAAATCAACTCTGTAGTACTGTTCAGGACTACACGACAAGTCACCGGACACCAGATAACTGCAGAGAAGAACAACAGTAGAAGACTTGTTGGGACCATTTTTGCTCCATCAGATCCTTACAAGCGTGCCACGAAAAGGCCCAACCCCCCTTTCCAAGAGGGCCTGGTTCCGACAGAGATACACGGCGAACCAAGGAATTTCACAAAATAATTGAATGATTTCTTACTACAAGTGGGTGGTGGTTAGTGTGCAAAGTATTGGAGTTCTATAAATGAGAGTAGTTTCTAAATGTACCAACATTAAGTGTCTCTGTTCATCTCTCTCTCTCTCTCACACTCTCCATGTATTTTGTAACGAGCAACCATATTGTTGTCAGTCTGCTAGGGACCTGTTCTTAACATATTAAATGTGTATGTTTTTCCTGTATTACCATTTAATTAGCAAGTAAATAATTAAACAAATGCGCTGATGCAACGAGGTATTTGACAGTTCAGAATTATTATATAATATGAGGTCATGATTAATAAGTTGACTGTTTATACATGAGATAGGTACAGACCTTTTAGATTTTAATTCAGGAGATGGTAACTCTTTAAATAACCGCTGTCGTGGTGCCCCATATCATAATGAGTTAATTGTTAGTCACTTGATGAGATAAATAACAGTTCTCAGATTAATGTTCAAGTCAAGTCACGACAAGTTGATTGGAGTCCAGCTGTGGTAAATTTAATTGATTGGACAAGGCACACACCTGTCTCTATAAGGTTTCACAGTTGACAGTGCATGTCAGAGCAAAAACCAAGTCAAGAGTTCGAAGGAATTTTCCATAGAGTTCTGAGACAGGGTTGTGTCGAGGCACTTTTCTGCAATGTTGAAGGTCCCCAATAACACACTGTCCTCCATCATTCTTCAATGGAAGAAGTTTGGAAGAACCAAGACTCTTCCTGGAATTGGCCACCCAATCAAACTGAGCAATCGGGGGAGAAGGCCCTTGGTCAGGGTGGTGACCAAGAACCCAAAGGTCACTCTGACAGAGCTCCAGAGTTCTTCTGTGGAGATGGGAAAACCTTCCAGAAGGACAACCATCTCTGCAGTACTCCACCAATCAGGCCTTTATGGCAGAGTGACCAGACAGAAGCCACTCCTCAGTAAAAGGCATATGACAGCCCACTTGGAGTTTGGTAAAAGGCACCTAAACGATTCTCAGACCATGAGAAACAAGATTGTCTGGTCTGATGAAACCAAGAGTGCTCTTTGGCCTGAATGCCAAGCGTCACGTCTGGAGAAACCCTGGCACCATCCCTATGGTGAAGCATGGTGGTGGCAGCATTATGCTATGGGGATGTTTTTCAGCGGGAGGGACTGGGAGACTAGTCAGGATCGAGGGAAAGATGAATGGAGCAAAGTACAGAGATCCTTGATGAAATCCTGCTCCAGAGCATTCAGGACCTCAGACTGGGGCCAAGGTTCAACTTCCAACCAGACAACAATCATAAGGACACAACCAAGACTACGCAGGAATTGTCTTGAATGTCCTTGAGTGGCCCAACCAGAGCCTGGACTTGAACCCAATCTAACATCTCTGGAGAGACCTAAAAATAACTGTGCAGCGATGCTCCCCATCCATTCTGACAGAGTTTGAGAGGATCTGCAGAGAAGAATGGGAGAAACTCCCCAATTACAGGTGTGCCAAGCTTGTAGCGTAATACCCAAGAAGATTTAAAGTGGTTATCACTGCCAAAGATGTTTCAACAAAGTACTGAGTAAAAGGTCTGAATACTTATGTAACAACTTCCTAATATTGAGTTGCATCCCCCCCTTTCGCCCTCAGAACAGACTCAATTCCTCAGGGCATGGACTCTACAAGGTGCCGAAAGCATTCTACTGGCATTCCGGCCCATGTTGACTCCAATGCATCCCACAGTTGTGTTAAGTTTGCTGGATGTCCTTTAGGTGGTGGACCATTCTTGATACCCCACCGGAATTACCATCAGCAAGGTACGAAGTTGTCAAGGTTGTCATTAGCAGCTTTGAGAAAATCCTTGTATATTATGCTCAGACTCTTGAGGGGACTGGGCTGCTTTAGTGGATCTCTGAACTCGTCACAACTTCCGCTCACAGACACAAATGGGTTCCGACATTTGCAACTACTTTCTTTGCTCACTGACTTTCAACTCATCACACTGTTCCAATCCCACAAACTCTCAGGCACCCCATCTTCAAACACACCTGTACTCCTCCCCCACATATACTCACTCACATACCGTATCTCATATGTCCTGTGTTTGTTTTGTTTCTATTGCCACGTTGATTCCTGCCTAATTTCAGGCTTTTTAGTACTTTTGTGTTCCAGTTCCTTGTATTTGGGGGTTTATTATTGCATTAGTTGTCCCTTCCTATAATGCTGTCTTTTTTATATTTTTTATAAATACTATAAATAAATATGAATTATTTGAATAAATATAAATTATTTGACGACATTCCCAAACTTGAGTAATATAGCATATAGGTAGTTTGATTATCAGTCTTAATTTTCTGGTTAATAAGAAACAAAATCATTTGCAGTCATTTTCTCTTATTCACAGTAGCGCCTGGAACAAAAATACTGGATAATTGTCCTTGAAGAAATTATTGATGTATTTTTTTGGACATAGTCTTGAGTTAATTAGCTTCTACCCCCCTTGGGTAATCTGGGGGAAAGATGCGGAGTGAAAATGCTCTCCATCAAAAGTGAGTGAATTGGATTTTTACAAGATGAATGGATCGGACAAGAGTTTACTCCAATTATATCAGGAAGAGGCTTGAGTTCTAGTGCTGCCAATGTGGTCAACAGCAATTAAGGTTGTTTGGACAGAGGTATCAGGAACACGAATTGCTTAAACATATTTACACGGCTTGTAGAGAGAAGCTAATAGACAAAATGATAAATGACACTGCAGTCAACCAGAGAAGTCATCGTTTAACACAAATGCTTCTTGAAATTACATACTTGACAGCCAAGACATTGAAATAATCATTTCAAAATGGCTGTCTTTTTGATGGCCAATAGAGCTTTTAATTTAGTGTATTATTATACTCTGTTATATTATACCGAATGCAGGCTGAGGCTGTCTTTGGCTCTTTGTGTGACCATCTCTTTCCATTTCTTACACATTTTCCATGAAAGTCATAGATATGATTTGGTCAGGAAAAGCTTCAGTGGGTCTTTTATCCAGAGTTCTAGCAATTCAAATGTTCCATTAAAAGCTGGGCCATACAGCATTGTAGCAGGACATCGATATAGCTTTTTTATGAGCAGGTAGAGAAGAGTGAGCAGATGTGTAACTGTTAACCTGTTTCAAGGTCGGACATGAGCTTGTTTGATAACAGCGATGGAAACCTAGTCTACTGGTTGATTGTGAAGAAATATGAAGAGTCATCATGACTAGGGCTGTTGCGATGACCGTATTACCGCCACACCAGCGGTCACGTGTCATGAAGGCACTCAAATTCCACGTGACCGGTTAGTCACGGTAATTAGGCTTCTGGAAGCTCTGATGCTGCTCATGGTCATTAGTAGCCTACTAAACTTGCTAACTGCCTGCAACTTAGTACTCTATTGTCTCTCTAATCACTCTGACATCAATGCAAATGTAATCGAAAATCAAATCAAACACTCATGAGAGCCCATGAGCTCATGTTGCATTACATTTCTATAGGCTATGCAATTGCGTGAGAAAACAGAGCGATGGCCTCTACAAAAAAGAGGAGGATCCAATCAGATTTCTATTAGGTTAGGCCTGCTATATTTATTTGTCAATTTTCCTAAAATTAAGCATATTGCTTATCTTTACAACAGGAGTGTAGCCTACCTGGCTGGCATAAAAATTAATCACGGGAAAAGCATCTGTCATTTGCTATTTAAGTGCATGGATAGATGACATAGATGACATATTTTTTCCGACCACCCCTGTATCAAGACAGGTGCATGATAATGGTCCAGTCTAAATTAAAATACATTTTGCACACATTATTTAGTATTTGTAAAGAAAAGATTAAATCAAGAATAGTCTGATGAGTGACAATATTAGCCTATTCCTTGTGAATGATGCCCAGCAATAAGAAACTTTTTCGAATAATAGTCACACATCTCATGTAGCCTAGGCCATAGGCCTATATGTTTTGATAAGGTTTGCATCACATCTAAAGTGGCCAAATAACTTCTTAAAATGATGCACATTAACCTGCTTTATATGGGTGTAGAGCCTAACTGGCATACATAAGCAGTGCATGAGTTTCAATTTTGGGGAAGATAATTTACCATAAAAATGCACCTTTATAATAAAAGCATTACATGCATAATCGCATTTGCGGTGACTTTTATAAATGGTGTTTGCACGCTAATTGAACATTCCCGCTTATAGCCTACTTGTCACACCCTGACCATAGTTTGCTTTGTATGTTTCTATGTTTTGTTTGGTCAGGGTGTGATCTGAGTGGGCATTCTATGTTGTGTGTCTAGTTTGTCTGTTTCTGTGTTTGGCCTGATATGGTTCTCAATCAGAGGCAGGTGTTAGTCATTGTCTCTGATTGGGAACCATATTTAGGTAGCCTGTTTGGTGTTGGGTTTTGTGGGTGATTGTCTCCTGTGTCAGTGTTTGTGCCACAAGGGAATGTTTCGGGTTTTCGTTTTTGTAGTTTATTCATGTATAGTTTTCTTATTAAAAAACAAACAAGAATTTCAACCACCCTGCGTTTTGGTCCTCCTCTCCTTCAACAGAAGAATCCCGTTACAGAATCACCCACCAACAAACAGTGCAACCCAGCGGCGTGGTGACAGGCAGCGGCAGCAGGAGCAGCGAAGTCAGGACTATACGACTTGGGAAGAGAGACAGGTGGGGGGTCGACCCAGGGAGAGTGCCGGAGCCCGCCCGGGATTCGCTGGAGCAGTACGAGGAGGGTTATAGGAGAATGGAGTTGGAGAAATGAGCACGGCGGCGTGGATGGAAGCCCGAGAGTCAGCCCCAAAAATGTATTGGGGGGCACACAGGAAGTGTGGCGAAGCCAGGTCGGAGACTTGCGCCAACTTCCTGTGCTTACCGGGGGGCTAGAAAGACCGGGCAGGCACCGTGTTATGCTGTGAAGCGCACGGTGTCCCCAGTGTGGGTGCATAGCCCGGTGTGGTACATACCAGCTCCGCGTAGCGGTCGGGCTAGAGTGGGCATTGAGCCAAGTGCCATGAAGCCGGCTCTACGCATCTGGTCTCCAGTGCGTCTCCTTGGGCCGGCTTACATGGCACCAGCCTTGCGCATGGTGTCCCCGGTTCACCTGCATAGCCCAGTGCGGGCTATTCCACCTCGCCGCACTGGCAGGGCGACCGGGAGCATTCGACCAGGTAAGGTTGGGCAGGCTCGGTGCTCAAGAGCTCCAGTGCGCCTGCACGGTCCGGTCTATCCGGTACCACCTCCACGCACCAGTCCTCCGGTGGCAGCCCCCCGCAACAGGCTGTCTCTCCGTCTCATCCCTACAGCTGCTCCCGCCTCTCCGGCGCCAGAGCCCCTCTGTCCCGAGCTGCCAGAGCCCCCGCCCCTCTGTCCCGAGCTGCCAGAGCTTCCGCCCCTCTGTCCCGAGCTGCCAGAGTTTCCGCCCCTCTCTCCAGTGGGGTCATTTAGAACGGTCGCCGTGGTTAGGAGGCCACGGAAGCTGACAATGGGGCGGACTAAGACTAAGGTGAAGTGGGGGCCACGTCCAGCAACAGAGCCGCCACCCAGACCCTCCCCAATAGGTTCAGGTTTTGCGGCCGGAGTCCGCACCTTGGGGAGGGGGTACAGTCACACCCTGACCATAGTTTGCTTTGTATGTTTCTATGTTTTGGTTGGTCAGGGTGTGAGCTGAGTGGGCATTCTATGTTTCATGTCTAGTTTGTCTAGTTCTATGTTTGGCCTGATATGGTTCTCAATCAGAGGCAGGTGTTAGTCATTGTCTCTGATTGGGAACCATATTTAGGTAGCCTGTTGGGTTTTGTGGGTGATTGTCTCCTGTGCCACACGGGACTGTTTCGGGTTTACATGTTTGTTTTTGTAGTTTATTCATGTATAGTTTTCTTATTAAAAAAACAAACATGAACTTCAACAACGCTGCATTTTGGTCCTCCTCTCCTTCAACAGAAGAATCCCATTAACTACTGCCATGTGCCCATTGCTGCGCTTATACTGTGAAGAAATAGCCTAATGTCATGCCCTGACCATAGACTGTTTATTCTCTATGTGGGTTGGGTCGGGGTGAGATTTAGGGTGCGTTATCTAGGGGAATTGTATATCTATGTTGGCCTGATATGGTTCCCAATCAGAGTCAGCTGTTTTTCGTTGTCTCTGATGGGGGATCATGTTTAGGTAGCCATTTTCCCATTGTGCTTTGTGGGACCTGTCTATGTATTGATGCCTGTGAGCATTAGTCCAGCTTCATGTTTTGTTATTTGAAGTTTTCATTTCCAAAATAAAGGATGAATAAAAACATACCACGCTGCATCTTGTTCCACTTTTTATGACGAACGTGACACCTAATAGTTTATCAATATTTTAAGCTAAATGTTCTGATCTGTTGTGTCAGCCACATTGCTTAAACATTTTTTTGATGCTAGTGGTTGTATTAATTTGGGATCTATTGCTTCCCACAACTGTCCCAGACTATGGATGGAATGTTTATTTCTCCCATGGAATAGGTTGACTTTTGTACTATGGGCGATAGTAGATTGACATAGGCTAGTGCTTTTGCTAATCATTAGGCCTACTCATCTTGTTGGCTGACGAAAAGTAAATGTGGACAGTTCATCCAATAAGGACACGCACAGTTGCGTCCCCGATGTCTGTCTTCACTTGTAGCCTTTGAGAAAGACCCGATAACGTGATGGAGAGCACGCAACACTCAGGGAGAAGGGCACAACAAAGACATGGAGTGCATTACAGCCACAAAGGTAACGTCGCCGTCAAATTCGAGGCATTATCAAGTGCTTGTCAAATTGTGAATGAGACTAATGAAGTGTGTACAGCCTGAGCAAAAAAACAACAAAGCAGAGCTCATGCATTTCAAGCAACTTTTTACAAATCACAATAAGAGTCGCATCATGCAGCCTTAAAATGTATTAATTTATCAAATGTTATGTTCCAAAGGTCTGCATCAGCAGGCTATGTGTGAAAGCCAGGAGATGCTAAATGTGTTTCTGTTAATTAATGCTCAATTACCATGAGACCGACAGTTATTTACTTGACAGACACTGGCTGACAACTTTGTGACCACCACAGCCCTAATCATAACATTCCACAGTTATTGACATAAGATAGGCCTTACCCTCCCCATGCCCAGACTAAATGTTTACCATGACTCTAGTCAACTGGTTGATCTTGAAGCAATATGATCAGTCATGACATCCCCCTGTTATTGACATGAGCCAGGTCTTACCCCCCCTAGACTAAACATTTACAGTGACTCTAGTTTACTAGATGATTGTGAAGCAATACTGCTGTTACTGAGCCAGGCCTTACCCTCCCCAGACTTGGGCTCCAGAGGTGTCTAAGGCTGAAGATGCCCAGGGTCAACACCAGGAAAACCAGCCCCAGAATCAGGGCTCCTCGCTGGTAGCTCCGGTACACGGTCTTCTCTTTCCCCACCTCCACCTAAGGATAACATATGAATTGGGAAGCATTGTTTATCCATTCACACTTCAGAGTGGTTCATGTACATATCATACTGTCCTTTAAGTAACTATAATGACTTTAAAATCACTACAGCTGCTCTGAGAAAATGTGTTATTCTAATGGTATTAGCAATGATATACATTCTAATAACCTCATTATAACATGACATAAGTGAAATAATGTCTGACAATCATTAGATGCAAGATTCCTAATGTTGCTTACAAAAATATGTTAATTCTCTAGATAGCCTCTATTTATGGGTTTCACCTCTATCACTCGGTCGCATCAAGCCATTGATATCAACGTTCTCAAGATGCTCTCAGCCATAGTGGTGCACAAAAGTCAAATGGTGCCCAGTCACTCTGAATGAGTGCAGATTATTGTTTCCTCTAAATTACACTATAGTGGCTTGGAAAATCAATGATTAGTAGGAAACAATTTTGTCATCATTAGGTCGTTGAATTGACTTTAGATCGATGGAAATCATTAGCAAGCAAAGTTTGTCAAAACTACGTTAGCTAACTAACTTTTGGCACTCCTCACTCTTAGCTAGCTAGATGATGCTATCCTACATCTAAAGTCAATCTGACTACATCACAATGATGACAAAAGGTTTTCCTATTAATGATTTGCCTCCTTTAGAAATGTCATTGTGTTTCCAAGTCACTATAACACACTTTAGAGTAAATCTTCTTCAGTGCCAATTGAGAAAGCATTAGGTAGAACATTCAGTCGGCCACCAGACCTCAAGAGAACCTTCAAAACAATATTGTGACAAACGTCCAACCCATGAATACTCTATTCATAGTGTGAACTGTCAAACTATATAAAGTTGCAGAAATGCTGGGAGGATTATGTAAACAAATACCCAGGAATAATGATCTGGGGCTGAAGGCAAATATTAATGATGCAGCATACAATGACATTCTAGAAGATTCTGTGCTTCCAACTTTGTGGCAAAAGTTTGGGGAAGGTCTTTTCCTGTTTCAGCATGACAATGTCCTGTGCACAAAGCGAGGTCCATACAGAAATGGTTTGTCGAGATCGGTGTGGAAGAACTGGACTGGCCTGAACATAGTTTAACCTCAACCCAATCGAACACCTTTGGGATGAATTGGAACACCTACTGCAAGCCAGGCCTTATCGCCCAACATCAGTGCTTGACCTCACTAATGCTCTTGTGGCTGAATGGAAGCAAGTTCCCGCAGCAATGTTCCAACATCTAGTGGAAAGCCTTCCCAGAAAAGTAGACGCTGTTATAGCATAAAATGTGGGACCAACTCCATATTAACGCCCATGATTTTTGGAATGAGATCTTTGAAGAGCAGGTGTCCACATACTTTTGGTTATGTAGTGTAGTTGCCTGCACAAAGTAAATGATCATTATTTTGAAAATCTGCAGAACTGCGGATATACTAAAAGGTCATGTATATTTTACTTTTCTTCAAATTAAAACTCAATTCCCTGGGCTGAAGGCCACACAGTAATAAAAAAGGGCTTTTGTTCCCCCACAAAGCTCCAGTGGTGAGGGAATGAAATGTTCTGATTCACACTGCTGCTATCGAAGGTCTCAGAGGACAATGAAAATAAGATATCGGAGCAAAGTTCAATTAGCGAAGTTGTTCTTTAAAATAATTGGGCCATCTTCTTGCATGCAAGGCTATGATAAAACAGCTTTGTTGTCTCTATTGTGATTGTAATTATTACAGTGGATTGGGTAATGTTTGGCAAAATGAGGGTGCCATTTATAAAAGGTATATGTAGTTCATACGCTATCTTGTTCATGCATGTGAGTGAGAGAAGTAGTGTGACTGAGTGAATGTCAGCCGGTCCCATGGACAAGTATTAGAGGGGTGAATGAAGAATTAATGGGTGAAAGAATTATAAATGTTTATTTCTGGAGTCTGAAGTACTAAACAATTTCAATTAAAAGGCGAGTCTCAAATAGTTGCCTGTCCCTTTTAATAGCCGGGCATCAGCACATTAATTGTTTACGAGGTTACCATGGGCACAGCTCTGATATTTCCACAGTCATGTGCATTAAATATACTTTTTTGATTATGTTATTGCTAGCCATGGCGACACCAAAAATAAAACATCAAATTCAACTGCTCTCAATGGTGCTGAAGCGCAAAATCAGGGGTGTGTGATAGGCAGCTTAGACTTTCCAAGTCTGATATGCAATGGATTTATTACTATAGTATTTATACTATTAATAGTGGGGACTTTAAACAGTGTGGTAGTTGTAAAAAATGTATTGAGCAAAAGCTGCGTGCATTAATACCCCCAAGAGTTGATGTCCATGCCCCCATGGAAATCAACTATCATAATAACATACAATATAAAAATCTGTCTGTTTAAGCTGGAGATATCAGTTTTTGCATGGACTGCATCTCAATCCACCCTATCCGCCGATATGGGCCTTGGCAGCTTCATGAAATAGTACCCGCAAAACACCAGTCTCAACGTCAACAGTGAAGAGGCGACTCCGGGATGCTGGCCTCCTATGCAGAGTTCCTCTGTCCAGTGTCTGTGTTCTTCTGCCCATCTTAATCTTTTCTTTTTATTGGCCAGTCTGAGATATGGCTTTTTCTCAGTTGTGCACCGGGGCCTCCCACCCCTCTTTCAATTCTGGTTATAGCCAGTTTGAGCTGTTCTGTGAAGGGAGTAGTACACAGCGTTGTACAAGATCGTCAGTTTCTTGGCAATTTCTCACATGGAATAGCCTTAATTTCTCAGAACATGATTATACTGACGAGTTTCAGAAGAAAGTTCTTTGTTTCTGGCCATTTTGAGCCTGTAATCAAACCCTAAAATGCTGATGCTCCAGATACTCAACTAGTCTAAAGAAGGCCAGTTTTATTGCTTCTTTAATCAGAACAACAGTTTTCAGCTCTGCTAACATAATTGCAAAAGGGTTTTCTAATGATCAATCAGCCTTTTAAAATTATAAACTTGGATTAGCTAACACAACATGCCATTGGAACACAGGAGTGATGGTTGCTGATAATGGGCCTCTGTACGCCTTGAGAGGATCTGCAGAGAAGAATGGGAGAAACTCCCCAAATACAGATGTGCCAAGCTTGTAGCGTCATACCCAAAAAATAATCAATGCTGTAATCGCTGCCAAAGGTCCTTCAACAAACAAAGTACTGATTAAAGGTTTTGAATACTTATGTAAATGTGATATCTGTTTTCTCTGTTTAATAAATTAGCATAAATATCTCTTTTTCCTTTGTTATTATGGGGTATTGTCTGTAGATTGAAGAGGGGGAAAAAACTATTTAATAAATGTTTGAATAAGGCTGTAATGTGAATGTGTGGATAAAGTCAATGGGTCTGAATACTTTCCGAAGGCATTGTATGTGATTAACTATAACTGTAGCAATAAACATCCAAGGCTCTAGCTCTCCTCACAATGAGGATAGGAAACAGAAGGTCTTATAAATGTGGCCGAAGTCTACTCTCTCCTCCAACAGCTTGCATACAGTATGTAGTGGAAACTTCACTTGACGACAAAGCTCTGTCTGCACAGAATATAAATTGTTCAAAGAAAGATAGAGGGGGTGGGGGGAGGGGGAGGCGGAGGCGGAGGCAGAGGCAGAGGCGAAGAGAGTGAAAGGAGTAGAGAGTGTGCACACAGACAACTGCCAGTCGACCAGTGTTAAACGGGTTTAAGGGTTGACAATCAGGCAGGTATTTGGTGCCTCTATGGCAGGACTCAGTCTGTGATGAGGGGAGCCTGAAGCCCCTTGTTATTCTGAGGGAGGCAGAAAGAGAGAGGAATGGATAGAGGGCATTCTTTAAAAAAATGAAACAAAAAAGAAAACACTGCAAGAGCTAATGTACTGTACATCCAATGTGATTGACATTTTTGCTTAAGGTAACACACATGAACACAACACAAGTCCACAAGACTAGTTTAAATTATTCCACAAGACTGGACTCAGTGTGGTCCACTTTGCATTCAATACGCACTTTTTTATTATTGAATATTTTCTTCAGAAATGTAATGCCACCGGTGGTTTTTGAATCATAATAATTCCCTCAGTGAGTCTGCTGTAACAATTGACACAATCTTCACATGAGATTCTTTGGGGGACTGTCTGTTTTTCCATTTATTAATGTGTAATTCAATGTGCTTCTATGGGTTGTAGTAGTAAAGGCTAAATTCAATATTTTATCCCCCCAAAAAATATACATACAATGGTACTACATTTCAAAATAATAGCTAGATGATAATAGCTAGATGATAACAAAAATTGAGGAATTTAGCAAGTCCCCTAGCTCAGGTGAACTTGTACAACTTAAGTGTACGGAAGACAGGCAAGGTAGAGAGGAAAGATGAGGAAAATAGTATACTCTAAGCACTCAGTCAGACACCAATGTCAAGTCCCATTCTAATTGTTATTCCAAAGTGCAAATGTCAGATATAACTCTAGGAATTTGAAATACATGAGTATTTTATTTTTTCTTAACATCTCAATGATCTTTTAGCCCCTCAAACCACCTAAAACTCACAATATACCAATTGCAATTGTTATTTTGTCTGTAAAGGATGCTTTTGCTCAATATGCATGACAAAACACTGACATTTGTTGTCATTTTAATTGCATTCATTCACTTTTCATCACCCAATAATATAACACCCAATGACCCCATGTTACATCACTGATTATGTGTCCATAAGCATCAAGATATGTATTAATTCAATGAAGATAGTGAATTTATTGCCACATTTATTACCAACATCTCCTAATCCTAACCATATTCTACAGTCGGTAGAGTATGAACAATTAGTACAAAATAATGAAATTAAGACTCACATCTTTCCATAGAGCCTGCTGACTGCTGGATTGAGAGCTATTTTCCATAATGCAAGCCTAGAGAAGAATTTCTTCAGATTCACTTGTCCTAGCTGGTAAAACTACTGAGGCTCTAGAAGTAAGAGTCCAAACTTCATTCCATTGGTAATTTGAGAGTGCTCTGAAAGGGGAGGGATGGGATGGAATTACTTAAACACTTCTGATTTCCATTATAAGAAAAGCAGATGTATCCAGCCGAAGTCTGCTCGAAATTCAAATAATGGAATATCTGAGGTAGATGTTTAACTCTGAGATACTGCACTACACCCGGGATAGTTATTCTAATTTTACTTTCAATTATCTGACTCTAGGGGGACGAGCAAACTTTTGAAAGTGTACGAGAAAATACAAATAATTATTTTTCTTTTCAACGATCTTTTATGAGGAAGAGTACTCCGGCCTGGCTGTCTAAATGCTCTTTCAAGTGAATGCAACCGTCAGCAAATACAGCAACCACAGCAAATACACAAATATAAACAACAGTCAGGATGGTGCTCCCACACAAATCAACAGAAAATGGTTAATTTCCTGGTCCTCTGTTCCATGTAGAACTTACTTTAACACACTATGACACACTTTGAAACACTATTATACATTGACACACCATGCTGTTCAATACCTTTACAGGCTAAGGCCACTGTGACACTGTGCAAACAGTTAAGCTATCGAACATCTGGTGAGATCTGTCAGATTTCCAACCTTTCATGCAAAAGGAGGACCTGAAGTTGTGTGGGACTTTTTAAAGGGAACCTTGATATTCTGGTATGTCTTTTAAATTAGTCCATTGTTGATACAGTCTCAAAATGTTTTGCATGTCATGCTGATATGGCTGGTGACACTTTCTTCTTCAAAGTCCAATATCTTGAGAGCTTGGCTGCTGACATGGACAACATTTTGGGATTGTATCAACAGTGGACTAATGTAGAAAATACCAAAGTATACGTTTTGAGTGGAGTTCCTCTTCAAGGCTATGCTTGATAGTCCATACAGTATGTAACTCCTACAGCAATGCCTTTAAAACATGTCAAAACCTCTTAAGATCGCACATCAATGGAATTGTTGCGGTGTTTGCCCGTGTTGTTTTACTAGAATGTAAACACTCACATAAACCTAGGTTGCATAAGGAAGAGGAGGAATAATGACTAAGGTCAGTACAACGGAGATCATTTGGGCTAAACCTGGTCAAGCAGGACTTTAGTGTGGCAGGCAACATTCCGACACACATTGTCTGTCAGATCTGATAGCCGTGAGGCTTAGTCAGCTTTTTCCTATTGATATAAACCTTTACAATTACTGTAACATTTTGCAGCAGCTCTTTCAGGAATAGTGTCGTGTCAGCACTGGAGTCGATCATCCACAGACCCCCATCCCCCTTGCAGCATTCAGAGCGAAACTCGGGCTTCTATACCCATAGAAAATAATCAAATGTATTTGTCAAGTACACGCCAGATACCTACAGATTAGAGGCGGGCTGATGGGAGCAGCTAGAGCAAACCTGGAAGAATTAGAAAAATAAACATTTGCTCTTTCCCCCTCTCTGCTCCATCACTGACTAGCATTTGATAGGAACTTGATGAACTCTGTCTGCTTGTTGGCTTCTTAGATGCAGCAATGGAGTACAATGAACCAAGGTGAGGCATATGAAAGTTCAAAATCAGTGGAAGTTAGTTGCAAACAGGGCAAGTGTAACTTTTTTTCATGAATTTCCCATCTTCCTCCCAATTAAATTGGTTACTGTGTGTAACGGCAGATTTCCTCTTCCTCTGAAGAGAAGTAAGGATCGAACCAAGATGCAGAGTGGTAAGTGTTCATGACGATTTATTAAAAACGAAACTGAACACTGAAATACAAAACAATAAACGATGTGATGAAAACGAAAACCGAAACAGTACCGTGTGGCGACAAACATTCACACAGAAACAAACACCAACAAACCAACAGTGAAACCCAGGCTTTCTAAGTGTAACGGTTGTCGTCTGGAAATAGAGAGGACCAAAGCGCAGCGTGGTTAGTGTTCATCTTAATTTAATAATAATAAAAAAACTGACCACTTCAAATTACAAAACACCAAACGTGCCAACCAAAACAGTTCTATCTGGTGCAGACACACAAAGACTGAAAACAACAATCCACAAACCCCAACAGAATACAGGCTACCTAAATATGGTTGCCATTCAGAGACAATGACTAACACCTGCCTCTGATTGAGAACCATATCAGGCCAAACAAGAAACCCAACCTAGAAACCCAAAACATAGAATACCCACCCAACTCACGTCCTGACCAACTAAAACAAAGAAATAACACAACAACTAGGGTCAGAACGTGACACTAAGTATGATTCTCAATCAGAGACAACTAACGACACCTGCCTCTGATTGAGAACCATACTAGGCTGAACACAAAAACCAACATAGAAAAACAAACATACTGCCCACCCCAACTCATGCCCTGACCATACTAAATAAATACAAAACAAAGGAAATAAAGGTTGTGACACTGTGACACTGTGTCTACATTGAGTGTTACTTTCAACATTGCATAGATTTTCCAACCATTCCCATGTGGAATGATGACATCCACAGGTTTTTATTAAAACATTTTTAAATTCACCTTTATTTAACCAGGTAGGCTAGTTGAGAACATGTTCTCATTTGCAACTGCGACCTGGCCAAGAAAAAGCAAAGCAGTTCGACACATACAATAACACATAAGAAATTTTATATACAGCATGTGCAAATGAGGTAGGATAAGGGAGGTAAGGTAATAAATTGGCCATGGTGGTGAAGTAATTACAATATAGCAATTAAACACTGGAATGATAGAATGTGCAGAAGATGAATGTGCAAGTAGAGATACTGGGGTGAAAAGGAGCAACATAAATAAATAAATAGAGTATGGGGATGAGGTAGTTCGATCGGCTATTTACAGATGGGCTATGTACAGGTGCAGTGACTTGTGAGCTGCTCTGACAGCTGGTGTTTAAAGCTTGATAGGGAGATAAAAGTCTAAGGTGGGGCTTTAACCAGCAGAGACTTGTAGATGACCTGGAGACAGTGGGTATGAAGCGAAGACCAGCCAACGAGAGTGTAGAGGTTGCAGTGATGGGTAGCATATGGGGCTTTGGTGACAAAACGGATGGCACTGTGATCGACTGCATCCAATTTGTTGAGTAGAGTGTTGGAGGCTATTTTGTAAATGACATCACCGAAGTCGAGGATCGGTAGGATGGTCAGTTTTACGTGAGTATGTTTGGCAGCATGAGTGAAGGATGCTTTGTTGTGAAATAGGAAGCCAATTCTAGAGTTAATTTTGGATTGGAGATGCTTAATGTGAGTCTGGAAGGAGAGTTTACAGTCGAACCAGACACCTAGGTATTTTTAGTTGTCCACATACTCTAAGTCAGAGTTGTGATGCTGGAAGGGCGGGCAGGTGCTAAAGCCTCTTGAAGCTAGGGGACACTATTGTTATGTTTGGAAAAATAACGTTCCCAAAGTAAATGGCCTATTTCTTAGGACCAGATGATAGAATATGCATATAATTGACAGATTAGGATAGAAAACACTCTACAGTTTCCAAAACTGTCAAAATATTGCCTGTGAGTATAAAATAATTGATATTGCAGGCGAAACCCTGCGGAAAATCCAATCATGAAGTGCCTCTTATTTTGAAACCCTTCTGTTCCTATGCATGCCTATCCTCCATTTAAAGGGATATCAACCAGATTCCCTTTTCTCTGGCTTCCCTAAGGTGTCAATAGTCTTTCGACATAGTTTCAGGCTTTTATTTTGAAAAATGAGCATGAAAGATCACATTGCGTAAGTGGATAGGTGGGGGCTCTCAGAGAGAGTTTTTGCGCTACAGAGTAAAGCCGCCATTGTTCCTCCCTCTGTTATTGAAAAACCTACACACTCGGTTGATATATTATCGAATATATATTTTAAAAACTACATGAGGAATGATTATCAAAAAAAAATGACATTTTTCTGTGGACATTATGAAGACTATTTGGAATTTCCGTCTGCGTTGTCGTGACCGCTCTTTCCTGTGGATTTCTGAACATAACGCTACAAACAAACTTTATTTTGGGTATAAAAATAATGTTTATGGAACAAAAGTAACATTTGTTGTGTAACTGGAAGTCTCGTGAGTGAAAACATCCGAAGATCATCACAGGTAAACGGTTAATTTGATTGCTTTTCTGATTTTCGTGACCAAGCTTCCTGATGCTAAGTGTACATAATGCTATGCTAGGCTATCGATTGCTTTCACTGTAAAGCATACTTTGAGACGACAGGTGGATTAACAAAAGTCTAAGCTGTGTTTTGCAATATTGCACTTGTGATTTCATGAATATGAATATTTTTTAGTAATATTATTTGACTGTTGCGCTATGCTATTCAGTGGTTGCTGACGAAAATGATCCAGCGACATGGATGGGTAGCGTCAAGAAGTTAACTCACCTCCAGATGAGCTTCAATGTCATACAACTCTCCTTCTGTGGCCTCCAACTCGTCTTAAATGCAAGTAAAACTAAATGCATGCTCTTCAACCTATTGCTGCCCGCACCTTCCTGCCCATCCAGCATCACTACTCTGGAAAGTTCTGACTTAGAATATGTGGACAACTACAAATACCTAGGTGTCTGGTTAGACTGTAAACTCTCCTTCCAGACTCACATTAAACATCTCCAATACAAAATTAAATTTCAGAATCGGCTTCCTATTTCGCAACAAAGCATCCTTCACTCATGCTGCCAAACATACCCTCGTACAACTGAACATCCTACCGATCCTCAACTTCGGCGATGTCATTTACAAAATAGCTTCCAGCACTCTACTCAAAAAATCGGATGCAGTCTATCACAGTGCCATTCATTTTGTCACCAAAGCCCCATATACTACCCACCACTGCGACCTGCATGCTCTCGTTGGATGGCCCTTGTTTCATAGTCGTCATCAAACCCACTGGCTCTAGGTCAGCTGCAAGTCTCTACGAGGTAAAGCTCCGCCTTATCTCAACTCACTGGTCACCAATGCAGCACCCACCCGTAGCACGTGCTCCAGCAGGTGTATCTCACTGGTCACCCCCAAAGCCAATTCTTCCTTTGGCCGCCTCTACTTCCAGTTCTCTGCCGCCAATGACAGGAATGAACTGCAAAAATCTCTGAAGCTGGAGACTCATACCTCCCTCATTAGTCTTAAGCAGCAGCTGTCAGAGCAGCTCACAGATCACTGCACCTGTACATAGCTCATCTGTAAATATCCCATCCAATCTACCTCATCCCCAAACTGTATTTATTTATTTATTTATTTGTTGGTCCTTTGCACCCCAGTATCTCTATTTGCACATTCATCTTCTGCACACCCTACCATTCCAGTGCCTAATTGCGATGTTGTAATTACTTCGCCACCATGGCCTATTTATTGCATTTACCTCCCTTATCGGACCTCATTTGCACATGCTGTATATGGGTTTCTACTGTATTATTGATTGTATGTTTGTTTATTCCATGTGTAACTCTGTGTTGTGTTGTTGTATGTGTCTAACTGTTTTGCTTTAGCTTGGCCAGGTCAACTGGGGCGGCAGGGTAGCCTAGTGGTTAGAGCGTTGGACTAGTAACCAGAAGGTTGCAAGTTAAAATCCCTGAGCTGACAAGGTACAAATCTGTCGTTCTGACCCTGAACAGGCAGTTAACCCACTGTTCCTAGGCCTTCATTGAAATTAAGAATTAGTTCTTAAAACTGACTTGCAAATGAGAACTTGTTCTCAATTAGCCTACCTGGTGAAATAAATATGGACAGTTACTCCAATATCTGCTGTGGAGGGTTATCTTCAGGGTTATCTTTGTTGCCTCTCTGATTAATGCCCTCCTTGCTGGTCTGTGAGTTATGTTGGGCCGCCCTCTCTTGGCAGGTTTGTTGTGGTGCCGTACAATTTCCATTTTTTAATAATGGATTTTATGGTGCTTCGTTTATAACCAAACCATGATCTGTACTTCTCCACAACTTTGTCCCTGACCTGTACGTAGAGCTCCTTGGTCTTCATGGTACCGCTTGCTTGGTGGTGCCCCTTTCTTAGTGGTGTCGCAGACTCTGGGGTCTTTCAGTATATATACTGAGATCATGTGACAGATCATGTGACACTTAGATTGCACACAGGTGTACTTTAATTAACTAATTATGTGACTTCTGAAGGTAGTAATTGGTTGCATCACATCTTATTTAAGGGGCTTCATAGAAAAGGGGTGAGTACATATGCATGTACCACTTTTCCGTTTTTCAATTTTTTTTAAACAAGTTATTATTTAATTTCATTTGACCAATTTAGACTATTCTGTGTATGTCCATTACATGAAATCCAAATAAAAATCAATTTAAATTACAGGTTGTAATGCAACAAAATAGGAAAAACACCAAGGGGGATGAATGCTTTTTCAAGGTGCTGTAGTTAGCTCCTAAAGTGGTTACTATAGCTTTGACTGCATCCTGAAAGTGAATTCAGAGCCATTCAGTGGCTAGCTACACTACAAAACATAATCTTGCTAGGTTCCCTTCAACCAATTGCAATAGCAGTCCACCACAAAATACCCAAGAGTTTTCTGATGAGCAAGGGGTATTCTTTGTTTAATTTTATTGTGTGTCAGAAACACAGTTTGAGATCATTGTGAGGGGATTTTGCCAGTGTTTGAATGGGAAATTGGTTTTCCTGGAAAAATGTTACCGAGATAAATTGAGTCAAAAGACTAATTCAAATCCATTACTTGGATTATATAATAAGGTGAAATAATTTCCATTTGGAATCTTAGTTCCCTACAGGGAACTCATCAGGCTTGCCTATGTCTACTGGAGCAGGTAAACAACTGTTCGCCAAATGATGCTAATACACTTGCTGCAGAAAGTTATAAAACAGTGGGAGTTAAACTGTGCACATACCCTATGAAAGCCTCTGGACATAAAGGTGAATAAATAAAGTCATACAATGAGCTAAAACAAAAGGAACCGAAGGGAACTGGATAGCGGTTCCTAAGCAACTGTTGCAGAGATGCTGTGGGGAGGACGGCAGTGGGATTATTGAGACCTGATCATTAGGAAAGTTACCTCTTCAATATCCAAACAGGCCTTTTGTTCACCATATAGTAGGTCTAAATTAACAGGCCTGTGGAGACACACTTTCTGGGAAATATCGACTTTCCAAGACAACAGCCTGTGATTTCTACCTGAACCCTTGGAGATTTAAAACCTTTACATAATCATTTTTAAGGCAGACAAAATACATTGAAAAGAGCAAATAATGTCATAATAACAGTAGCCTACACTAGTCGACTGTCTTGGTCTTGTAATAAAGTTAGCCTAAGAGCAGTCCTGTTTAAACAAATAATCAATCAAGTGATGTGCGGAGGACATTTATGTCTATTTCTGTCTCCGGAACGGTGAAGGAACATCCTCATATCTCATGTACGTACCTAAACAGTACATCCAAAATCATTGAGGACATTAAATGCCCTGTATATTGTGAGATAGTGGAAGATTTTAATGTAGGGATGTATTCTAGAAGTCTGAAGAAGAGTTACATTTCACTATACCACAACAGCAGAGCACATATCATGGACATTACATGTGTGTTATATCCTTATTTCAAAATGTATTAATGGTTTTTCCAAAGCTACTTAACGCTTATCATTATTGAATGTAGGCGAGACATGGCCGAGACTTATAAGAAGGGTTGTTATGTTTCATGTTTTTAGGAGGGGCAAACAGTCCTATTCATTACACATGTTAATTACTTATTTGGCTCTAAAAAATATTACACAGTGTAGAGGCAAATTACAAAGGGCAAGACTATTCAAATGGACCATTATTCATAGTCTTCATCTAATGCGAGACCCTCAATTATTTTAATAGAGTAATTGTCTATTTTCATCAGTTGACTATTAACAAGGGACCTCTATACTGCACATAACTATACTGAACAAAAATATAAACTCAACATGCAACAATTTCGAAGATTTTACTGAGTTACAGTTCATATAATCAGTCTGTTGAAAAAAATAAAATAGGCCCTAATCTATGGATATCATATGACTGGGATATGCATCTGTTGGTCATGGATAACTTTTAGAAAAAGGTAGGAGCGTGGATCACATAACCAGTCGGTATCTGGTGTGACCACCATTTGCCTCATGCAGAGTGACACATCTCCTTTGCATAGAGTTGATTAGGCTGTTGATTTTGGCCTGTTGAATATTGTCCTACTCCCCTTCAATGGCTGTGCGAAGTTGCTTTATATTGGCAGGAACTGGAACACGCTGTTGTACATGTCGATCAAGAGCATTCCAAACATGCTCAATGGGTGACATTTCTGGTGAGTATGCAGGCCATGGAAGAACTGGGACATTTTCAGTTTCTAGGAATTGTGTACAGATACTTGCGACATGGGGACGAGGATTATCATGCTGATATATGAGGTGATGGCAGCGGATTAATGGCACGACAATGGGCCTTAGGATCTTGTCACTTTATCTCTGTGCATTCAAATTGCCATCGATTAAATGCAATTGTGTTTGTTGTCCGTAGCTTATTCCTGCCCATACCATAACCCATAAATTATGATTATAAATTAAGGGCCATAATAAGAAAACCTTCCGATGAAAAGCAGAGAGTTTCACTGGAACTTTGTCAATATTATAATTGCAAACCAACATGAAGTTAAGGACCCTGTCAATGGTGTGGAGAGGAGTAGGCAGGAGGCAGTCACAGGTATAGAACTGCTGAGTTTATTTAAGGATCATAGGTTAAAGCGGGACGAAACCCAAACGCTGTTGTGCTCAAAACATATCTTCATAAACAAAAAGGCACAGGGTGAACCGAAATAGTAGGAGAGATTCCTCTCAAGAAAACAAGTAACATTTACAATGACCGACAAAGACAAATGGCAGAGGGAGTATATATACAGTAATAGAGTGGGGATTGGAACCAGGTGTGTGTAATGATGACGAGACAAGACCGGGGTTGATGAGTGAAGGGCGTTTGCCAGCAGTAGGTTCGGCAGCAGCTAAAAGACAGGCGATGCCGAACGCCTGAGCTGGACAGGAGGGGGAGCCAAAGTGAAGGCTGGTATGACAGTGCCGCCGACCTTGGGGATGACCCCAGAGATGCGGTGCGGGTTGGGACGACGCCTGTGGAAGTCCCGAATGAGAGAACGATCCAAGAAGTTCTGCGCTGGAACCCAGCACCGCTCTTCGGGACCATACCCCTCCCAGTTGACCAGCTACGGGCGAATCACCCCACAACGCCATGAGTCCAACAGGCTGTGGACAGAGTACGCCGGGGCCCCCTTGACGTCCAAGGGAGGGGGAGGTGCGTTGTAGGTTCCAGCACTAGCCAAGGGACCAGCTGCAACTGGCCTGAGGAGAGATACATGAAATGAGGGTGAGATACGGTAATTAACGGGGAGCTGTAATCTGTATGTCATCTCATTGACTCTCCTCAGGACTTTGAATGGCCCCACAAACCACGGGTGGATGGGTAGGTGCTTCGTGGAAAGCCAGAGCCTGTCACCGGGGTGAAAGACCGTGGCCACACTCTGGTGACGATCGGCCTGCACCTTCTGCCGGAGGACGACGTCCTGGAGATGGGTGTGCGCGGTGTTCCATATCTCCTCCGCACGCCGGAACCAATCGCCCTCTGCAGGAGCCTCGATCTAACTCCAGTGCCAGGTTTCCAGGGCCGGCTGATAGCCTAGAACACACTGAAAGGATGTGAGGTTAGTGGAGGAGCGACGGTGGGAGTTTTGTACATATTCTGCCCAAGGCAGAAACACAGCCCACTCCCCCGGAGTAACTACGAAGGTATCTACCCAGTTCCTGATTTACTCTTTCTACCTGACAATTTGATTGGGGACAGTAGGCTGACCACGAGGCTGTCCACGACCTCCAGTCATTTCGTGAAAGCCTTCAAGACACGGGGAGTGAACTGAGGAACACAGTCAGAGACAATGTCCACCAGGATCCAGAAGATGTGAGAGAAGAGAGCCTCTGCAGTCTGCAGGGCCGTAGGGATACCAGGCAGATGATTCAAACAACAGGCTTTAGAAAACCGGTCCACAATAACCAGGATGGTGGTGTGACATGGATAGATGAGACTAGGGTCGTTGTGGAACCGGCAGTAGGTAGAGTTTGCCATAGGGGAGGTGTCTAGGTGTCTTGCTCTGTGTGCAGGTGGAGCAGGAAGAAACGTAAACCCCGGATGTCCCGGGCCAAGGTGGGCCACCAGAACTTGGTGGAGAGACAGTCAATAGTACGGGCTATACCCAGGTTCCCCGACACAGGTGCTGTGTATGCCAAGGCGAGGAGACGGTTCCACACATTAGAGGGCACGTAGATACGCCCCTCAATACAGTGGGCAGGTGAGGGTTCCTGTAGCAGGGCTCAACGGATGTCTGTGTCCACATTCCACACGACAGGAGCCACAATGCGGGACAGGGGAATAATGGGTGGCACTTTCTCCCTCCGATCCTCTGTGTCATTCACCTGGGACAATGCATCGACCTTAACGTTCTTTGATCCCAGCCGGTAGGAGAGGGCAAAGTCAAACCTGGCGAAGAATAGGGCCCATCTGGCCTGATGCGGGTTCAGCCTCTTCGCTGCTCGAGTGTACTCCAAATTCCTGTGGTCCGTCTAGACAAGGAATGGGTATTTAGCACCCTCCAGCCAGTGCCGCCATGCTTTCAGCGCCTTCTTGACGGTCAACAACTCACAATCCCCCATGTCGTAATTCTGCTCCACTGAAGACAGCTTCCATGAGCAGAAGGCGATAGAGTTTAGGCGGTAATCCAGTGGGTTGGGGGAGAACAGCCCCTACTCCAACCTCAGAGGCATCCACCTCCACGATGAAGGGCAGAGACAGGTCAGGGTGAGCCAGAACAGGTGCATTAGTAAAACATTCCTTGAGCGCACTGAAGGCTTCGTTGGCCTCCTCTGTCCTGCGCAGCTGTCGAGGACCTCCCTTCTGGAGGGAGGTGAGAGGGCCCACTACTGGGCTGAAACCCCTAATGAAGCGCCTGATATAGTTGGCAAAACCAAGGAACTGCTGCACCGCCTTGATGTTGGATGGAACAGGCCACAACCGTACTGTACTGACCCTCTATTCTTCCATCTCCACTCACGCGGTGGATATCCGATAGCCCAGGAAGGAGATCGCCTGCTGAAAGAAATGGCTCCTCTCTGCCTTGGCGTACAGTTGATGCCCTATCAGCCTCTCCAAAACAGACCTGCCATGAGAGACATGTTGTTCGTGTGTAGTGGAGTACACCAAGATGTCGTCTATGTACACCACTACACAGCGATCCAACATGTCTCTAAACACCTCGTTAATGAATGATATAAACACAGACAGTGCATTTGTCAGGCCGCTGGGCATTACCCTGTACTCGTAGTGCCCGGTGCTGGTGCCTACAACCTGCGCACCAGGTTGTAGGCACTGCGTAAATCCAATTTAGTAAAGTACTTAGCACCATGCATCTGTACGATCACGGTGGGAATGAGAGGCAGGGGATAACTGAATTTAACAGTAGCCTTATTCACTGTCCGGTAATCAATACAGGGGCGGAGACCTCCCTCCTTCATGAAAAATAACCTGGAGGCTGCCGGAGAGGTGGACGGATGGATTAATCCTTGGGCCAGTGCCTCCTGGATGTAGGCCTCCATGACTTCGGTCTCTGCATGCAAGAGAGGGTAGAACCAGACAGTAGGTTGATAGCGCAGTCCCATGGACGATGAGGGGACAGGCAGGTGGCACGAGTCTTTGAAAAGGCCACCTGTATGTCCCAGTTCTCCTCCAGGATAAGATGAAGACAGTGATGCGTTCATGGTGGTTAAATTAAAATTGCTGTGGGGACTTGCTTTCATTCAGCCACAAGAGCATTAGTGAGGTTGGGCAATTAGGCATGGCTCGCAGTCGGCTTTCCAGTTTGATGGGGTTAAGGTCAGGGCTCTGTGCAGGCCAGTCAAGTTCATCTGCACCAATCTCGACAATCCATTTCTGTACGGGGCATTGTCATGCTGAAACAGGAAAGGGCCTTCCCCAAACATATTGCCACAAAGTTGAAAGCACAGAATCTTCTGGAGTATCCATTGTATGCTGTAGCATTAAGATTATCTTCACTGGAACTAAGGGGCCTAGCCCAAACCATGAAAAACAGCCCCAGACCATTATTCCTCCGCCACCAAACTTTACCGTTGGCAATATGCATTCTGGCAGGTAGCGTTCCAGATTCGTCCATTGGACTGCCAGATCACTCCAGAGAATGCATTTCCACTGCTCCAGAGTCCAATGGCAGCAAGCTTTACACCACTCCAGCTGATGCTTGGCATTGCGCATGGTGATCTTACACTTGTGTAAGGCTGGTCGGCCATGGAAAACCATTTCAGTTAACCCACTGTTCCTCGGCCGTCATTGAAAATAAAAATTTGTTCTTAACTGACTTGCCTGGTTAAATAAAGGTAAAATAAATAAATTCCCTAATAACACGCCACTTTGATACAGGTACACATCTTTGAAGAAGGTTGGGAGAATTTACACAACAAGTTAGCAGAATTAATGTAACAGGTTAAGGTCAGGATAACATTTTAACTAACCTAACCTTACCTTACAGAATGCTGAAGCCACCAAACGAAGCATCAAGGAGTGCTGGCTTTCCAGTTGGTGGTGACGTCGGGTCCAGGGGCCACCACCGATGGAACCGGGGGTGCCTAAGCCAGCTCGAGAGGTATCTTGCCCCGGTTGGCTCGGAAAGCACCCATCCCACGTCAGACCTCAGCCAGATCGTCAGGTTTTTAAGCCCAGCTGGCTCGTCCGGCTGCTATCCCTCCGCTGGATCGACAGGCATTCATGCTTCAGCCCAGCTCGCCAGGCTCTCACGCCTCTGCCGGTTCGTTGGGATTTCGCGCCTGTGCCCGTCAGGCTCGCCCAGCTGGGACACCGGGTGGCTCTAGAAGGGCTGGTACTGTCACGCCTGCTCCCGCTCTTCGAGCGCCAGGCTCCCCAACATTACTTACTCCTGCCACCATCATTGCACATCAGCGATTATTGGACTCACCTGGAATCAATCACCTCTGTCATTACCTCCCCTATCTGTCTGTTCCCCCGCTCTGTTCCCCACTTCAGCAATGATTGTCATATGTCCTTGTATACCCGTGGGCTGACATTGTTCCTGTCTTGTTCCATGTCTGTTCCGTTTAAATGTTTGACTCCCCGTACCTGCTTCTCATCACTGGCGTCGGTCCCTACAAGTTGATGAGAGTCAGAAACATCTAAATATAATCTGTTTTAGATTCAGGCTATAACATAACAACATTTTGAAAAAGTCAAGTGGTTTGAACAGACCTGGGATCTCCTTGCCCCCAGCAGCCAAATCTAACGCTATTGTGACATTTTATTGATAACTACCTATAGGGTATGTGATTTCATGAACTGTCAGGTCTTGTATCCATAGGTCCATCTAATTCATTTGAAAGTGGCTACATTTCTCCAGCCCCATTGCTCAGCTTTACAGTAAACACGTGGCAGTGCTGCCATACCCACACTATGTATTACGTTTAATCACACAGAATTAAACAGATTAAAATATGCAGAGGAATGGAGAACGGACAGAGCATTACACTTTATAACATTTCCTCATTCAAATGATCTAATGTATAATTTTAATCAACCCATATGTACCTTCTACTCTAAATGTGCTCTACTCTGACAGAATAGAGGGCTGTAATTGCTGTGTAATTACTCTGTGATATAATTAGACAGTGATTAGTGGGATATTTTTGAGTTTGAATTAAATAATTGTTATTTTTTTCCTCCCTCTGTTTGAAATATTAATCATTCTGTAAGGCTAAGTTGACGGCGAGAATTGCAAAAACCCTTTAAATGCTTGAAAGTAAAACCCATTCGTAATTGACCCAGTTAAGTTGCAATTGTCCTTGCGTTATTGTTACGTTTATACATAAAAAAATATCATATTCACGATTACAGTCAATGCTCAATAGTAGGGCTTCAGTAAAAAGTTAGAACTACCCACAAGCAACACATCGAAGTATCTTATGTCAAAGCTTATGCTAAATTGCAATAAAGGCATTCGAACCAGATGTTCACGTTTGATGTGAAAGTCCAAAGAATCCTTCAACAAAAACCCAGAATGTACAACAATTTATTGAATAAGGAACGACAGCCAATACCAAAGGCTACCATTCTAGATGTTGTCAGGTTGCTAATAGTTGTACATTTGTTGACTGTTAAAAGTAATTAAACCGATTTACTGCAAAAAGAGAGAAAATATTGTTGATATGAAATGTTAGAAGTGTTAACTGTTCTCTGTACGAAATTATGGTCTTTGGATGTGACAATTATAACCAATCACAGGCCTACAGTATATCTGGAACTATGGTATACAGCCAATAACCCAGACATAAACAGAAACATCAGTTTCATCTGTACAAATCCTTAAAACAGTGAAGCTGACGTGAGCCTAAAATGAGTATTGTCAGATTTACTACCACGCTAGTTCTGAAATGCATAGACACCATCATATGTGACAGTCTCTCTCATTTCCCCTCTCCTTCCATCTCGGCATTCCATCTATGCATCAGTCAGATTATAAGAGGCTGTCCGAATATATGACCAGTGTCCAGAGGTCATTGTGAATGTCCGAGTCCTGTGGAGCTCATCACGCCAAGCGCAGCACGCTTCAGGAAGTAATCCAAACCCTCCAACCTTTCCCTATCAACATTCTTCGCTGCCCTTAGGCCAGCAAGCAGATGTCAACTGGCATGCACCTCCAACTCAAAAGTAGCTGTTTGACTTTCACAAGTCGGCCATCATCCAGGCAGCGTACATACATCCAGGCAAGGTTGCCATATCCTTGGCACCGTAATTATATGCCAGTTAGGAGCGTCAGGTTACACATGCAGATTTCCTCCGCTGCTCGCAATCAGGAGGTCCAAGTCATACTACATAGGTTACCAAGCATGTATAGATATTGTGGCATCTTAATTATATGCCAGTTAGCAGTGTCGGGTTATGCATGCAAATGTCCTCCGCTGCTCGCAATTAAGAGGTCCTAGTCATACTACATAGGTTACAGAGCATGTAAAGATATCCCAAAATATTTAAATGACTCATAGTGCCAAATGTTGTTTTTGTTATATTCCCATTCCTCTTGTGAACAGAATACATTCCATGTAATGATGACCTTGGATATTCACTAAATGAGCTCAAAACTTTTTAATGTCATAAAACAAATATCTCCTAACATCATTGACTTGTGTGGAGTGATTGATTGAATACACATGAATATTAATCAAACAGAAGATTGTCAACAAATCCCTCAATTGACAGCACGTTATTGGGCCAGAGCTAAAGTGGGGTTGGACCAGAACTACTGTTTAAAGTGGGGTTGGACCAGAGCTATCGTTAAAAGTGGGTTTGCACGAATTCAACTCGCTACAAAACAACATACAGAAAATGGAAAGAGGAAATAAAGATGAGTACAGAACTTTGCACATTAGGTAAGTATAATGTCATACGCACTTCAAAGAGAGAGAGAAAGAGAGAGAGAGAGAGAGGGAGAGAGAGCTTAGCCATGCCTTTGAGGAGCTGACGGCTACAATATCATATTAAACAATCCATCAAATAGATTGATTGACTGGTTGCAACACACCCGGGCTGAAATTCATTAACGGCAAAGTGCCTCATCTGGAGTGACAATGACTGTTAATTGTAATGCATAACACACTATCAGCCTAATATCTAAAACTGACAAATAGATATGTGTGCTCACCCTAGAGAGTATTAACGGGAGCCAACTCAACTCTGCAGTGTCAGAGAGGGAGAATGGGGGTGGTGGAAGGGGAGCTGGTGGCTTGATGGTCCTGGTCTACAAAGTATTGCATAGGCTGAAGGTTTCGTTTCAGGTCAAAATAGGGACTTTGATTAATATGAATATTATAAACATCAGTGAAAGAGACATCGGTGTTGAAACAGTTGATATACAGTGCAACATTTTGGTAGAGCAAAAGCACTGTGCAAAGAGCAAGAAATACCTTAAACCTCACTCTAATCATGCTGTTTTAGTTTGAAACTTTTCTTTAACAATGTGCATTATAAGGAGGTGATTAATTAATTAAAGTTTCATAAACCGAGCATTACTTACATACAGTATAGCCACCTCTTTATAACTTTGAATGTTTATTTGAGCTTATTACCTAAAATGTATCAATTGAAAGTGTGGGTTCACATCTCCAATCCAGATGTGTCGGTCATTACTGAGATGTGATTAAGAAAGAGTGTTAACCTTTCTGGTTATAACCTTTTTCGGCAAGATGAATCTTCCAAAGGCGGTGGAGTGGCAATCTTTACCAAGGAACACCTTCAGTGCTCGGTTGGCTCCACCAAATCTGCCCCCAAACAATTTGATTTGCTGGTTTTAAGCATTAAACATTCAAATAGCTCTTTGTTGACTGTTGCTGGGTGTAATCGTCCACCATCAGCACCTACCTGTACCCTACCTGCCCTAAGCTCTCTCCTGGAACTTAACACTAAGAATCTGTCCTGCTAGGTGACCTAATTTGGGACATGTTTAAACCCCCTGACCAAATCCTAAAGCAATAGGACTCCCTAAATCTTTCTCAGATTATTACCAATCCCACAAGGTATGACTGCAAACACCCATAAAAGGCTACTCTCCTTGATGTTATCCTCACAAATAATCCTGTTAGGTTTCAGTCTGGTGTTTTCTGTAATGACCTTCGTTATCACTGTTTTATAGCCTGTGTTCGTAATCGCTGCTCAGTGAAACGACCAGTCCTGATATATCATAGACGCTTCCAATTTTTGCTTTTATGAGCAAGCCTTCCTTCATGACCTGGCCTCTGTAAATTAGTTTAGAATCAGATGATCCCCTCTGCCGAAGACGCTTGGACCTTCTTTTTTTATATTTTCAGTGGTACTGTTAATAAAAATGCCCCCCATAAAGAAAATTATAATTAAAACAGGTTCAGCCCCTGGTCTGACAGTGATCTTGCAGTGGTTACTCTACCTCAAGAATTGCATTTGGTGAAAGGCTCGGCACACGCATACTCAGGCTGACTGTCTCTCGTTCAGGCAAATGAGAAATAAGTGCACTCAGGCTATCCGGAAGATCAAGTTAGTTACTTTAAGGGGCAGTTCTCTCTCTGTGGGTCTAACCCCAAGAAGTTCTGGAACATAGTTAAAGACCTGGAGAATAAACCCTCCTCCTCACAGCTTCCTATATCCCTTAATGTTGATGATGTGGTTGTTACTGACAAAGAGCACATGGCTGAGCTCTTTAATCACCACTTCATTAAGTCAGGATTCCCGATTTGACTCAGCCATGCCTCCTTGCCCGTCCAACATTTCCTCATCTTCTAATATGACTATCCCCGATGCTCCTCACTCGTTTTCCCTTGCCCACTACAAAGTTTATCCCTGCAGGTGGTCACTGAGTCTGAGGTGCTAAAGCAGCTCCTTAAACTTGACCCCCTCCAATAAAATTTGGGTCAGATGGTTTAGACCCTTTCTTCTTCAAGGTTGCTTCCCTTATCATCGCCAAGCTTGTCTGTGACCTTTTTAACCTGTCTCTCCTCTCTGGGGAGGTTCCCATTGCTTGGCAGGCAGCCACAAGTGCGTCCTTTATATAAAGGGGAAGATCAAGCTGATCCTAACTGTTATTGGACAATTTCTATTTTACCCTGTCTATCAAAAGTGTTGGAAAAACTTGTCAATAATCAACTTACTGGCTTTGTTGATGTCTATAGTATTCTCTCTGGTATGCAGTCTGGTTTCTGCTCAGGTTATGAATGTGTCACTGCAACCTTAAAGATCCTAAATTATGTCACCATTGCCCTTGATTCTAAGCAATGTTGTGCTGCTATTTTTTTTGACTTGGCCAAAGCTTTTTATACGGTAGACCATTTCATTCTTGTGGGCAGGCGAAGGAGTATTGGAGTCTCCGACGGGTCTTTGGCCTGGTTTGCTAACTACCTCTCTCCATGAGTGAAGTGTATAAAATCAGAACATCTGCTGGCTCAGCCACTGCCTGTCACCAAGGCAGTACCCCAGGGCTCGATCCTAGGCCCCACACTCTTCTCAATTTACATCAACAACATAGCTCAGGCTGTAGGAAGCTCTCATCCATTTATATGCAGATGATACAGTCTTATAGTCAGCTGACCCCTCCCGGATTTTGTGTTAACCTCCTACAGGTACCCCCCTACTTTTTTCAATTTCCGCCTGAAGACACACCCAAATCGAACTGCCTGTAGCTCAGGCTCAGAACCAAGGATATGCATAATCTTGATTTAATTTGAAAGAAAACACTCTGAAATTTGTGTAAATGTGAATTGAATGTAGGATAATATAACACAATAGATCTGGTTTAGATAATAAAATGAAAAAACATGTTTTTTTCATTTTTATTGTTGTATCAACATCTTTAAAATGAACAAGACACAACAAACATTCTAACACACCCCCCCCAAAAAATTGAGAAAAAACATGAGAAAAAAATTATATACATTTATATACATTTACAAAATAACACTTTAAATATTTGGAAGACCATCAGTCCTCTACAAAATATTGTGCTGCTGATGCCAGGTGCCAAAGCAGTCTCTTTCTACTGTAAAGCAGAGGGTCACCAAGCATGTGGTGCAGGTGATGGGGGACTTCATTTTGCAAAGAACACAGCGACGCCTCCATGCTGTGCCCTTTTGGCCCTGAGGCACATCCATGCCTGCAGAAATACATTTGGGCAGATGAACACCACTTGTGGCAGGAGCTGGATGAACCAGCTTCAGTGGGGGATGGATACCCAGGCACTGGGGGCTCCCATTCGGTGTCAGTGTCACTGTGAAAGAGAATGTTCAGTTAGAATAGTTTCACATATGAGCCCTGTATCAACAGGTATAATAAACATATATATATAGAGTACAGGGAACATAAGGTTGAATATATTATTATAGACCAGCTGTATCTACTGTATCCATTTCACTTTGGCTATTGTTGTGGGCCTGCCCTCCCCTCAACAGCCTCAAATAGGCTATTTCATTCCGCAAATAATTACATTTACATTTACGTCATTTAGCAGACGCTCTTATCCAGAGCGACTTACAAATTAATTTTTACCTTTTTTTTTATTTAACCAGGCAAGTCAGTTAAGAACACATTCTTATTTTCAATGACGGCCTGGGAACAGTGGGTTAACTGCCTGTTCAGGGGCAGAACGACAGATTTGTACCTTGTCGGCTCGGGGGTTTGAACTCACAACCTTCCAGTTGCTAGTCCAACGCTCTAACCACTAGGCTACCCTGCCGCCCCAAATAATGTTTTATATTATTAATTTCAAACAAAGGCATTGGCATGAGAAAAACTTACCAGTCCAAAACGATGTCCTCTCCGTTCATAAAATATTTGGGAATCGCTAAATGAATCGTCCTCCAAACAATCTCTGTCTCATTTTCCCGATCAATTTCTTCTAAAATGGTGTGTACATCTGTATATCTAGACTTAGATTTAGCTTTCCCTGACTTAGTCGTTTACCAAAACAACGCTGTGCGTAACAACTTGCGGTATGAAAATTCAATGGCGAATGACCCTCTTTACGCCGAAGTTTACTACATGGGTTGGTCTTCCAACACATAAACATTACATATTGCCGTTTACCTCAGCTCATTGGCTATATACCCAGCTAGATTTCAAGATGATCAGTGGTCATTGGGTTAAAATACAGTCAATCAACGAAACAGCGGTCTTATCATTGGTGCACAATGATGTCATTACTTGTTGAAATCAGTCTTCAAATCGGTTTCTTTCAGTCAATACGTCCCGCGAAATGACCCATCATGTTTGATTGTGTTACAAACAAACCAGTTGATTGCAATGAAACCAAACATGACTGGAAAAGTCACGTTTCGTGTGTGTATTTACATCGAATGTGTCGTCGAAAATGGAATGAGACGGAATTCACGACACAAGCGGTTCACAAAATGTTTCGTGTTAGGCTATAAAAATGGGTTTTGTCAAACAAAAGACCATTCATTGTGTAACAATGAGCATTGAGATTGCAAACAGAGGAAGATCATCAAAGGTAAACAATTTATTAAATTGCAGTTTGTGATTTTGTTACGCCTGTGCTCAGATAATCGCATCGTATTCTTTCGCAGTAAATCCTTTTTTAACTCTGACAACGCAGTTGGATTAGCAAGATTCTAGGCTTTCAAAACATGTGAGACACTTTTGAATGTTTAATATGACTATTTATGTAGCCATCACCGTATGTTGTCAAATTTCATCCCGCTAACAGGTTCTGTGCGCAGAGGTTAAATCTATACTTGGTTTCCTCTATCGCAATCACTCCTCTTTCACCCCAGCTGCCAAACCCCTGAATCAGATGACCATCCTACCCATGCTAGATTACGGAGAAGTAATTTATAGATCGGCAGGTAAGGGTGCTCTCGAGTGGCTAGATGTTCTTTAACATTCGGCCATCAGATTTGCCCCGAATTATCCTTATAGGTCACATCACTGCATTCTATATTGTTCTCTAAACTGGTCATCTCTGTATACCCGTCGCAAGACCCACTAGTTGATGCTTATTTATAAGCCTCACTCCCCACTCTCTGAGATGCCTACTGCAGCCCTTATCTTCCACATACAACACCCGTTATGCCAGTCACATTCTGTTCAAGGTCCCCAAAGCGACACACATCCATGGGTCGCTCCTCTTTTCAGTTCTCTGCAGCAAGCGACTGGAACGAGCTGAAGAAAGCACTCACTGGACAGTTTTATCTCCATATCTTCATTCAAAGACTCAATCATGGACACTATTACTGACAGCTGTGACTGCTCCTCGTGATATATTGTTGTCTCTACCTTCTTACCATTTGTGATGTTGTCTGTTCCAATGATGTTTGTGCCATGTTTTGTGCTGCTACAATGCTGTGCTGATGCCATGTTGTGTTGGTACCATGCTGTTTTGTCATGTGTTGCTGCCATGCTATGTTGTTGTCTTAGGTCTCTCTTCATGTAGTGTTGTGGTGACTCTTGTCATCATGTGTTTTGTCTATTTTTTAATCCCAACCCATGTCCCCGCAGGACGCCTTTGGCCTTTTGGTAGACCGTCATGGTAAATAAGAATGTGTTCTTAACTGACTAAATAAAGGTAAAAGAATGTACAAAACATTTGCCAGGAGTGCCAGACCTTTGGGGCTACTCAATTGGTTCCCATTGCACCAGGCAAGCTCAATCAAGAACAACTCAAGTCTTTGAAAGAAAACTCTCACCACTAGAAACCCAGGTCTCCTCTCAAACACATAGGTGTGACGATAACAATCATTTGCACATTGCTATAGACTCACATACAAAACAATTTGCATTTAATAGGGAAGATATACATTTAAGACACTATGCCTCACAATAGAAATGTTTTCCTCCTACTTAGGAAGTTTAAACAAGGTGAGATTGTACCTGATTGACTTGTGTCGGTGTGATGTGACGGACTCAGGAGGATGCAGAGTGATTGCTGTCTTCCCTCTGTCAATACTCTCATTACCACAGCCCAGCTGCAGCAGGCAGCTGTAGAATATATTGTATTAGCACCTGGCAGAGGAGGAGCCGGTGACACTTCATACCAGGTAATAAAGCTCATTTCTCAGGAGGAAGATAATAGGACTGTTTCCCGAATGGAAACCTCTTCCTTATTAAGTGCACCGTTTTAACCAAAAGTAGTGCACTATGTAGGCAATAGGGTGCCAGTTGGGATGCAATCTAGGTATTCATGCAGAGCTTTGGATTTGAATTATGCGAAAGCTTATTGGTCACTTTTGTAAGTGCATGTACAGTATGTGAAGGTGTGACGCAGATTATTTCTCATAGCAGTTCACAATGCAGCACTCAAAGTGAGAAGTCTATTAGAAAATAAACAGGTTATACCAGTAGATAGAAACTGATGTTTGTTCTCACTGGGGAAAGAGTAAGATGAGCTGTGTAGTAACGTAATTACTAATAATTATTTCATAATAACATTTAATAACATTTCATCAATAACATAAGCCATTTAGCGGACACTTTTATTCAAAGCAACTTAAGTAAGCAATCTACAGTTGCTAAATTCATTTTTTTATAGTAATAAACTCATCAAATGTAGCCCAACCTAATGATTCTTGGAGAAAATCTTATTTAAATCAATTACAAATAAAAGAAAAACAATGAAAATGTGAATAAAATAATTAATATATATATAAACATGTATATATTGTCATGACGTGACTCATTAATCTGATAACTGTTATGTGTCAAATCAACTATGTTTAATTGTTTCCCGACAGTCATTTATGACAGTCATAAATACCTCTTCCCCCCTTTTTCTTCTCTCTACCCTACTGATGTTACTGGGCAGCAGGGTAGCCTAGTGGTTAGGATGTTGGACTAGAAACCAGAAGGTTGCAAGTTCAAACCCCCAAGCTGACATGGTACAAATCTGTCGTTCTGCCACTGAACAGGCAGTTAACCCACTGTTCCTAGGCCGTCATTGAAAATAAGAATTTGTTCTTAACTGAATTGCCTAGTTAAATAAAGATAATAAACATTTGCAATAATCTTGGTTAACATGGAGATTCTGGGAACATCAGAAGATGGGGGGAAATGAGCTATATTCTGGTAATCTGAACAATTGAATGATAAGATGACAAACTCTACAGTGGAAAGTCTACACATCAGAGTTATCCGATTCACATGGAATTGTTGTTCAATTTAAGTGTTTAAATGTGATTTTAGCTTCTAAAATGTGAGAATTGGGTTTTCATAAGACAGGGCTCTGCTCAATCACTGGCCCGCCCCTGTGAAGGGACATGGGCTAAATAACCTTTCAAACACGCTCTCCTCTCCCTTCCTATATAAGCCCTTGACGACAATATAACCTCCTGTTCCGAAGATGTGAGTACGACGGTCCTATGTCAGAATGGTTCAGATAATAATTACAGAATGAAGCCAACATCAGCGTGAGCTTTGGTTGAGAATGGTACGAACTTTGAACTCTTATTCACTACAGAAGTGATACCTCCTAGCCGTTGAGTTAGCGACAGCTGCTGCAAACGAGGGTTAGGAAGGAACAGGCAGAGTATCCCGTCTATCACACAAAGACGTTACTACAACTTATCCGATTCACAACCAGAGACATTCTTCAAAGGACAGAGGACTCGGTTTGGCAAGAAGGCCTTCCATCTACCACCAACCTACCGAAGCGCAGCTCAGAGTAAATATTTATTGCATTTTCCTTTTCCAAATGGGTGGTAATTTAGAATGCATAAGATACTGTATTTACGATAGCACAGCTTCGCCTTTGTTCCTCAGTCTTCCTGCTCCTTCACTCAAACCCAGCCATTTTCTTTTGTGTAACAAGCTGTCATATCTGTTCCGCCCACTAGGGACTTTTCCTTTATGACTTAATGTGTAATCAAGTTATGATTTAATTATGTGTATGTGTAATTCTGTGTGATTAGTTAGGTATTTAGTAAATAAATAATTAAACCCAATTTTGTATTGCTGATTCAAATTGTTAGCCAGGGTTCGTGAAGATAACCAAGAATTTACAACTTTCAGATGAATTAAGATGACGATTGACAAAGACTGTTATTGATGTAAAATTAGGTCTTTAAGAGTTTATTCGGAAGATAACAGCTCTATAAATATTATTTTGTGGTCCCCGACTCTAGTTAATTACATTTATATGATTAGCTCAATCAGGTGATATTAATTACGGAGAAATTATTTTATAGAATAGCATGTCATATCACTTAATCCGGCATAGCCAAAGACACGACAATCCTCAGCCAGGAGAGTCATGACAAAAGATGACAGTTTTTGATTTGTTAAAAACGTTTGAAATATCCAATAAATGTCGTTCCACTTCATGATTGTGTCCCACTTGTTGTTGATTCTTCACCAAAAAATACAGTTTTATATCTTTATGTTTGAAGCCTGAAATGTGGCAAAAGGTCGCAAAGTTCAAGGGGGGCGAATACTTTCACAAGGCACTGTATATATATATATATTTTACAACCTTTGCACATGGGAATCATGAATGTAAGTCAGACACGCTTAATGAGTAAACAGCCTCAATAATGAATTACTTTTTCAATCATTGTAACTGTTTATTGCTTTGACATCAATGAAAAGAAAACCACTCAAACAACACATAAAGCTTTAGTTGAGAACACATGTTCTGACTTGGAGTGCGGCAGCTTTTTATATTCGACTTGACACCAGTGTTAAGTTAGAGCAGACATTGGGCCATGAGGCAATTTCACTCTGCAGCCTTAGATCTAGTCTGAGGCTGCATTCTCAATGGCACCCTATTTCCTATATAGTGCACTACTTTTTACTAGGGCCCATAGGGCTCTGGTCAAGAGTAGTGCACTGTATAGGGAATAGGGTGCCTGGGACACATCCTAAGCCTTCTCAACAGAACTCCACTGCACATCCTCTGCCACTGTTGAGCTCTACTACAAAATACTCATTACAAAGTTCACTGTAGTCAGCACATTTCAAATGGAGAACTTTGTGGCATGTTGTTGGCAATGGCAAGCCAACTCAAACTAGGCGCTGGAGGCTAGATTGGATTTCTACTATTGCCATGTAGGACGCGCATCTCAGTTCAATAGTGTATCAACTGGATTCCTTTTTTGCTTATTCTTTGGGACACATTACTGTGAAACTGTTGTCTATCAAGATCACTTTGCATAAGTAGTAAACAATAAATCCAAAAATGCAAATGAGTCTGGCAAACATGAAACTAATGAAACACCTCAAGGCGGTTGACAGATTTGTAGTTCACACCTTTCTCAGTGGAAAAGTGCAAAGTATGAAACTGCAATGCTTTGGACAAAATAGTTTATTTATCTGCAAAGAAACACAGAGTGCAAGGGATTCCAATCATGCATATCCATCTGCTTTTCAAAGTTAACACAGGATGTGACTAGGGGATCAGGACAGTATGTGACTAGGGCATGAGGACATTTTTTTTGGACCCACTCAAAATCATACTTACCTCACAGCTGCACGTTTACTACAGATTTGACTTGTTATTGTTATTCACTGTGTATTTATTGCTTGTGTCACTATCTCTTTTTCTTTTAGATTGTTTATCTTTAACTCTGCATTGTTAGAAAAGGACCCGCAAGTAGCATTTTCCTGTTAGACTACACCTGTTGTTTATGAAGTGTGACAAATAACATTTGAGATGTTTAGCAGTTTTCACTCTCTGCTTCACCTGCGTCCCTCTTCACGCCACTGTTTTGACTAACCCCATAGATTGAGCACATGAACATTATTTACATTTTAGTCCAGGGGACAATTGGCCAGCTGGCAATTCTGGCAAATGCCAGATGGAAAGAACCATTTTATAGTTGGGTGTGCTGGTCGAAATTGACACAACCAAAAATAAGCAATTTCTCTGTTACACTAATCTATAATGAGCCTTTTGCTGTTCAGTGGGCAAGAGCCAGCCCCCCTACCAACATTCAAAGTCAAATGCTGCATTAGCAGCGAGACCTGCTCTGATTCTGTCATCAGTTAGACAGCCAAGATCATGGATCGTAAAGAACTTAAAGGGTTCCTTAAAACGTAGAAAGAACACATTCTATACTGTCACCTCTCTCAAAACATCACATTTTTGGGCGGCTAAAACCATGATTTGGTCGAACAGTAGTGTTAATCCTCATGATTCTTGAAATGAAAGTGTCTGCCCTTCCCCTGTGCCTGTGCCCTTGCTGGAGCCTGCTGCTGTGATGAGCAAGCCACTCTCCTCTCCCCCATGTGCTTGAGAGAAAAATTAATTCTGATCGTATAACATTTCAAAATCCAATTGCAGGAAAAACACAGCTTTGGAAGCGTTGTCTCCTTGTCCCTGTCAAAGAGGGTAGGGTCTCAGCATTCTGTAGGTATTCCCAACTCTCAAAATTCAACTCAAAAGCAACTATTTTACAACCAAGATATTTGATATGGCTTTGAGATATGGAGCACCGGCCATTGCACACCGGCCATTGTGAGGGCATAGGACAGGGCAACCCTGGTCCCGGAGGGCCTCAGGCACTTCATGTTTTTGATTTAACCGATCTGGAAGATCAGATGTGTTGAATTTAGACAATCATTGAACTGATCAATTAGCTCAGTTGGTCAGGTGTGGTGTCTAGTTGTAATAAAATCCTGAACAGGGTTGCCTACCCCTGGCATATATCTATAGGTCTCATGGGTAGTAGGGTAGATGGGTAGATTTTTTAGGACATTATATTTTCAGTTGGATGAATAAATGACTAATAGCAGTGGGAATTAAATGTAGAGTTAGCGATCTAGTTTTGAGTTTCAACTTCCTGAGGTGAATTAGCCTATGATATTAGTTATTCCACATAAAGATGCTTAAAATACCATAAAGACATATTGTTTTCCCCTAATTCTGACTAGGACTACACATTTATTGATTATGATTTTATACATTCTAATCAATTCCATACAATTATATATGTTTCAGGGCGGAATATTCTAATCATTCAATTAACAGATAATTCTAAACTAACACAGGTAGAGGCACTATGGGCTCAGGTACATCTGCCTCACCAGGCACCCTGGTAGGATGTGTGTATAGACCTCCTTGCTCTAAGGTGTCCTATCTGGATAACTTATGCACTGGGTTTGACCAGGCCACAGATAGCAACAGAGATGTATTTATCTTGGGTGATTTTAATATAAATTGGAAGGATCACAATAATTGGAATAGAACAAAATTGATGAGATATGCAAAGAACTGTGGTTTGAAACAAATGGTTAATGATACTACTAGATCATCAATTAAGTTGGGTCATCGTTCAGACACATGCATTGATCTGATTTTCTGTAATATACCATTGCAATGCTTAAAAGCCAGATCAATGCCAGTGGGCTGGACAGACCATAATATTGTGACCATAACCATGAACACCAAGGTTTCAAAGAAACCCCCTAGGGTTGTGGTTAAGAGAAATGTTAAAACATTTAATCATGAGCAATTTCTAAATGATTTGGCTGCTGTACCCTGGGAGCTTATTTATCTAGAGGATGATTTAAATCACGCTACAAGAATGTTTTATTGATTTGCTCACTGAGGTAATGGACCATCATGCCCCTATAAGAAAAAGTACAGTTGGTACTCGGGCATCTCCATAGATTGATGATGAACTGGGTGAGGCATTTTCTCAAAGAAATATGGCAAAAGTCTTAGCAGCCAAGTCAAAATTAGAAATTGATGAACAGAATTCTAGAACATTATGTAATTATGCAGTTAAATCGAATCGAAATATATATTTTTATTTTACAACAATGCTTTTATTGATTGTAAAAATTATTTTAAAAAGGTATGGAACACAGTTAAGGGCTTATTTGGTACATCTATCTCATCATGCCCATCTAGTGTGGAGGTTGACGGGAGAATAATAACAAAACAAGCTGATATTGCCAATAATTTTGCAGATTCTTTTTACAAATTAAATTAATTTACTGAGCAACAATGTAAACATACATTCTTCCAAACAAGCTATTGTCCAATGGATTGATGATCATATTATGAGCAACAAGATCTGCTCTTTTAGTCTGCAAATGGTGTCAGTGGAGGAGGTGTTAAACCTATTGAAGTCATTACCTGATGGTACATCTACAGGTTATGGTCTTATGGACACATTTTTGCTTCGCTGTGCTGCTCCCCAGATTGCAGTCCCACTGAGATACATATTTAATTGGTCACTGGAAAAGGGGATGTTTGCAAATTAATGGAAGCATGCGAAACTGTGTCCTATTCCGCAAGACTGCAAAGAACCCATTACTCCTGCCAATAGTCGACCAATTAGTCTACTCCCTACACTCAGTAAGATATTGGAGGGTATTGTGAGTAGACAAATATGGGAGTACATGGAAAATAATGATCTGATTACAGCCAATCAGCATGCTTATCGCAAAAACCATTCCACTACCACTGCATTGGTTGACATGACTGACCAGTGGCTCAATTCTATGGATAATGGCAAGTTTGTGGGTGTGCTATTTTTAGATTTCAGTGCAGCATTTGATTAAGTGGATCATGAAATAATTTTGACAAAATTAATGTATTATGGTTTTAAGGAGGTAGCATTGAATTGGGTACAGTTATATCTAACTGACAAGAAACAGTCCACCTATATCAATGGTTCATTTTCTTCCCCTCGTGTTAAACTGTGGAATACCGCAGGGCAGCTGCCTTGGGCCACTTCTCTATTTAATATATACCAATGACCTTCCCTATGCCTGAGCTGAAACTCAAGCTACTATATTTGCAGATGATACTACAATTTATTTAGCAAGACAATCTGTTCAACAGGTACAGCAAGCTTTACAAGGAGATTCGGAGAATATTAGGGAGTGGGTTTGCCAAAACAAACTTGTTTTGAACACCAAGAAAACCAAAGTTATGTTAGTCTGTTCCACTAGGAAAAGGCCAAAACAGCATGGGATACAATTAAGTATGGAAGGAGTACAAATTGACGAAGTGGCAGAAACCAAACTATTGGGAGTGCAGCTAGACAACTGCTTATCATGGTCGTCTCAAATAACTTATCTATGTAAAAAAAAACATTAAAACAGCATGAATAATCAGAAGGATAGCTAAATATTTACCAGGAAAAATTATTCAGCAAATAACACAAGCATTAATTGAGAGTCAGGTGAACTACTGTTCTGTGGTCTGGGGAAATGCATCATCAAGTAAATTAGGAGGCTGCAGAATGCACAGAACAAAGCAGCAATGATTGTTTTAAGGTGGAGATATGGTTCTTCTGTTGCAGTCATGCACAATGTTCTTGGTTGGTCATCAATCGATAAGATAATTGAAAGGAACATGCTTATTTTATTCCATAATATACATCATTTAAAATGGCCAAGTTCTATTCACAATGGTATTCAGTTGGTAAGAGACAGACATTCCGTAAATGCTAGGAATAGATTGTCCACTATCTATGCGTTGACCAGACAAAAAAAGAGAAATAGGCAAAAGAACATTTCAATTAGAGCAAAAAAGAAATGGAATAAATTAACTGAGCAAACCAGTAACCTTTTAATATATAAATTTAAACATTATACATAGAAATGTTGTGGGACTATAGTAGATGACAATCAATATTTTTTTAGTTTGAGTATTTATTGGGTTATTATGTTAGTATATATGTATGTTTGTAATAGTGTGTTATGTGGAAATATTATTATAAATTCTATTTTAATGTTTAAGGACTCTTGGAAGATTAGTACAAATGGGGACTAAAAGAGATCCTAATAAAATCAAATCAAAATCCAGTCCCTCCTGCAGAAAAGCACGCCCACAACATGATGCTGCCACCCCCGTGCTTCACGGTTGGGATGGTGTTCTTCAACCTGCAAGCTTCCCCCTTTTTCCTCCAAACATAACGATGGTCATTATGGCCAAATAGTTCCATTTTTGTTTCAACACACCAGAGGACATTTCTCCAAAAAGTATGATCTTTGTCCCCATGTGCAGTTGCAAACCGTAGTCTGGCTTTTTTATGGTGGTTTTGGAGCAGTGAATTCGTCCCTGCTGAGCGGCCTTTCAGGTTACGTCGATATAGGACTCGTTTTACTGTGGATATAGATATTTTGTACCTGTGTCCTCCGGCATCTTCACAAGGTCCTTTGTTCTGAGATTGATGTGCACTCTTCGCACCAAAGTACATTCATCTCTAGGAGACAGAACGCGTCTTCTTCCTGAGTGGTATGATGGCTGCGTGTAAACCCATGGTGTTTATACCTGTGTTTGGTGTTTGGAAATTGCTACCAAAGTTGAACCAGACTTGTGGAGGTCTACAATTTTTTTTCTGAGGTCTTGGCTGATTTCCTTTGATTTTCCCATGATGTCAAGCAAAGAGGCACTGAGTTTGAAGGTAGGCCTTGAAATACATCCACAGGCACACCTCCAATTGACTCAAATGATGTCAATTAGCCTATCAGAAGCTTCTAAAGCCATGACGTCATTTTCTGGAATTTTCCAAGCTGTTTAAAGGCACAGTCAATTTAGTGTATGTAAACTTCTGACCCACTGGAATTGTGAAACAGTGAATTATAAGTGAAATATTCTGTCTGTAAACAATTGTTGGAAAAATTACTTGTGTCATGCACAAAGTAGATGTCCTAACCGACGTGCCAAAACTGTAGTTTGTTAACAAGACATTTGTGGATTGGTTGAAAAATTAGTTTTAATGACTCCAACCTAAGTGTATGTAAACCTCCGACTTCAACCGTATATTTCCCCCAAAAATTCAACGGTACCATAGGACCGTTGGACCATGTCAAAGGTACCGTAGGACCTTCGGACGAGTCTTGTGAGGCCTGTGGTTATCCTAAAGCAAAACAGCTGACATGTACAAGTTTGTGTGATTCGTACCATATTAGAGTCCCAAGATGCTTGTGGGGGTTGTAGGCCCAACTGTTTGGACGCTACAGATGATTTTGTGCTAAGACCAATTTTCAGATGTCTCATGGTCTGACAAACACCATCCTAGCTCTGTCACCTACCACCACAGATGCGGAATTCGATATTGGCTGTGGTGGATTGAGTGGTGGATTGAGACGCATCCATTGCAACAAAAAAACACATTTTTATGGGGATTGTTCTATTATGCTAATTCAATTTCTGCGGGGGAGTGAACATTGACTCTCGGGTAATAAATAAGTTAGGGGAGGTTTTTTGTCAGCTACTATTTTCAAAACTCATATAGCAGTGAAGACAAACTGAAATCCATGAACATACAACATTTGAATGGATAGGAGCAACAAAAAAAAAACAAAAAAAGATTTTGTTTATCAATAAGGCCACTCATTAAACAATTAGCAGGAATATGGGATCGGTTACTTAATGTAGCATTCAGTTCTATACTTTGGTATAGTAGGTTTGTTTTGTCTGCAGATGTTCCTTCCAGTCACTGAGATGTGGTCATGCGGTAGCCTGTCTCTGATTTGAGGCTGGCGGTGAAGTCATTGCAAAGTTGTGTCCGTCTTACATGAAGCTGTGGTAGGGACAGGGTCTGACGTGCTTCAGTATAATGAAACCATCCCCCTAGGATGATGCAGCATGCTCTCGTCTGAATATGCTCCAGGTCATTAGACTGGGCCTGGGTCAGTGAGCTGTGTCGAGCAGGAGCGGCATACTCCAGGGTTGGGCATACTGTATGTATCTGTGGCACATGACACCTTTTAAGGCGGCGAAGGAGAAAATGTTTTACATGATTCAGGGGAAGACATACGACGGGCATTCATTTGAAATATAGCCTAAGTTGTTAGCTTGGCTTTTTATAATATATAAGGCTTAAGCAAACAGGCAGACAGACAGAGAAGAAGCAGCACAGAGTTACAACAGAAGACACTGAGACCGATAGACAGCACAAGAGGGAGGCAAATAAAATGGCTAAAGCAGAGACAGAGTTATAGTGGCGAGTTTTATCTCCAGTGGTGTTTTTACATAATGTATTTGTTTTAAACATGAGTCAGTTAAAAAAAGATTTGACGGACCATATCTCGCCAGCCACTGGGGGGGGGGGGGGTATTTGGCTGCATGTGCAATAATGTGGGCTGATGTGGAGTGGGGGTGGGAACTAGTTGGTGATAGGAGATACCATGTGACGATATGGCAGAGTTGAGTGACTTGGTGTAAAGAGAAAAGAGGATCTAGTACTGAGCACTGGGGAAAACCAGTAGTGAGAGCATGCAGATCTTGATGCAGATCCTCTCCACGCCACCTGGTAGGAGCGACCTGCCAGGTAAGATGCATTCCAAAAGTGTGCAGAACCTGAGATGCCCAGCCCTGAGAGAGTGGAGGAGGATATGGTGGTTCACGGTATCGAAGACAGTGGATCGATCTCAGAGGGTGAGAACAGAGGATATAGAGTCATCTTTAACAGAGCAGAGAGCCTCAGTGATGCAGACGAGAGTGGTCTCAGTTGAGTGAGCCATCTTGAAGCCTGACTGGTTAGGGTCAAGAAGATCATTCTGAGAGAGAGATAACAAGAGAGTTAGTCATACATTATTTTGGAACGAAAAGAAAGAAGGGATACTGGTCTGCAGTTATTGACGTCAGATGAGTTGAGTGTTGGTTGACTAGCCAGTGGTTAGGGATGAGTTGATGAGGGAAGTGAGAAATGCGAGAAGGTGTCCAGAGATGGTTTGGAGAAGGGAGTAAGCGATGGGGTCAAGCGGGCAGGTTGTCGGGCGTCAGGATTTCATCTGGTAAGATAGGGGAGAAAGAGGTAAAGGCGAAGGGTCATTCTGTGAGAGTGGGATAAGTGGACTCAATTGGCTAATTGAATGAGGAACGGATATCGTCAACCTTCTTTTCAAAGTGGTTGACAGTCATTCATAGAGAGGAAGGTGGTGGAAGATTAAAACCTGTTTGAGATCGAGCTACTTTTTTCAACATTCTGTTAAAAATCGCGCAACATTTCAATGTCCTGCTACTCATGCCAGGAATATAGTATGTGCATATGATTAGTATGTGTGCATAGAAAACACTCTGACGTTTCTAGAACTGGTTCAATGGTGTCTGTGACTATAACAGAACGAGTTCCGTGGTCAAAATCGCCAGAAAACCTGGTCACTTTTTTGACGGAGAAAACATCAATCCGCCAGTCTATGTATTGTCTAAGGCTTGTCATAAATGATGAAACAGTGCATGCAATTCCTACACCAATGCCCTTTATCCTTGGTTAGGATAGTCAATCGCACATCCGGTCTTCAAGTGCGCAACTGAAAAAAATGTCCGTGGGGGACTGGACTTCGTTTTCTTTACTTCTAGTTATTGAATACAGCTCGCTCCATGATCAATTTGATTTTTTATTAACGTTTACTAATACCTAAACTTGGATTACAGATGTAGGTTGAAGTGTTTTGTCAAAATTTATAGGCAACTTTATGAATTTTAAAAAATTATGTTGCGTTGGGAAACGTGCATTATCCATGGATTTCACGGTGTTCATAAATGGACATTTTGGGTATATATGGACCGATTTAATCGAAAAAAAGACCCAATTGTGATGTTTATGGGACATATAGGAGTGCCAACAAACAATCTCGTCAAAGGTAATGAATGTTTTATATTTCATTTCTGCATTTTGGGTAGCGCCGGCTACGCTAATTTCTTTGTTTACATCCCCTTTGTGTGTATCTGGGGGCAGATAATAGCTTGTCATGCTTTCGCCGAAAAGCATTTTACAAATCTGACATGTTGGCGAGTGTGGCTTGATTTGAGTACCCTACATGTGAATTTTAATGAAAGTTTGAGTTTTAACGAGTACAATTAGTTGGCGCTCTGGAATTTCTGCTCATTTGGATCCTGTACAGGAACCAACTCCTGAAGAAGTTTTAAGGAGGGAGGAGAAGTTGGAAATAAGTTTGTTAGGGTTAAAGGGAGAAGCTTGGAATTTAGTGATAGAAAGTAGCTTTAGTAGCATGTACAAATCAATCAAATAAAATAAGAATATATTTGTCACATGCCAAATACAACAGGTGTAGACCTAACAGTGAAATTCTTACTTACAAGCCCTTAACCAGCAAAGCAGTTTAAAAAAATAGAGTTAAGAATATGTTTACTAAATACATGCAAGTAAATACAATTTTAAAAAGTAACACAAGAAAAAAACAATGATGAGGCTATATACAGGGGGTACCGGTACCGAGTCAATGTGCAGGGGTACAATTAATTAATAAAAAAATAATAATATATATATAATAAATGTGCAGGGTACAGGTTAGTCAAGGTCTTTTGTACATGTCAGCAGTCTTATGGCCTGGTGGTAGAAGCTGTTAAGGAGCCTTTTGGACCTAGACTTGGTGCTCTGGTACTGCTTACCGTGCGGTAGCAGAGATAACAGTCCATGACTTAGGTGACTGGAGTCTTTGACAATTTATTTGGTCCTTCTTCTGACACCATCTTGTATATAGGTCCTGGATGGCAGGAAGCTTGGCCCAAGGGATGTACTGGGCTGTATGCACTACCCTGTGTAGAGGCTTATGGTCAGATGCCGAGACGTTTCCAAGCCAGGCGGTGATGCAACCGGTCAGGGTGCTCTCGATGGTGCAACTGTATAACGATGTGAATGGGGGTGTGTTGGGCCCTCCTTTTCCTGTTGTCCACAATCATCTCCTTTGTCTTACTCACGTTGAGGAAGAAATTGTTGTCCTGACACCACACTGCCAGGTCACTAACCTCCTCACTATAGGCTGTCTCATCATAGTCGGTGATCAGGCCTACCACCATCATGTCAGCAAACTTAATGAAGGTGTTGGAGTCGTGCTTGGCCACACAGTCGTCGGTGAACAGGGAATACAGGAGGGGACTAAGCACGCATCCCTAAGGGGCCCCAGTGTTGAGGATCAGCATGGCAGATGTGTTGTTGCCTACCCTTAACACCTGTTGGCAGCCCCTCAGGAAATCCAGGATCCAGTTGCAGAGGGAGGTGTTTAGTCCCAGGGTCCTTAGCTTAGTGATGAGCTTCGTGGGCACGATGCTCTTGAACACTGAGCTGTAGTCAATGAACAGCATTCTCACTTAGGTGTTCCTTTTGTACAGGTGGGAAAGGGCAGTGTGGAGTGCGATTGAGATTGCGTCATCTGTTGGGGCTTTATGCGAATTGGAGTAGGTATAGGGTTTCCGGAATGATGGTGTTGATGTGAGCCATGACCAGCCCTTCAAAGCACTTTATGGCTACTTACGTGAGTGCTACGGGGCAGTAGTCATTCAGGATTAGGATTAGTGTCCCGCTCCTTGAAAGCGGCAGCTCTAGCCGATAGCTCATTGCGGATGTTGCCTGTAATCCATGGATTCTGGTTTCTGTACGTATGGTAACTGTGGGGATGACGTCGTCGATGCAGTTATTGATGAAGCCGGTGACTGAGGTGGTATACTCCTCAATGCTATTGGATGTATCCCGGAACATATTCCAGTCTGTACTAGCAAAACAGTCCTGTAGCGTGGCATCCGCGTCATCTATCCACTTCTGTAATGAGCGAGTCACTGGTTCTTCCTGCTTACGTTTTTGCTTGTAAGCAGGAATCAGGAGGATAGAATTATGGTCAGATTTGCCAAATGGAGGGCGAGGGAGAGCTTTACACGCATCTCTGTGTGTGGAGTAAAGGTGGTCTAGAGTTTTTCCCCTCTGGTTGCATGTGACATACTGGTAGAACCTAGCTAAAATGGATTTAACTTTTTCAAACGTACTAACACATGGGTGTGATCATTCTACAGTGGTCCCTGTAGCGTACTATCAAACCGGTGTGATTAGAACCGGTGTGAGCTCACCATTGATCTAAATAATTGAGTAAAACACTTTCTAGAAATCGATTGAAGACTGCCGATTGGTAGTTTCTGCGTGCCGCCATGCTTTTTTTCTCTCACAGAAACCAAAGATAATAAGAGAAGACAAGATAAGTTTGGTCTGTTTATAATATGCATGTTGGATGGGGTGTGTTGTCTACCATCGTTCACATCTCTCCATTCACTTCCAGAAGTTCTCAAAAAATGAGTGAACCCTTACTCACCTCATATTCATATAACATCTTTGGTCCGACAGACGATTACGTGACATCCAGAATGCATTGTATGTCAACAAACATGGCTCCACACATAGCTGGAATTAGCGCAGCTCATCATAATCAGTACAACCTTCAAAAAAATGTGCCCATTACAATCTATGCAAGGATCGGAATGCATGATTTGTCACTTGCAAACATGTGAATAAAACAGTAAATATAGAAATAACTACCACACAAAACATTTTCTGATAGTGATTAATTGATACAAGTGGCATGTGTTGTTGTTTTTGTATATTTATGTATGTAGCTAGTGAGATAAGCTGTAGCATGAGCAATGTCTTTCAAAAGGAGACAACTCTCAAATGCGGAAATTCTGGAGATTTTTTAAATTCTGACAATGAGTCTGAGTATGAAAGTGAGGAATCAGATTCTGACAGCTTAGAGCTGTAGCCATTGAGAACCCTGAATCTGAGGACTCACAGGTCCCTTTTAAGACGCTGGTGGTGATGGAGGCAGACCGACAGTGGATGAAGTACAGTGATTCTGTGGTAGCTGGAAGGCTGCCAGCCATTTCACCCCTCCTGGCCCTGCAGTTTGCTTTGATGAGTCCCAGGCTGGAGTGCTACGCCCCTTGCCATTTCCATCTGAGGCAGAGTGCTTCAAGTTGTTTCTGACAGATGAGCTGGTAGGAGACATAGAGTTCCTGGCAAATGTATTCATCCCCCTGGGTGTTTTTCTGATGTTGTTGCATTACAACCTGTAAATGAAATGGATCTTTCTTTGGATTTCATGTAATGGACATACACAAAATAGTCTAAATTGGTGAAGTGAAATAAAATAAAAAACTGAAAAGTGGTGTGTGCATATGTATTCACCATTTTGCCATGGAGCCCCTAAATAAGATCTGGTGCAAACAATTACCTTCAGAAGTGACATAATTAGTTAAATAATGTCAACCTGTGTGCAATCTTAGTGTCACATGATCTGTCACAGTATATATACACCTGTTCTGAAACGCCCCAGAGTCAGCAACACCACAAAGCAAGGGGCACCACCAAGCAAGTGGCACCATGAAGACCAAGGAGCTCTCCAAACAGGTCAGGGACAAAGTTGTGGAGATGTGCAGATCAGGGTTGGGTTATAAAAAAATATAAAAAACTTTGAATATCCCACCGAGCACCATTAAACCCATTATTCAAAAATGGATAGAATATGGCACCACAACAAACCTGCAAAGAGAGGGCAGCCCACCAAAACTTACAGACCAGGCAAGGAGGGCAGTAATCAGAGAGGCAACAAAGAGATCAAAGAGCTGCAAAGCTCCACAGCAGAGATTGGAGTATCTGTCCATAGGACCACTTTAAGCTGTACACTCCACAGAGCTGGGCTTTACGGAAGAGTGGCCAGCAAGAAGCCATTGCTTAAAGAAAACATAAGCAAACACATGTGGTGTTCGCCAAAAGGAATGTGGGAGACTCCCCAAACATATGGAAGAAGGTACTCTGGTCAGATGAGAGTAAAATTATGCTTTTTGGCCATCAAGGAAAAGTATGGCACAAACCCAACAGCTCTCATCAACCCAGAATACCAACCCCATAGTGAAGCATGGTGGTGGCAGCATCATGCTGTGGGGATGTTTTCCATCGACAGGGACTGAGATACGGGTCAGAATTGAAGGAATGATGGATGGCGCTAAATACAGGGAAATTCTTGAGGGAAACCTGTTTCAGTCTTCCAGAGATTTTAGAATGGGATGGAGGTTCACCTCCCAGCAGGACAATGACCCTAAGCATATTGCTAAAGCAACACTCAAGTGGTTTAACCTGTTACATCTATGGGGGCGCTATTTCATTTTTGGATAAAAAGACGTGCCCGTTTTAAGCGCAATACTTTGTCACAAAAAGATGCATGACTATACATATAATTGATAGCTTTGGAAAGAAAACACTCTGACGTTTCCAGAACTGCAAAGATATTGTCTGTGAGTGCCCCAGAACAGATGCTACAGGCAAAACCAAGATGAAACTTCAACCCGGAAATGAGTAGGATTTTTGAGACTCTGTTTTTCATTGTCTCCTTATATGGCTGTGAATGCGACAGGAATGAGCCTGCCCTATCTATCGTTTCCCCAAGGTGTCTGCAGCATTGTGACGTATTTGTAGGCATATCATTGGACGATTGACCATAAGAGACTACATTTGCCAGGTGTCTGCCCGGTGTCCTCCGTCGAAATTGGTGCGTCATCTTCAACTGCACGTCTTTTTCCAAGCGATTCACCGGAGAAAGGAGACTACCACGAACGATATATCAATGAAGAGATATATGAAAAACACATTGAGGATTGATTCTAAACAGCGTTTGCCGTGTTTCAGTCGATATTATGGAGTTAATTTGGAAAACAGTTCGCCGTTTTAATGACTGAATTTTCGTTTTTTTTTTGGTACCCAAACGTGATGTACAAAACGGAGCGATTTCTCCTACACAAAGAATCTTTCAGGGAAAAACTGAACATTTGCTACGTAACTGAGTCTCCTCATTGAAAACATCCAAAGTTCTTCAAAGGTAAATTATTTTATTTGAATCCTTTTCTGTTTTTTGTGCAAATGTTGCCCGCTAAATGCTATGCTAAATGCTACGCTAGCTATCACAAATGCTTGTTTTGCTATGGTTCAAAAGCATATTTTGAAAATCTGAGATGACAGTGTTGTTAAGAAAAGGCTAAGCTTGAGAGCTAGCACATTCATTTCATTTCATTTGCGATTTTCATAAATAGTTGACGTTACGTTATGCTAATGAGCTTGAGGCTATAACTGGATACAGTTTTTTTTCATAGTCAAACGTGAACAAAACGGAGCGATTTGACCTACAGAAATAATATTTTTTTGAAAAACTGAACATTTGCTATCTAACTGAGAGTCTCCTCATTGAAAACATCTGAAGTTCTTCAAAGGTAAATGATTTTATTTGAATGAATTTCTTGTTTTTGTGAAAATGTTGCTGGCTGAATTCTAGGCTTATAGCTATGCTAGCTATCAACACTCTTACACAAGTGCTTGTTTAGCTATGGTTGAAAAGCATATTTTGAAAATCTGAGATGACAGATCTTATGTTTGCAACTCCCTTCTTTGCCATCCTCTTTTCCCAAGACGGCTTCCTAGTTTTGCTGTGATGCCTGCATTTCTTCAAAAATGCTACTCCCATCCTAAATTACCCATTATTCAAAATAACAATTGTTCTTAGAAGTCTGACATCAGCATTTGATCGTGTCTTTGTGCCATACAAGGACCTATGTATTGATGAGTCTCCCCCCCAGGTAGGCTGGCGTTCCGTCAATATCTTCCCTCCATAAAGCACAGGTTTGGGGTCAAGTTCTTTGTCATGTGCGACGTGAAGACAGGATTTGTCCAGGACATTATAGTTTACACAGGATCCACCACTGATATCCAACCTTATGAGGGGCATGGGGTGTCAGGGTCAGTGGTGATGACCATGCTGGCTCCTCATCTCAGCAAAGGGACACACTTTGCATGTGGACAAGTGATACAGCAGTCCCACACCCTTCCAGAATATGCTCTCCAACAGCACAGTGGCCTGTGGCACAGTCAGATCGAGCAGGAAGGGGATGCCAGCATTCGGATGCAGGAAGATGCAGAGAGGGGAGGTGGAGTTCAAGGAGAACAGTCAACAGCTGGCAGTAAAGTGTCATGACAATCGAGACGTCCATGTCCTTTCCACTGTCCATACAGCAACCATGTTGGCCACAGGGAAGGTGGACCACCTGACGGGAGCGAGAAAAATCAAACTAGACTGTGTGCTTGACTATAACCTCAAAATGGGGGCAGTGGATAAAGCGGACATGATGAACAGCTTTGTGGAATGAACACAGAAATTGACCAACTGGTACAGTATATGAAGATATTTTTCATCTGATCGACACTGCTGCCCTCAATGGCCACATAGTTCACCGCCAACTAACAGGTGAGATGATTACTGAACAAGGTATTTTTTGTAATTGGACGTACAGTTCAAGGACAGAAACTAATATAACGTAATAAGGCACTTACTTCGATAGAAACACACACATTTCCAAAGTTATTATTGGTCACGAAAACAACAAAGATTGCGATGTGGGCAACAGACTGAAAATGTGAACACTTGTGTGCAGATCCTGTTCTGACGGGAGATGTGCAAATGTCTGCACATCTTGAACTGCACAAACAATTTGGAAGTGCTTGGGGAATTTTGTCCGGGTCAGAAATGTCCAAAAAATGTATTGTCCGTAAAAGTAAAATGGACTACTTTGATGTGAATGAATGAGGAGGTGGAACACACCTCAATTCAAACTGTTCTTAGAAAAATAACTTGTTAGTGTCAGGACCCGGTTTCGAACCTGGGTCTCCGGAGTGAGAAACAGTCACTTAACCAACTGAGCCACGAATAGACAGCAGAACCCAGAAGATGAGGCAGACACAGCAGTACTTAAGACGGTGTATTTAATGAAGAAAAAATCCTAAAAATAAAAAATGGCAAATCCAAAAGGTGGAAGGAAAAACACAAAAAGACCTAAAAAGAAACTCACCAAAACTAAACAAAAACAAAAAAACAGAATACCACAAGAACGTTACCCGGAATCGACAAGAGCACACAGAACACTAGGGCAGGGTGCTAACATACAAACACAGAGCACAGAACTGAGGGAAACAAAGGGTTTAAATACAATCAGGGAAAAAGAGACACAGGTGCAAACAATAATGGGGGTCAAGGGAAAACACAGGGACAAAAAGCACAATGGGGACATCTACTGACAAACAACTGGAACAACCCTGGCCAAATCCTGACAGAATCCCCCCTAGGAACGGCTCCTGACGTTCCTACCAGCTCTCTCAGGGTGGAGGACCCTGAACTGACGAATGAGGTCAGGGTCCAGGATGTCTTTGGCAGGAACCCAGGAGCGCTCCTCAGGACCGTAGCCTTCCCAGTCCACCAGATACTGCCAGGACCGCTGCACCCGGCGGGAATCCAGTATCCGGTGGACGGTATAAGCCGGCTGGCCTCCAATGACACGAGGCGGAGGGGGAGGTCTGTCTGCCGGGACAAGGGGAGAAAAAACAACAGGTTTTAACAAAGACACATGAAATGTGGGATTAATCTTAAGGGATCTGGGTAAGTGTAGGCGATAAGAAACTGGGTTAACTCTCCTGGCAACCTTGAAGGGACCGATGTATTTTTGGGACAGCTTGCGAGACTCCACCCGTAGAGGTAAGTCTCTTGTGGAGAGCCAGACTCTCTGGCCGGGCGCAGGGTAGGCCCGGGACGGCGACGTCTGTTGGCTTGTTGTTGATACCTCTGTGAGGAACGCATCAGATTAAGACGGGTCTTCCTCCACATAAGCCGACAGCGTCTGACGAATCTCAAGGCTGAAGGCACACTGACTTCTGCCTCCTGGTCCGGGAACAATGGAGGAGCATAGCCAAACTGACACTCGTGCGGAGACATACCAGTGGAGGAGGAGCGCAAGGTGTTGTGCGCGTATTCGGCCCAAACAATAAAGGATGACCATGTGGACGGGTTGTCACGAGTCATACATCGGAGGGTGGTTTCCAGCTCTTGATTCATCCTCTCTGTTTGGCCGTTGGACTCCGGATGGTACCCTGAAGATAGACTGGCAGAAGCCCCCATGAGTTGGCAGAAGGCCTTCCAAAACCTTGAGGCGAACTGGGGACCTCTGTCAGAAACCACATCTTGAGGAATGCCGAAGACTCGGAACACATGATTAATTACCAACTCAGCCGTTTCCTTGGCAGAAGGTAACTTAGTCAGAGGGACGAACCTGGCCGCCTTAGAAAACCTGTCGATTATGACTAGGATAGTAGTATTGCCATGGGATGGAGGAAGTCCAGTAATAAAGTCCAATGAGATATGGGACCAGGGTCTGTGGGGAACAGGTAAAGGGTGAAGGAGTCCTTGAGGGCGGAGGTGAGAAGATTTGCCCTGGCAGCACACGGGGCAGGCATTGACGAAAGTGGCAACGTCTTCTCTTATGGTAGGCCACCAGAACTTACGCTGGATGAACTCCAAGGTGCGACCTACACCCGGATGACAGGTGAGGCGAGAGGAGTGCCCCCACAGAAGGACCTGAGTCCTCACTGCCTTGGGGACAAACAACCGATTGGCAGGGCCTCCTTTAGGGTCCGGTTCGCTAGCTTGAGCACGTCTCACGGTATCCTCAACTTGCCACGAGATCGGAGCCACAATCTTAGCAGCAGGAAGGACAGGCATGTCCGTGTCATCTCGAATGGCAGGAGCGTAGACTCGGGACAGGGCATCCGGTTTGAGATTCTTCGACCCGGGCCGATAGGTGAGGATAAACTGGAATCGATTGAAGAAAAGAGACCATCTAGCTTGTCTAGAGTTCAATCGCTTCGCCTGCTGGATATACTCCAGATTTTTGTGGTCCGTAAGCACTTGAAACGGGTGAGAAGCCCCTCGAGCCAGTGTCTCCATTCCTTCAATGCCATCTTAACCGCTAGGAGTTCACGATCCCCCACATCGTAGTTCCTCTCAGTCGGGGTAAGCCGGTGTGAGAAGAAAGCGCACGGATGAAGCTTCTTGTCTTCACCCTCTGAGACAGGACAGCTCCGACACCAACCTCTGATGCGTCTACCTCCACCACAAATGGTTCATCCGTAGTCGGTAGTATCAGGATGGGAGCAGAGAGGACGCGCTGCTTGAGTCCTTGGAAGGCCGTCTCAGCTTCTCTTCCCCAAAAAACCTTGCATTGCCACCTTTGGTTAAAGCTGAGAGAGGAGCTGCCACCAAACTGAAGTTCTTGATGAACTTGCGGTAAAAGTTTGTGAAGCCCAGGAAACGCTGAACATCCTTAACGGATTTGGGGGTGGGCCAATCCGCTACCGCCCCTACCTTCCTAGGGTCCATTTGGATTCGACCGGGTTCCACTACAAATCCCAGGAATTGTACTCGGGATGAATGGAATTCACATTTTTCCGGCTTAACGTACAGATGGCTGTCCAGGAGGCGTTTGAGTACTTGTCTGACATGCTTAGTGTGTTCTTGAAGGGAGCTCGAAAAGATGAGGATGTCATCCAAGTAAACGAACACAAATATGTTAAGCATATCCCTAAGCACATCGTTTATGAGCGCTTGGAACACCGCTAGGGCGTTGGTCAGGCCGAAGGGCATCACCAAGTATTCATAGTGACCAGTAGGCGTGTTGAAAGCGGTCTTCCACTCGTCACCAGGTCTGATCCGCACAAGATGGTATGCGTTCCGCAGGTCAAGCTTAGTGAAAACAACTGCTTCCTGGAGCAGCTCGAAGGCTGTGGCCATAAGGGGTAGCGGGTAACGGTTACAGACGGTTATGTCATTGAGTCCCCGGTAGTCGATGCAAGGACGTAACCCACCGTCTTTCTTGGCCACAAAGAAAAACCCTGCTCCCGCCGGGGAGGTGGATGGACGCATGAGGCCTGCTTCCAGAGAGTCCTTGATGTAGGTATCCATAGCAGCTCGTTCGGGTGGAGATAGGGAAAAGATCCGACCCCTGGGGGGCAAGTGCCCGGAAACAGGTCGATGGGGCAATCGTAAGATCTATGGGGTGGTAGCATGGTGGCCCTCTGTTTGCTAAACACCAGTTTGAGGTCATGGTAACACTCGGGAACTCGGGTCAGGTCGATGGATTCTAAAGACTCGGGAGTAGAACTCGGGAATTCTGGAAAATACAAGTAGCTTGGCACGTAGGACCCCACTGCTTGATAGTGCCCACAGACCAGTCGATGTGAGGGTTATGGCTGTGAAGCCAGGGGTATCCAAGGACGAGAGGGAACTCGGAACAGGAGATCAAATGAAAGTTCATCAATTCCTGGTGTTGTGAAACTGAAAGTCTCAAGGAGGTAGTGACATGAGTGACAAGTCCAGATCCCAAAGGGCTTCCATCCAATGTAGTAACCCTCATGGGGTCACTTAGAGGTTCAGAGGGAACGCCATTCTCCTTCGCCCAGACACCATCCATGAAGTTACCTGCGGCTCCAGAGTCTACCAAGGCTTGAAGGTGAAGCTTGTGGTTGTCCCAGGAGAGGGTGACTGGAATGAGCAGACGGGAGTTGGACGGATGGGAGGAGGTTATGTTTCCCGTTACAGTTCCCCCCGGTCTGTACGGGACAGAGCGTTTCCCTGGAGCCCGGGACACGTGGAACGGAAATGGCCCGGTTTGCCGCAATATAGACAGCGTCGCTCCTCATCCGGCGGTCTCTCTCAGCCTGGGAGATGCGTCCAATCTGCATGGGTTCGGGTGGAGCCAGTGATGATAAAGGTGGGGACTCGGAGCTGGGACTGATAGGGGCTAGAGGTCTACGGTTGAGTTCTCTCTCTCAGACGCTGGTCAATGCGTGAGGCCAACTTGATCAGGGACTCGAGATTGTCCGGTGGTTCCCGAGTGGCCAGTTCATCTTGGATAGTGTCGGAAAGGCCTTTCAGAAAGCACACCGTGAGCGCCTCGTTGTTCCAGCCACTCGCTGCTGCCACCGTGCGGAACTGGATGGCATAGTCCGTCACGCTGCGCCAACCTTGATGGAGAGTCAGGAGCTGTTTGGCTGAGTCAGAACCACTGCTTGGGCCTTGAAACACTCGTTTGAATTCCTCAGCAAAGGCAGAGTAGCTGGCACAGCAGGAACTATGGGCATCCCACACAGCAGTAGCCCAGGCCAGGGCTTTTTCCGACAGCAGGGTGATGATATATGCGATCTTAGACCGGTCGGTGGGAAACGACGAGGGTTGCAGCTCAAAGGAGAGAGAACATTGAGTGAGAAACCCTTTACAAGCACTTGGATCACCTGAGAACCGTTGGGGAGGTGGAAGACGAGGTTCAGCCAGGGGGTTAACTGCCATGGGTACGTGAACTTGAGGTACTGGGACGGGAACTGTTGCCGGGGTAAGTCGATCAGACATTTGCTTAATGGAAGTCAGCATCTCCGACAGAAGATGAGAATGTCTTGCCATTAAGGCCTCTTGCTGAACCAGGGCGGCTTCGTGGCGTTGGACAGTCTCCTGGTGGTGGGACAGCGTGGCAAAAAGGTCCTGGGAACTGGCTGCCTCTGGGTTCATTTTTGGCTCTGTGTTTCTGTCAGGACCCGGTTTCGAACCTGGGTCTCCGGAGTGAGAAACAGTCACTTAACCAACTGAGCCACGAATAGACAGCAGAACCCAGAAGATGAGGCAGACACAGCAGTACTTAAGACGGTGTATTTAATGAAGAAAAAATCCTAAAAATAAAAAATGGCAAATCCAAAAGGTGGAAGGAAAAACACAAAAAGACCTAAAAAGAAACTCACCAAAACTAAACAAAAACAAAAAAACAGAATACCACAAGAACGTTACCCGGAATCGACAAGAGCACACAGAACACTAGGGCAGGGTGCTAACATACAAACACAGAGCACAGAACTGAGGGAAACAAAGGGTTTAAATACAATCAGGGAAAAAGAGACACAGGTGCAAACAATAATGGGGGTCAAGGGAAAAACACAGGGACAAAAAGCACAATGGGGACATCTACTGACAAACAACTGGAACAACCCTGGCCAAATCCTGACAGTTAGAAAATCATTTGAAATTGACAAGTTGAAAACAGCCTATAAATAAAAACAGGCTGCTTGCCTTGGTTTGAGGGCAGTGCGGATTAAATGTACTATTGCGTAACAATCACATTCTGGAATTGAGAACATTCTAACATCACGTGCATAAAGAACTGAGGCGCTGAGGCGACCGTTAGATATATTTGGAACTCACGCATGAAAAGGTTGTTTGCCTGCATTAAAGTCCCCGTCCACTAGGAGCACCACTTCTGGATGAGCATTTTCTTCTTTTCTTATGGATCCTTGAGTGCGGTCTTAGTGCCAGCGTCAGTTTGTGGTGGTAAATAGATGGCTACGAAAAATATAGATGAAAACTCTCTTGGTAGATAGTGTGGTATACAGCTTATCATGAGGTACTCTACCTCAGCTGAGCAATACCTTTAGACATTTGCGCGACAGATGTTATTGACAAATAGACAAACACCGCCACCTCTTGTCTTCCCGGACGTAGCTGTTCTGTCCTGCCGATGCACAGAATACCCACCCAACTGTATTTTATCCATGTTGTCGTACAGCCACGACTCGGTGACACATAAGATATCACAGTTTTTAATGTCCCGTTGGTTGGATAGTCTCGAACGGAGCTCTTCCAGTTTATTCTCCAGTGATTTCCCATTGACCAATAGAATGGATGGTATAGGCGGGTTACCCACTCGCTGACAAATTCTCTCAAGGCACCCTGATCTGCGCCCCCTGTATTTTCATATTTTCTTCATGTCAATGACGGGGATGTGGGCCTTGACTGGGAGCAACATTATACCCTTTGCATCAGACTCATTAAAGAAAAAATCTTCGTCCAGTTCGAGTTGAGTAATTGAGGCAGAATCAGAAGACAGTAGAGAGGATTTAGCAGAAGGTAGAGATTATAGGATAGAAGAGAGTGTAGTGGGAGAGAGAGTTAAGATTGAGATGGTGCATTACCATCTGGGTAGGGGCTGAGTGGGTAGGTTTGAAGGAGAGAAAAAGAAACAAAGTAGTGGTCATAGACATGGAGGGGGATGCAGTGAGATCAGTATGTAAACAGCCTCTAGTAAAGATGAGGCTAAGCTCATTGCCTGCCTTGTGAGTGTGAGGGGACTGGGAAAGGGTGAGGTCAAAAGAGGAAAGGTGTGGAAATAAAGGAATCAAAGTCAGGCATCAGGAGACTGAAGTAACCCAGTACAATGAGTGGTGAGCCATTGTCGGGAAATGATCTTATCAAAGTGTCAAGGTCATTGAGGAACTCTCCAAGGGCACCTGATGGGCGATAGATGACAACAATGTAAAGCTTGAGTGAACAAGTGACAGTGACAGCATGAAATTCAAATGAGGAGATAGACAGGGAAAAAGAGAAAATCTCCACTTGAAAATCTCCAAATGTGTAGCCCTGTTCCACCACTGCGATGACCAGATGCTTTCGGACTATGAGAGAACACGTAGTCAGATGATGATAGAGCAGCTGGAGTAGCAGTGTTCTCTGGGGAAATCCATGTCTCCGTCAGGGCCAAAAGGTGTATGGATTTAAGGGCAGTTCCAAATGCTGACAGAGACTAGGAATTCCATATGGGTTGTTAATTAGAAGGGTTGCAGCCATGAGGTGGGGAACGTTTGTAAAACCCTTACTAACAATGCAGATAGATTTGTTTTAAATAATAGGAAAATAATAACATGAGGAATAAATAATCTGTAATGATAACTTTGCTATATAGATGGGGTACCAGTACCGAGTCGATGTGCAGGGGTACAAGGTAATTGAGGTAGACATGTACAGTACCTTCAGAAGGTATTCACACCCCTTTACTTTTTCTACATTTTGTTGTGTTACAGAGTGGAATTTAAATGCATTTAAATGTATTTTTGTGAATGATCTACACAAAATACTCTGTAATGTCAAAGTGGGAGAAAAAAATCTAACGTTTGAAGAACAATAATAAACGCTAACATGTTAGAATCACCTTTGGCAGTGATTAAAGCTGTGAATGTTTCAGGGTAAGTCTAAGAGCTTTACACACCTGCGCAAGTAGTGGACAATTAACAGTTCAGACAGCAATGATTAACTAGGTAACTAGAGAGACAACACTTCAAATCACCAAGACTATACCAATAACAAGTTATTGAAACAAAAAGTATACTCCGCTATTATTGTAGGAACAGTTGAGGTACCTTCCCAGCTATAGATGGAGCTATACATCGAGTGTATAACATTAGGAACACCTGAACTTTCCATGATGTACTGTAGACTGAGCAGGTGAATCCAAACGACAGCCATGATCCCTTATTGATGTCACCTGTTAAATCCACTTCAAATCAGTGTAGATTAATGGGAGGAGACAGGTTAAGGGTGAATGGGCAAGACAAAATATTTAAGTGCCTTTCAACAGGGTATGGTAATAGGTGCCAGGCCCACCGGTTTGAGTGTGTCAAGGAATGCAACACTGCTTGTTTTTTTACAAGCTCAATGGTTTCCCGTGTGAATTAAGATTGGTCCATCACCCAAAAGGTTTCCAGACGACTTGACACAACTGTGGGAAGCATTGGAGTCAATATGGGCCAACATATCTGTGGAATACTTTCAACACCTTGTAGAGTCCATGCCTCAATGAATTGTGTGTTCCTAATGTTTTGTACACTGTGTAGATGAACACATTATAATACAAAAAAACAGTCTTGTGCTTCTATTGACAGTCTGATCCACTTATAAAGAAAATATGTCCCTTCATGTCAGTATCATTTGTTTTAATTTCTGATCCAGAAAATAACTTACAAAAGCCATGTCAGTAGCTTGTGTGCTTGCAGTCAGCCTTTGTAACAATGATTCTTCTTTTCGTTTTGACCTGAAAAGATGTCATCCTTGCATTCTACGGACAGAAAATGACATTGTTACCAAAAGACAGCACAGATGTAGTGATAGACAAAAATGCTGTTGAGGCTTATTTCATGAAGCCTAAATGAGCATTATTATTAAGTTGTATGGTTAATGTGGAGACTTTGTGCAGATCTCACAAAGGCTATTGACACAATGGCTGGTCGCCATGGCAATAGCCTTGCGGCCGGAGTGGGCTCAAGGCCGAAGGGGCTTGATTATATACTGGCCAAACAGAGAAGGCAAATATAATATCTCTGGGTGTAAATGCCAGTCATTGATTAGATATGATTGAGCCACATCAGCAGGGCTGTATGTGCATGAGAACATACACCTGCTGCCAAGTGTGGATTCCACTCTAGGTTATAGGTGGGGAATGAGAAAGGTGAAGATTAAAAGCATTGCTCTGGAAGTAACAGTCCTAGATCCACTTCTATACAGCACAGCCTTATGTTAAGTATTTCAATCTTAATTCTTTTTTAATTCACAGAAGGAACAGTGTTTATATAATTTCCAATCATGTCTGGCACATTATAGTTGTAATGTATTTTCCTCATTACATCCCATGTTAATTAGAAATGCAAAACTGTATGTCCCAATATGCTTGTGTGTAGCTGTGAATGTAAAACATGAAAATCCCAAGCAGCCAGCCCATATGTATTGATGCGTATGATCAACTATTTTATGTTATAACAACCCTATACACTAAAACAAGTGACATGTTAGACAACTGCAACCTCTAAAATGTTATGATCTTGTGGCTAGCAAGTAGCAACTAATGTTGCTTCAGAAAGATTTCTGAGCCAGAAAATATTTAGCATTGTTCAACATATAGAAAGCCAGCCAATAACTTTAGTTTGCTAGCTATGAACTGGAAAATGTTTTAGTTATAAATTAACTAGTTCGCTAGCTAATAATAGGCTGAACATTTCCTTATCCCGTTGAAGTTATTCATTTTCCTTCTTGGATGTCTTTGTACTACCCATGTTCACTTCTGGCAAGTTTCCTCAGATTCTGAGCAAATATTGCATTTTACATGGCCTCCTGTAAATGTCAGTCATGCTACGAGTCTCTAGCCTTTAATTGGGGAATTATCTGCATTGCCAAACTGCTTCTCCTCCGTTAGCGATGTGCTGCGCATGGTGGATTGACACACTTGGTTTACACTATCCTCATTCACATTAGAGGCATCAGTGAAGGAGGGGTGAATGTCATAGCAAAAGGCTAGCATGAAATTAACCATATCCAAGTAAAATGGGTACAAAGAACCATGTTCTTGGCTAGATATGGCCAGCTAGCATGCTAGCATACAGAAGCTTTATTTCATGCAAAGTGCTAGGTACTATGTCAACTAATGCGCAATGATTATAAGCAATGGCTATTGGTAGGCATTAGCAATATTGGAAAGCACAGGTGTTTTTTTGATCAGGTAGAAAGAAAATGAAGGCAATGGTTTTATACCTTTAATTGTGACTCGTTTCAGGAAACTAGGCATATGTTGCAGGTACCTATTTCACAGGAGAGTCATTTGAATGCATTTTTAATCCAAAATGCTTTTTTTGGCAGAAATGCCTTCTCGAACATGTGAACTTTCATGTGCCTTATTAACGGACTTTGAATAAAATTGTTAAATTACGAGTCCAGTTGGTTTAGCCATAGAAAAAGTCAGCAACCTTCCCACTAGCGTTGATGAGTGGGCTGGACATGCCAAGAGATGATGTCACGACTTCCACCAGAGGTGGCTCCTCTTCCTGTTCGGGCGACGCTCGGCGGTCGTTGTCGCCGGCCTACTAGCTGCCACTGATCATTTTTCATTTTTGGGGGTTATGTCTGTTTTGTGTTTCACCTGGTTTCATTTTGGTTAATTAGGGGGGATATTTATCTCGACATTTCCTTTGGGTTTTTGTGCAGGATTGTTTTCATTTGACTGTCAGTTTGGGTTGCGTTTTCGTTAGTTCATGTTTAACAGGTGGTTTTTCCCTGGACTGTGTCTGAGTGGGGTTTTGTGGCTACTGTTGTAGTCCGGTGTCCTGTTATTTTTGAGCTGGTTTATTTAATAACAACCTTTTCATTCGGAACTTGTTTCTCCTGCACCTGACTCCACATCCACATCTCCCTGGGGAGTTCTGACAGATGAGTTCAGATTGGTCTGCCATATAGCATGCTTCTGTCTACTTGTGCTGGTCAGTATGTGTAGGTAATCCTGTCTAAAGCAGCTTTATTTTTTATTTTTTATATATCTTGTAGTAGAACTGCATAAGTGTTGCTCTCCACTTTCTGGACGACAAAGTTTTGAAATCAGTGGAATTAGAGTATGATAGCTAAGGAGATGGAGAAAACACCTGACTCCAGATTGCATCTTCAAACTAAGGGCAACCATGGCATCTGTGAAATGGAGAGGCGTCCATCCATGATGTACAGTGGGGCAAAAAAGTATTTAGTCAGCCACCAATTGTGCAAGTTCTCCCACTTAAAAAGATGAGAGAGGCCTGTAATTTTCATCATAGGTACACTCATTTTGACAGACAAAATGAGAAAAACAAATCCAGAAAATAACCATTTTTAATGAATGTTTTTGCAAATTATGGTGGAAAATAAGTATTTGGTCAATAACAAAAGTTTATCTCAATACTTTGTTATATACCCTTTGTTGGCAATGACAGAGGTCATACGTTTTCTGTAAGTCTTCACAAGGTTTTCACACACTGTTGCTGGTATTGTGGCCCATTCCTCCATGCAGTTATCCTCTAGAGCAGTGATGTTTTGGGGTTGTTGCTGGGCAACACAGACTTTCAACTCCCTCCAAAGATTTTCTATGGGGTTGAGACCTGGAGACTGGCTAGGTCACTCCAGGACCTTGAAATGCTTCTTATGAAGCCACTCCTTCGTTGCCCGGGCGGTGTGTTTGGGATCATTGTCATGCTGAAAGACCCAGTCACGTTTAATCTTCAATGCCCTTGCTGATGGAAGGAGGTATTCACTCAAAATCTCACGATACATGGCCCATTCATTCTTTCCTTTACACCGATCGGTCGTCCTGGTCCCTTTGCAGAAAAACAGCCTCAAAGCATGATGTTTCCAACCCCATGCTTCACCGTAGGTATGGTGTTCTTTGGATGCAACTCAGCATTCTTTGTCCTCCAAACACGATGAGTTGAGTTTTTACCAAAAAGTTATATTTTGTTTCATCTGACCATATGACATTCTCCCAATCTTCTTCTGGATCATCCAAATGCTCTCTAACAAACTTCAGACGGGCCTGGACATGCACTGGCTTAAGCAGGGGGACACGTCGGGCACCGCAGGATTTGAGTCCCTGGCGGCGTAGTGTGTTACTGATGGTAGGCTTTGTTACATTGGTCCCAGCTCTCTGCAGGTCATTCACTAGGTCCCCCCGTGTGGTTCTGGGATTTTTGCTCACCGTTCTTGTGATCATTTTGACCCCACGGGGTGAGATCTTGCATGGAGCCCCAGATTGATGGAGATTATCATTGGTCCCATAGTTGATTTCTTCAAACCAAGCTGCTTACCTATTGCAGATTCAGTCTTCCCAGCCTAGTGCAGGTATATAATTTTATTTCTGGTGTCCTTTGACGGCTCTTTGGTCTGGGCCATAGTTGAGTTCGGAGTGTGACTGTTTGAGGTTGTGGGCAGGTGTCTTTTATACTGATAACAAGTTCAAACAGGTGCCATTAATATGGGTAACGAGTGGAGGACAGAGGAGCCTCTTAAAGAAGAAGTTACAGGTCTGTGAGAGCCAGAAATCTTGCTTGTTTGTAGGTGACCAAATACTTATTTTCCACCATAATTTGCAAATAAATTCATAAAAAATCCTACAGTGTGACTTTCTGGATATTTTTCCCTCATTTTGGCTGTCATGGCAGACCAATGTATATGTGTAAGATAGTCTAGCTAGCTCCATTTTCAGATATTACACATTTTTAACTTTGACAAAGTTGTTTTCATTTCGAGTTAAAGTGTACTGTTAGCTAGCTAACTAACATTAGCTGAATAGCTCACAAGCTAACGTTAAGTGTATGATCTTATTATTCTTATCTCAGAGCCATTTTCTTTGCCAGTTATAGACTAATGTTAGCTAGCTAACATTGAACCTGGTTGGTTACATACCTACAGATTCATGCAGGGTAGTAATGTCATGAGTTGCGATTATGGTTCATTGTTTACCTAGCTAGCTAGCTACATGTCTTGACAAAAGACTCCACTATGCAAGTAAACATTTCAATAGAATGTCACTGCGACAACTGTTGATAGACGTAGCTGGTAAATTCGCTCTGGCTTTCTACTCCGATTTCAGAGCACTCTTGCCTGAGTGTGCCAGAGAGCAGAATAACTGACAAATTTACGAGCGTGCAACACCTGTTAAATATGGCCGGTGTCAGCAAGCGTTGGCAAAAAAGCGTAAATATTTGCCAGCAGCACAGTTGCAGTCACCAACGCTCTGGATAACATAAAAACAGCCTAACCAGTTCTGCTAGGGCGAGTAAAACGGTCAGTGAAAGGTTCACTCTTGTTAGCTTGAGTGCTTGACGTTAGGACAGAACACTCGGATTACCCTTAAAGAAATGGGTGGGGCTAAAGCTTAAGAGTGTGTGAACGATGCAGAATGGGTGTAGACAAAGAAGAGGTCTCTAGTAGGTACCAAAACATTCAAAGTTGATCAACTTTCAAAGCAGAATTACTTTCCCATTGTTCCTCAAATGCAGTGTATGATATACCATTTTGTAGCTCTGTGTGTCTTCTTTTATCCAATGTAAAAAAAAAACACCAAATCAAGGCGGTCAATCACTAATTGCACAGCTGTTCAAGACTTTTTTTAAAGTCCTACCATACTACAGATACTACAGATCACATCTAAGCTGTGTATTCACCCATCAGGGTTTCCTAAAGCCTGTGCTTGACAGCTATGGTTTCTCCCCTAGAGGCATCACATCAGTCTATCCAGCGCACTGTAGTTGTGCCACCTTAGGGGTTACTCAGGATTGTTGTCTCTCCCTGCTCCTCTTTCCTCTGCCACGTCCAGACCACCTAGGATTATGAATATCTTTGCATCTTCGTTTGAGTGTGATATGGGAAGCCCAACCTCTATACTCTCTACTGTAAGGTATGACACACCTCACCCTTTTTACTTAGCGATCAGAAGGGTGTCTATGTCTCTTGGCCTGCCGTGAGGCCCTCTTTGACAGGGTATGTGTGAGGTTTTATGGGCTTCCTTCTCTCCCCCAGGTAACAGGGTTAAGTAAAATGTTGTATGCTTTCAAAAGCTTTTCCCCCCCACTACCTGAAAAATTTGCCAGAAAAGTATTCGTTGATATCACCATTACTGTCCCATTAATCCACAACAATTCATTACAATGTAAAGAGGGAACGTTCTGCATACAGTAATACTTGAAAGTAGGCTGTTGTAAACATGTTACTTTCCCAGAACTGGAATTGATTGGAATTGATTGATACAAGTTATTGTACCTTATGATGAGGAGGTTGTGATTGAGGTTATGGTTGCTGAGGCGGTGAGGAGAATTGAGATGACTTGACAGAGACTAGCAATTGGGAGGAGGAAGGGGAGTCATTAAAACCCTAGTTCAATGGACTACCAATGTGCAAAAAAAGGTCAATATCAGGGGATCTCTTTATCTGTATATTTCTGGATATCTGACATTTTATTAGATATAAGGAGTAGACATGGTCCAGATACACATGTTCCTTAATTTCATATAAGGAGCTAGGATATTCTTCGTGAATAGGACAGTTTCTACATTCCTCCAATCCGGGCCTCAGAAATGTCCCTGCTACCGTATGAGTCCAGGTAGATATCTGGGGTGAGATACGTTCAAGACACGCATCTGATACACATGCACCCGCTTACATATTTGTAGAATATTCTAACTCCAGAAAGGGCATGCGTAAACATGCTGATATATCTAAGCCTTTATACTTAATAAGCATGAACGAATCCACATATTTGCAGAAATGTATATACAGTCAGTCTTTGTCAACTTTATTTGGCCTATTTGGCCTTTCAAGGGAGCTTTTCCTAGCCACCGTGCTTCTAGACCTGCATTGCTTGCTGTTTGGGGTTTTAGGCTGGGTTTCTGTACAGCACTTTGAGATATTAGCTGATGTACGAAGGGCTATATAAATACATTTGATTTGATTTTGATTTGAAAATAGGATATCACATATCTCCGGATATTCAATGAGTCCATATCAAGCCATATAAAATGTCTATGTGTGATACTCGGAGTAATCCCAAAATAATATATGTCTAAAAGACACATTTGGATTCAGAATTTGACAGGAGAAAGTGCAAATCCCAAAAAACTCAATATGCATTGGAAATGGTCTGTATTCTCTAGAATTTCAAAAGCACGGACCCTGTAACGAATTCCCCTCCTGGATGTTACAATAAATTACATCTTGTTTTTGGCTGGTGCCAAGTTGTCTAGGTCTAACCCATCCTTATCCGCTCTTGCTCATCATGTGGCTTCTGGGAGTAGGAGCTACCTCACCTTATCAGAACTCAGGATAAGACCCAGATGCAGACAGCTAGAGTCACAGATGTATATTGACCCAAACAGGGGACAGTCAAAAGACCGGTCAAAGGCAGGCAGAGGTCCGTAATCCAGGGTACAGTCAATAAAGTACAGAACGGCAGGCAGGCTTGGGGTCAGGACAGGCAGAGGTTCGTAAACTGGTCAGAGTCATGCAGGTACAGAACGGCAGGCAGGCTCAGGGTCAGGTCAGGCAGAACAGGGGAAACAGCACTTGCGAAAGCAGGGAGACGGGAAAACATGCTGGTAAGACCTGACAAGATAAGACGAACTGGCAACAGACAAACAGAGAACAACATGCATAAATACACTTGGGATAATGAGAAGACACGTGCAGTGGGTGAAGACAAGCACACCTGATGGATATTACCATGCCACACTGATAAACGCCCACCGGTGTCGACTTGGATATTACCCCTGCCGATCTTCACATCTTTTGTGATGCCTTCGAGAGGACTTACGGCTCTGTGGCCTACCTATGTGTAACAGATGTGCAGGAACACACACATTTCCTTCCTGCAAGCAAGATCCAGGGTGTCCAAAGAAGGAGCTCACTATGCCACGCCTCCAGCTGAATCTAGCTCTTACTTGGGCACAGGTCTCTGACTCTGTACGGAGCTGTCTGTGCCCCTGGGGCAGATCACTCTATGGTCTGACTGAGCTGTGCTCCTGGAGGTACGTGGACACTGCTAACAACCCTGCCGACGACATCACCAGGGGTAAAACTCAGAGAGCTCTCCTTGCTTGGGCAGTGGAGCATGGGCCCTCTGTTCCTTACTCAGCCCACAGATACTTGGCCTGATACACCGCTGCCTCCTGCCAAGGTTCCATACCCAGAGGAACTTAAGAAGGGAATCTTCTGTAGCCTTATCACTGTGGATAAGGATACTCCTCTGCCTGACCCGCTGCAGTACCAGACGTGGGGTGATTTGGTGGCGTTGACCTATCTCTCCCTGCACGGAGTGGCAGCGCCAGACCTGCCCCCTTACTCTCACACTGACACTGAGGTGTTCCTGCTCAGTAAGGTGCAACAGGACGTTTTCCCTGAGGATTACAAGCTGCTGCATGCCAGTGAGTCTGTTCTCTCCTCCAGCCATCTCTCCTCTCTGTCAAGTCTTCCATACAGGTTGTAAGGGAATTCACCCCCGTAGTGGACAAAAATGAATGGCAAATTATTGGCATAGTACAAACCATGTACACATTGGTCAATACCACCCAAATCGGCGTTGATTCATGCAAAGTTTACTTCAAATGCCATATGGCTATTGCCAGTTGTAACACTTCAAAAATCCAACAGGTGGCGTGTGCGCTCCACCGTGGTTTTTCATATTGATATTCGACTCCAAGTCAACATCCAAAAGCCAAATTTTGAAAAAATGGATTTTTTGTCAAAAACTTATCACCCCTTAAAAAAGTGCTTTCTGGACCGTTTTTTGAAATTCTTTCGCTTTTTTTGTCAATTACACATGTGTAAGAACTGTATGAATATACTTTTGTCCAATTTTATTATCATTATTTTTTTATTTTTTTAACTTGCGCATTATTGCATGTGTTTTGTCCATCTGCAATATGATTTCATAGGAAGTCAGAAGTCAAAAGTCAATAATTGCAAAATTTCATAAAAAACTTCACACACCCCTAAAAAAGTGCTTTCTGGACCGTTTTTCAATTTTTTTTTCGAATTTTGTGTCAGTTACACACGTATAAGAACTGTATCAACATACTTTAGTCATATTTTATTATCCTAATGTTTTTTTGTTTTTTTTTACTTGTGCATAAGGCATATGTTTTGTGGGGGCCAAATGTCATAAGAAATTTGACATGCTCAAAAATCCTTCAGAAATGCCAAATTGACTGGCCTGATGAACTCGGGATGGCCGGGCAGTGATTGTTGTTCCTTTCAATCACTCGTGGTGTTGATTTCATCGTGTCCATTTGTTTATGTTTTCTCACTTTTGCAAAGTCACTGTGCATTTGCAATATGGTTAACTGGGCATTCACCATCACCAATTTGTCATGCTATAAAAATCGTGCAGGAATGCCAAATTGACTGGCCCGATGAACTCGGGATGGCTGGGCAGTGATTCTGGTACCTCTCCATCGCTCGTTTGGGTTGATTTCAGAATGTCACTTTTGGTGATGGTACCTCACTGTTAAAACATATTGCAAATGTTTTCTCACTTTTGCAAAGTCACTGAAAATTTGTGCAGGAATGCCAAATTGACTGGCCCGATGAACTCAGGATGGCTTGGCAGTGATTCTGGTACCTCTCCATCGCTCGTTAGGGTTGATTCCAGAATGTCCATTTGGTGATGTTTCCTACTCTTGCAAAGTCACTGTGCATTTGCCATATGGTTAACTGGGCAGTCACCATCACCAATTTGTCATGCTATAAAAATCGTGCAGGGATGCCAAATTGACTGGCCCGATGACCTCGGCATGGCTGGGCAGTGATTCTGGTACCTCTCCATCGCTCGTTTGGGTTGATTTCAGAATGTCACTTTTGGTGATGGTACCTCACTGTTAAAACATATTGCAAATGTTTTCTCACTTTTGCAAAGTCACTGAAAATTTGTGCAGGAATGCCAAATTGACTGGCCCGATGAACTCAGGATGGCTTGGCAGTGATTCTGGTACCTCTCCATCGCTCGTTAGGGTTGATTCCAGAATGTCCATTTGGTGATGTTTCTCACTCTTGCAAAGTCACTGTGCATTTGCCATATGGTTAACTGGGCAGTCACCATCACCAATTAGTCATGCTATAAAAATCGTGCAGGGATGCCAAATTGACTGGCCCAATGACCCCGGGATGGCTGGGCAGTGATTCTGGTACCTCTCCATCGCTCGTTTGGGTTGATTTCAGAATGTCACTTTTGGTGATGGTACCTCACTGTTAAAACATATTGCAAATGTTGTCTCACTTTTGCAAAGTCACTGAAAATTTGTGCAGGAATGCCAAATTGACTGGCCCGATGAACTCGGGATGGCTTGGCAGTGATTCTGGTACCTCTCCATCGCTCGTTAGGGTTGATTCCAGAATGTCCATTTGGTGATGTTTCTCACTCTTGCAAAGTCACTGTGCATTTGCCATATGGTTAACTGGGCAGTCACCATCACCAATTTGTCATGCTATAAAAATCATGCAGGAATGCCAGATTGACTGAACCGATGAACTCGGGATGGCTGGGCAGTGATACTGGTACCTCTCCATCGCTCGTTATGGTTGATTTCAGAATGTCGCTTTTGGTGATGGTACCTCACCGCTTAAGCATATTGCAAATGGACAAGAGTCACCTGCAAGTCACCGTCCATCAGTCAATTTGATATCATTCTGACACCAAACTGATACAAACTGACACCAAACCCACTTTTCCCAACTCGTTTAGGAGCCAAGTATAACATACTTCAGAGCTGGCCCAAAATTCACAACGCCTTCGGTACAAAACATAAAAAAACCATAAAACACATAGTTACTTTCTAGCTGCGGGGCCAGTTCGGACATTATGTGTAGTCCTATGTGAGGCGACCCCGAATCCCGAGTTTCGGCTCGATAGGTCATTTGGTGTCCGAGTAAAAGCCTAATTGGTGCTGAAAATCCACTTTTTTCCATGCCTTGCTACGGGGTCCTTGAATGAGCTATCGGACAGAAACGTTGGGTTCTGTCTCTATGGGCCGAGACGGTCACAATGCACCTAGTCTTGTGTCTCTGGGACATTTCTAAATGTCGCCATTTTCGTAATGGTCAAAATGAATTGAAGTCATTGCAAATGTTCGACGCTGTTTCTCGGTCCGAGAACCTTCTAGAGCGCCGTAACTCACCACGCACTATCGACCTGAGGTCTAGAACAGGATTCTAAAGTTTCGGAACTCTAGGTCTGACGGTTCTTTTTTAGCTCGAACAAAGCTAACTATTGGAGGCACTGTCAGTCTCTACACACCCCAATACGTCCCTCCATCCAAGTTGGGTATCTGTGTGATTTATTTTTCCTTTGAATTTTTATGGGAAAACTGACTGATTTACAGTTCATGGGGGTTGTCTAATCACACATATGAAGTTTTGGACAGATCTGATTTTTTATAACCCTTCCAAACAGCCCCTGAGACACCAATTATGGCACTTCCGGTTGGCACAGGAAGCTATAAATAAACACATATCTTGATTGACATAGAAACCTACAGAATCCTGAGTTTTAAGTCTTTAAGTTGAGAATTGACTGATCTACACAGGGTTGAATAATGCAGAGTCATTTCTACCTTTGGAGGTGATGTACATCCAAATACCTTTTGGGTCAATTTAACCACTTCCGGTTGCTCCAGGAAGCTTAGAATCGACACAGGTAGACCTCATAGTGGTCTGATGGAATGTCATAGAAGACAGGTTCATACAGCATTCATAACCCATATAGACCCCAGGTTGTATTTAGGGGAGCAGGCAATGTATTCCTATGGGGAGAGAAGTCAATGCACACTGTTTTTATGTAAACACCTTCTTTTAACTGTGAAAGGTTAATACCACACAGTCAAGGTTAGGCTTGCACAGATCGGGAGGACCTTAGGAACAGTCCTGTGGTTGAATTGTCTTTCTAAACCTAACTCTTCCGCCGCTGTCACCCAAAATCAAATGACATTGTGGTGCAGGCTTCATTGTGGGCCTATTTTTCTCATGGTCGCTGCGCTTAGACCGTGCGAGCTACGGTCAAGCAGGATATCTCGTTGAACTCGGCACGGCCTTGGGATTATGTTTATGCCATTGCCTGCTCTCTGTGTCTTTAAACACCACGCTTTGTCACTCCATCCTTGCTGTGTGTGTGTGTGAGAGCTTTTCTTTGACATCTGTTGGGAGAAATGACTGATTTACAGTTCATGGGGGTTGCCTAATCACACATATGAAGTTTTGGACAGATCTGATTTTTTTAACCCTTCCAAACAGCTCCTGAGACACCAATTATGGCACTTTCGGTTGGCACAGGAAGCTATAAATACACACATGTCTTGATTGACATAGAAACCTACAGAATCCTGAGTTTTAAGTCTTTACGTTAAGAACTGAGTTATTTACGGAGGGTTTAGTGAGTGTGTGTTATTTCAGAAAATAATAGAAAATCACAGAAATGTCGCAGAGCTCCGCAGCACACTTTAAAAATATTCGTATGAACACCCTGCAACTGGATCTGTAACCGTTGAAAAAAAAACCACCTATATCTGAACATCACAATCTGGTCATCGTACGATTTCTCTTAAATGACGATAGATAAATGGCTGATTTTTTTATTGACACCGGAGGCTCCTTGACTTTGACGTGAAGTGAAAAAATCATTTCTCTATTTTCATTTTGGACCTTTAATCCCAGAAATATGGCCATAACTCAAAAACCGTTGAGGCCTAGACGCCATCTTGTTCGGGGCCATCTGCCCATTATGCCAAACCTACGCTCACCAAGTTTCGGCTTCGAAATATTTTCAGTTTTCGAGATATGGCCCGTCGTGATTCGGGATGTTTTGTCCAATAGCAATATGATTGCTTATGCCCTCTTGTGGGATCTTCCGGCATAGCGGAAAAATGGACCAAAATTTGATTATTTTATAAAACGAAAACCGAATGTCCGACAAAGTTCATTTGATGACTTCCCGGTAGGTCTGGCCCTGCCGCTCGGCCCGACGCCGTCCCCGAATTTTAAAAATGTTTTCGGACGTCTAGTAAGGGACCGTACGTTTCCAATATGGACTTTCTCACTAACCATACGGTGATTGTCAAAAAGTTCCCTTAAGGTATGTACTGGGGATCAGACCATGTCTGCGGAGGTGCTGTGCACCGTTCTTGTGGAGGTTGAGGGCATACTGAACTCTAAGCCACCAAGATATTTTTTCCTTTGATGAAGTTGACCCAGAACCTGTCATCCCTAACCTTCTCCTGATGGGACGGCAGGATGCCTCCCTCCCCCAGGCTGGGTATACGGACAGTGACCTGTTGGGGCGGTGGATGTGGAAGCACAGCCAGGTGCATGCCGACCACTTCTGGTCCAATTTCCTGAAAGATTACTTACCCTCGCTGCAGGTGCGTTAGAAATGGTGTAATCCTGCTGTTAACCCGCTGAATGTGGGTCAAGTGGTAATGATCATTGACCCCCAGATCCTCCGGGCACTGTGGCAAGATGAGAGGTCAGATGTTAGGGTAGGCAACAAACTCTATAAGCTATCTGTTGAAAATCTGGTCGAGCTGCCTCAGCTCTCATCAGACCCTTAAGACATTGCTGAGTGGATTCTTTCTCTTGTGATGCATATGCTGCTCATATGCAGGGGCGGCCATGTAAGGAATTCCCGCTCCTGGATGTTAGGAAAAGTTACAACTTGTCTATCTCATTTGGCTGGTGCAGAGTTGTCCAGGTCCCATCCTTCCCCCCCTCTTGCTCATCATGTGAGCGATCATTAGATTGGCTAGGCTGCAATCAGGGACTAGCCATGTGCCTAACCTCTGCCCATGCCCTGAGTATGCAGTGCTTCTGGGTTGTGATTGGACAGCCCAGTCCATGCGCTCACAAGGGTGTAAGTAAATCCCATCTTGGATGGTCTTTTTCCTTCCTACGGTAATTCATGGTGAGAGAGCGTGGTTGGATTATTGGATTTCGGGTGCGTGAATGAATGTAAGTTTGTTATTTGTTCTTATTGGTGTTATTGTTGCAGTGTGTGCTAGTATAGCTGGCGTTGCTTAGTTTGTACATCTCATTAATATTGTGTTATTACTTATTTTCAGTAACAACTAGCCAGTATTTCCTATTATATATATATATTTGTTGTGCCTTTCATACAGTCTTTGTTATTGCCTGTTACTATGTAATAGCCTGCCATTCACTGTTGCAGTGTATGTATAGACCCTTTGCTGTCCATGTTATTGTTACTGCCTACTGCTATTGTATTATTCCATTATTATATCCATTACATGTATATTGTAGTTATTGTATGTATCATATCTTCATTGCATGTTTCTCTTCCGTTTTAGACCATTCCCATCTGTAATATGTCCATAAAGTCCTCGGTTTGGAATACTCTAGAGGTTGCCTTGGCTTTCTAATAGGAGATAAGTGTTATTAAATCCACAGGCAAGCTTATTCTGGAGGTTCTACCTCAGACCATTTTGTCCAGTGTACAGGCTTATCTGAATGAACATCAAAATGGAATATTACATTTGATTAAATTGTTTGGGGAATGGCCTTGTCTCAGAGGGAAGCTCCTTGGAGCCAGATGATGTGTCGGTGCTATGCGATGTCATGATTTACCTGGACCACCTATTGAGATGTGCCTTTTGTTAAGTAAATCCGGTGTCAAAAGGAGACTGGAGTGCTACTTTAAGGTAAATAGGTGAATGAAATTCTGCACATGTCTAATAGGGAATCAACTATGTGCATTGAGCTTGTCTGATACGTTAAGCTTACAGTTTGATGCCTCAAGGCGATGCCAGAGATCTAGATAACCAGAAGAAGAAAAAAAAACTTCACTTGACTCGGCTATTCTCCTCCCACTCCAGCTAGCTTTTTTAGAGTCTGCCATTACCCTCCTGAAGTTGCCGGTAATATGACATGGTGAGGTTGGACCCAGATGCAGAGAGACCAGACGAGGAATCAGCGGTTAAGAATAAACGTAATACTTTACTGAGAAACGGTAATGGAAAGATCACAGTAACACTGGGAAACCTCAAACTCACTCAGGAGGCAAACGCACACAATTCAAGCTTCAGCAAAGGACAACAGAAAACACACCTCTTTAACAGGGAAATCATAATGAGTAAATAGTACACACCTGAGTGTTGTTAATGTCTCTAGGATGGTCTCTGCCACCCTCTGGTGACAGGTGGAACCATGACAGGTAATAGGCTACATGTGGAGTCGGCAACCTTTGTCATGTGGAATGCCAATTTATCTTACCATTTCTATCAATCTGAGTGCCAGTTATGGTTTTCATATGCACATTTATTTGAAACAGTTTAATTTAATTTATAATAACGTGGCTGCTAATTTATTACAAAAATAAATTCACATTTCCGTAAGTAAGACACTTTCCTCAGCAGTGATTACAGCATTGAGTCTTCTTGGGTATGACATTACAAGCTTGGCATACCTGTATTTGGGGAGTTTCTCCCATTCTTCTCTGCAGCCCCTCTCATGCTCTGTCAGGTTGGATGGGGAGCGTTGGTGTATTTTCAGGTCTCTCCAGAGATGTTCGATCGGGTCCAGGCTCTGGCTGGGCCACTCAAGGACATTCAAAGACTTGTCCCATGCCACTGCTGTGTTGTCTTGGCTGTGTACCTAGGGTCGTTGCCCCAGTCTGAGGTCCTGAGCGTGCTGGAGCAGGTTTTCACCAAGGATCTCTCTGTACTTTCTTCCGTTCATCTTTCACTCCTGACTAGTCTCCCAGTCCCTGCCGCTGAAAAACATCCCCTCAGCATGATGCTGCCTCCATCATTGTAAGGTTCTGTATGTATTTTCTTAGTCAACCCTGTGTTCTGTTTCGTTGTGTTCTTGAACGTAGCCCTGTCTTTCATATTTGTTCATTGATTTCACCTGTGTTAGTTACTCACCTGGTCTCATCAGCTCCTTGTTTTGTTCAGTTCATTCTGTTTGTGCCTTTGTGAGGTATTGTTCGTTTTGACTCTACTAAGCCTTTTCCTAGCTCGTTTGTGAGAACCAGTGATATCCTTCAGTCACTGTTTTGATTCACCTGCCTGCTTGCCAGCCTGTGTTCTTCTGCGAAGGCGAAATAAACACCTTCCGCGCTCTACGAGTGAATCTACACCTTTTCTCTCCGAGTATTCATTACAACCATGCTTCACTGTTGGGATGGTGCCAGGTGTCCTTCAGATGTGATGCTTGGCATTCAGGCCAAAGAGTTCAATCTTGGTTTCATCAGACTAGAGAATCTTGTTTCTCATGGTCTGAGAGACTTTAGGTACCTTTTGATAAACTCAAAGCGGGCTGTTGTGTCAACTGTGGGACCTTATATATAAATCATGTCCAATCAATTTATTTTACCACAGGCGGACTCCAATTAAGTTGTAAAAAGATCAAGGATGACCAATGGAAACAGGATGCACCGGAGCTCAATTTCGAGGCTCATTGTAAATTGTCCGAATACTTACTGTATGTAAATAAGGTAGTTCTGTTTTTTTATACATTTGCAAAGATTTCTAAAAATCTGTTTTCGCGTTTGTATTATGGGGTATTGTGTGTAGATTGCTGAGGATTTAAAAAATATTTAATCAAATTTAGAATAAGGCTGTAAAGTAACAAAATGTGGAATAAGTCAAGGGTTCCGAGTACTTTCCGATGGCACTGTATGTAACAAATGACCTAAATAAAGCCAACAAATAAAAGCATTGCAGCCTGCAGGTAGAGAATAAATATCCTATAAATCATACTGGCTACACATGGCTTATCTGCAACGAACTTAAAACATTGTAGCAACTATTGGCGCATGGCCATTCTGACGTCTGCATTGGCCATGCAGCATTCATGGTGATATGGCCTCAGCAGAAGTCAGGGCATTCATACTTCAGATCTGTTGTCAAGGGAGTGAGTTTGTGTTTATACAGGATGTACCGTCTCCACCTACCGTCAACCAATCATGTCAATGCGGAGCTGCACAGCACCCTCCGCATTGTTACAACATTTGGGAGGCGCATTGCTATGTGGTACAGAGCTCGATTTCCACTCTGCATGCTCCCGGAGGCTCTGCAAATGTATCACACCCTCTACATGGAACCTCCGACCACATTTTCAAATCAAGCATAGATTGGCTTTTAGTCTAGGCCTCCGCGATGGATTAGTTCACTGAGAAGTGTGCAAATATTGATATATATTTATATTACTGCTCTACGAAAACAGCCTAACGACAAAGCAATTGACCAGTCGACTAATTGGGGTCAGCCCTAGCCCACACATTCTCTAAAGAACATTTTAAATGTTTAATACCCTCAAACACTAAGTTAGGCATAGGCAAACTAATTTCAAAAATAGGCCATCACTGTCATTCGTGAATGATAATTCTTCACATTTTACCAGTGAAACGACCAAGCAGCATCTCCATGACAAACATTTGATTAATCTCAATCAGTGTCATGGGAATGTGCATTAAGATCTTCTTGGACTATGGTTTTGTGAGCGAATTAGAGTATATGGTGTTGACAAACTATTAGCCTTTCTTGTATTTTGTTTCTATCAGTGCATATATCCTGACTAGTGGTGCGCTTGTTGAGTTTTCGGCTAACCATTCTAAAATCTCATTCGAAATGAGGTATTTTTGATATAAAAGTAACGTTATAGGTCAACTATGGTATTATACTCTTATGTTAATGCTAATCAATCATAATGTGATCTTGCAAGACATTGATTCAGCCTTGATCTAACTCTACTAAACAAGTGTCCTTGTGAGGAGTGATAATCTTCCATTTGTAATAATAATAATAATAATAATAAGTATGACGATTAGGATAGGCAACAAATCTTGATGGTGTTGAAAGGACATCATCAGGATCGTGCAATGACGTTAAAAAAGTTTAACCAACTTGTGGTGTTGATGGATAGCTCTGCCATTCAGCCCGTTCAGAAACAAACAACAATAATGTGCAGTAGACCCATAGCCTAATAGGTCAATGACTATGTGGTATAGTCTAATGTAAATATAGTAAATACATGTACACTATATATACACAAGAGTGTGGAAACCCCTTCAAATTAGTGGATTCTGCTATTTCAGCCACACCCGTGGTTGACAAGTGTATAAAATCGAGCACACAGCCATGAAATCTCCATAGACAAACATTGGCAGTAGAATGGCGTTACTGAAGAGATCAGTGACTTTCAATGTGGCACCTTCATAGGATGCCACCTTTCCAACAAGACAGTTTGTCAAATTATTACCCAGCTAGAGCTGGTGCTGTTATTGTGAAGTAGAAACGTCTAGGAGCAACAATGATAGGCCACACAAGCTCACACAGTTTGGGGAAGGCCATTTCTTGTTTGACATTGCATGGCAATGCCGCCGTGCACAAAACGAGGACCATACAGAAACGGTTTGTCGAGATCGGTGTGGAAGAACTTGACTGGCCTGCACAGAGCCCTGACCTCAACCCCATCGAACATCTATGGGATGAATTGTAACGCCGACTGCGAGCCAGGCCTAACCGCCCAACATTAGTGCCCAACCTCACTAATGCTCTTGTGGCTGAATGGAATCAAGTCTCCGCAGCAATGTTTCAACATCTAGTGGAAAGTCTTCCCAGAAGAGTGGAGGCTGTTATCACAGCAAAGGGGGAACCAACTCCATAATATCATTGCACTATTTGCGAGGACTGCTTTACTTCGAGTAGTCATTTCATTGTATTGTGTAGCTTACACTCAGTATCATAAATAAACGTTTGATTAGCTTGAACACATGGTTACAATAAACCATATTACTAAATACATGAAAACAGAGGTGTAGGATCAATTCATAGAATTTATTTGCATAGATAAAACAAGCTATCAAATCAAGATCAAGTAGTGAACAGGAATCATTACTATGTAGAATAGCAGGATATTTGTTATATAAACAGTCATAAAATCAAGCTTTTGGTATGGTGTATTCATGCATCGCAATAAACTATAACCTACATGCATTACTACCTCAAACTTGGCCCTCTTCATATTTCCAATTGCCCACCCTGACATACCAAGCTAGAATGGGCACTGCTTCTCAACCAATAGCCGATGTAGGTTAAATATCCCAAGCAGGGTTACAGCAACTTCCAGAGAGGGTCACGATCCTTGGGCTTTGCGGTGGCTACTCAAGTTTGGGTGTCCTCGGCAGAACAGTGTTGCCATGGTCACATATCATTCTGGGTTTCACTGCAAAGAGGGGTCTGTAGAATTTTATGACCATCAAGACAGACGCACAGTGAACCGTTTTTTTTTCAACGTTCTGATTGGCCAAAGTGGTCAAGCCTCTGACTAGCATCCACAGTGCACACACGTAGCCTATAGGTCTTCATCATTCTTGCCACCCAATGAGAGAAGACAGGGAGTGCCGTTCCACTGCGCTCCTGCAGCACTTCACCCTTTTTCATTCCCACCATGCCCTTAGTATAGGAAACAAAGTGAATTACTTCATGCTTACTGGATTAAGTTAGACTGGCATTCAGACCGGCCTTCGTGATTGAACTTTCGTAAACTACATTACATCCTCTCTGAGATGAGGACTCCCTGAGTAACCAATTATTGTGCAATTTATCTATGGGGCAAGGTTCACTCAACATCTCCACTTCTACACTGAGTATACTAAACATTAACCATCCAGACAGAAATCATTGATGAATGGTGGAACATGAATGACTGAAATAATTTATATTTGAGTAGCTTATATTATCTGGTTCAGAGAGGGACATCGGTGTGTGTGAGCATAATCGCTGTTGCTAACATGGCTTTTCAAGAGAATGCAGGCAATTACATTTTAATGCCAACTCTTGATACATGTCCCAAACAAAACCCGCTTTTGAGACAGAAACTCAGTTACCTTAACCCAGTTATTAGAAAACATTTTACTATGAAACTTCTTCAAATTGTTAATAAGGCTAAAATGCTCTCGGATCCTTGTTCCAAGCCTAGAGGAATATTGAATGTCATCTGAATATTCCAATCATTATTTCTAAGAGTGAACAGGTAGAACATTTTTTGAATGACTCTAATCTTGATTTTTTTCTGTTTCTCTGAGACATGGCTGAAGAAATCTTCTCCTATTTCTGCCTTTAATGTCCCTGGACATTCCATATTCAGGAGGGACAGGGGAGAGGGCAGAGGGGGTGGATTGCATATGTACATGAATGACAACTTTACATGCATAGCCCATCCAACTACCTCACCCCCATAATGCATTTATTTATTTATTTATTTATCTTGCTCCTGTGTACCCCAGTATCTCTACTTGCACATTCATCTTCTGCACATCTACCATTCCAGTGTTTAATTGCTATATTGTAATTACTTTGCCACCATGGCCTATTTATTGCCTTACTACCTCCCTTATCCTACTTCATTTGCACAAACTGTATATAGACTTTTTCTACTGTATTATTGATTTGTTAAGTCCATGTGTAACTCTGTGTTGTTGTGTGTCAAACTGCTTTGCTTTATCTTGACCAGGTCGCAGTTGTAAATGAGAACTTGTTCTCAACTAGCCTACCTGGTTAAATAAAGGTAAAATAAATAAAATAAAATGCAATGGTATCATATGGAAACATGCCATTGACCTTGAATGTATGGGGCTGAATGTCTTCCTCTCCCTTCATGTCTCTCACTATTAATGTATTGTATTGACCACCAACATCTGATATCTATTTTGTGACCATCTAAATGCCATGCTTAAAGGATGTGGTCATAAGATGGGCGATTTCAATATAAACTGGGAAAACAACTTGCAGGAAAAAACCTAAAGAGATCAAAAACTATTTCAACCTGACTCAAATAATACAACATCCAACCAGAGTAACACAGTCATCCCAGACTTAAATGTATCTTGTGTTTACAAAAAGACCTGATCGAATAACTAAGTCCACTAACTTGCATATCTGACCACATTGGTTGTTAGAAAGCTCACTAAATAGAGATTCAAGAATCATATTAATGCTCAACAGTATGATAAAAAAATCTGAAAAGTGAGCAGAGTAACTATGATGCAGCTATAAGTCAAATTGACTGGTCTGATCTGTTAAGCAATGAAGACCCAGAGTCTGGATACAGAACATTTCTGTCAGCTATTGACAAAGGGTATACCTATTTTTCTACAAAACGTCAACGTAAGCCACAAGCTTCACACAATAAGTTGGGTTAATTTTGGCCCATTCCTCCTGACAGAGCTGGTGTAACTGATTCAGGTTTATAGGCCTCCTTGCCCGCACACACTTTTTCAGTTCTGCCCACACATGTTCTATAGAGCATTGGGATGGCCACTCCAATATCTTGACTTTGTTGTCCTTTGTTGCCATTTTGCCACAACTTTGTAAGTATGCTTGCGGTCATTGTCCATTTGGAACCAAGCTTTATCTTCCTGACCGATATCTTGAGATGTTGCTTCAATATATCCACATCATTTTCCAGCCTCATGATGTCATCTATTTTGTGAAGTGCACCAATCCCTCCTGCAGTAAAGCACCCCCACAACATGATGCTGCCACCCCCGTGCTTTGGATGGTGTTCTTCGGCTTGCAAGCCTCCCCCTTTTTCCTCCAAACATAAGTATAGTCATTATGGCCAAACAGTTCTATTTTTGTTTTATCAAACGAGAGGACATTTCTCCAAAAAGTACAATCTTTGTCCCCATGTGCAGTTGTAAACCGAAGTCTGTCTTTTGTATGGCGGTTTTGGAGCAGTGGCTTCTTCCTTGCTGAGCGGCCTTTCAGGTTATGTCGATTTAGGACTCGGTTTTTTTGTGGATATAGATACTTTTGTACGTGTTTCCTCCAGCGTCTTCACAAGGTCCTTTGCTGTTGTTCTGGGATTGATTTGCACTTTTCGCCCCAAAGTACGTTCATCTTTAGGAGACAGAGTTTGTCTCTTTCTTGAGTGGTATGACGGCTGCGTGGTCCCATGGTGTTTATACTTGCGTACTATTGTTTGCACAGATGAACGTGGTACCTTCATGTGTTTGAAAATTTCTCCCAAGGATGAACCAGGCTTGTTGAGGTCTACAATTATTTTTCTGAGGTCTTGGCTGATTTCTTTTGATTTTCCCATGATGTCAAGCAAAGAGGCACTGAGTTTGAAGGTAGGCCTTGAAATACATCCACAGGTACACCTCCAATAGACTAATTGACATAATTTGAGTCAATCAGAAGATTCTAAAGCCATGACAACATTTTTTGGAATTTTCCAAGCCTTTTAAAGGCACAGTCAACTTAGTGTATGTAAACTACTGACCCACTTGAATTGTGATACAGTAAATTATAATCAAAATAATCTGATATGTACACACTTGTTGTACAACTGACTTGTCATGCACAAAGTAGATGTCCTAACTGACTTGCCAAAACTATTGTTTGTTAATTAACAAGCCAATTTTGGAGTGGTTGAAAAACCTAAGTGTATGTAAACTTCCGACTTCAACTGTATAATAAAAACCAATATTCAGAATTCATGAAATCTCAGCGTCATCAGTGGACAGGATTATTAGTTTCTTAAGGAGCTCTAGAGCAAAATATGTATTTGGTCTAGACACTGTATTCCTGAAATATGCTGATTGTTCCTTTGGTACATCTAGTTAAACTGTCCATCAAATACTGCTGCGGTGATACACGTTTTAAAATGTGGTGACCCAACACTGGTGGAAAATTACCGACCTGTAAGCATTCTTCCAGTGCCATCAAAGTAGTTGACAGATGGATGGCTGATTATCTGACTGATCACCTCATTCAGGGAAATGACGTAAATTAAATGAAATATGGATTCAGTACTGACCATTCTACCGAAACAGACAATTGCTATTTTCTGGAGTGGATTAAATCTAAAATGGATATAGGTGGTGAAGTCGGCGCAGTATTTTTGGATCTTAAAAACGCCTTTGATAACGTGAATCAGAGTCGTCCTATCGAAACTATCCTGCCTTAATGTCCACTGAAGTTATTAGTTGGATGTATTCCTATCTGACAACAGAAGTCAAAGGTTTTTTTGGGGGGACACTCAGTCAGACTCTCTTTAATACAACATTGGGGTGCAACAAGGTTCAATATCAGGCCCCCTTCTGTTTACCATATATATACAGTGCCTTGCGAAAGTATTCGGCCAACTTGAACTTTGCGAACTTTTGCCACATTTCAGGCTTCAAACATAAAGATATAAAACTGTATTTTTTTGTGAAGAATCAACAACAAGTGGGACACAATCATGAAGTGGAACGACATTTATTGGATATTTCAAACTTTTTTAACATATCAAAAACTGAAAAATTGAGCGTGCAAAATTATTCAGCCCCCTTAAGTTAATACTTTGTAATCAAATCAAATCAAATTTTAAATTTTCAATGAGGAGACTCTCAGTTACATACCAAATGCGCAGTTTTTCCTGAAAGCGTCTGTGTGTAGGAGAAATCGTTCCGTTTTGTACATCGCATTTGGCTACCGAAACGAACCGAAAATTCAGTCACCTACAACGTCAAACTTTTTCCGAATTAACTCCATAATATCGACCGAAACATGGCAAACGTTGTTTGGAATCAATCCTCAAGGTGTTTTTTCACATATCTCTTCATTGATATATCGTTCGTGGAAGCTTGCATTCTTCTCTAAATTCCATGGAAAAATACTTGCAGCTGACTTTTGCGCACCAATTTCGGCGCAGGACACCGGGCGGACACCTGGTAAATGTGGTCTCTTATGGTCAATCTTCCAATGATATGCCTACAAATACGTCACAATGCTGCAGACACCTTGGGGAAACGACAGAAAGGGCAGACTCATTCCTCTCGCATTCACAGCCATATAAGGAGACAATGGAAAACGGAGCCTCAAAAATCCTGCTCATTTCCTGGATGCCATCGCATCTTGGTTTTGCCTGAAGCTCACGTTCTAGGGCACGCACAGAAAATATCTTTGTAGTTCTGGACACGTCAGAGTGTTTTCTTTCGAAAGCTATCAATTATATGCATAGTTGAGCATCTTTTTGTGACAAAATATCTTGTTTAAAACGGGAATGTTTTTCATCCAAAAATGAAATAGCGCCCCCATAGCATCAAGAGGTTAAACTTCTTCACAACAGTATCTCGGACCTGCCTGGTGTGTTCCTTGTTCTTCATGATGCTCTCTGCGCTTTTAACGGACCTCTGAGACTATCACAGTGCAGGTGCATTTATACGGAGACTTGATTACACACAGGTGGATTGTATGTATCATCATCAGTCATTTAGGTCAACATTGGATCATTCAGAGATCCTCACGGAACTTCTGGAGAGAGTTTGCTGCACTGAAAGGGGCTGAATAATTTTTGCACGCCCAATTTTTCAGTTTTTGATTTGTTAAAAAAGTTTGAAATATCCAATAAATGTCGTTCCACTTCTTGATTGTGTCCCACTTATTGTTGATTCTTCACAAAAAAATACAGTTTTATATCGTTATGTTTGAAGCCTGAAATGTGGCAAAAGTTCGCAAAGTTCAAGAGGGCCAAATTCTTTCGCAAGCCACTAAATCATCTCTCACTTGCTTGCTCACAAGTTAACATGCAGATGTATGCAGACGGTACAGTCAAAAAAATTAGACAACTAGATGTTAACAAGTTAACTGAAGCAATGGTGATGTTTCTCAATTGATGACTAATTATTGCCTGCATTTAAATATCGACAAGACTTTGTATGTACTTCTCTAATAAATCCATTGATTCTTCCCAATCAGCTGTTCTTGTTAAAACCTGGTTGGGCTAGGTGTCCCGCAACATCCGGTGGAACTGTAGGGCATGCAATTCAAATGAATATTCAAAACAATTATGGATATTAAACATTTAGGTACATACAAGTGTCTTATATCAGTTGAAAGCCTTCTTCGGGATCGGTGTCCCTTCCGCGGGACGGCTGAGCTAGCGTAGGCTAATGCGAGTAGCATGAGGTTGTATGTAACAAGAACAGTTCCCAGGACATAGACATAGGCACATTTGGGCAGTCTTGAAACAACATTTTTAACAGAAATGCAATGGTTCATTGGATCAGTGTAAAACTTGGCACATACACTGCTGCCATCTATTGCCCGAAATCTAAATTGCACCTGGGCTGGAATAATGCATTATTGCCTTTCTCTTGGATTTCAAAGATGGCACAAAAAATATACAAAAGAACGGCTGGTTTTTTCTTTGTATTATCTTTTACCGGATCTATTATCCTACATTCCTTTCATATTTCCACAAACTTCAACGTGTTTCCTTTCAAATGTAGTCTGTGTCCCTGTACTTAACTTCTTGCGTCGAGCAATCCCGGATCCGGGATCCTATTTATAGCCTCAAGCTCATTAGCATAACGCAATGTTAACTATTCATGAAAATCGCAAATGAAATTAAATAAATATATTTGCTCTCAAGCTTAGACTTTTGTTAACAACACTGTCATCTCAGATTTTCAAAATATGCTTTTCAACCATTCAACAAGAAAACCATTCAAATAAAATCATTTACCTTTGAAGAACTTCAGATGTTTTCAATGAGGAGTTACATAGCAAATGTTCAGTTTTTACTGAAAGATTCTTTGTGTAGGACAAATCGCTCCGTTTTGTTCACGTTTGGCTATGAAAAAAACCTGTATCCAGTTATAGCCTCAAGCTCATTAGCATAACGTAACGTTAACTATTTATGAAAATTGCAAACGAAATGAAATTAATGTGCTAGCTCTCAAGCTTAGCCTTTTCTTAACAACACTGTCATCTCAGATTTTCAAAATATGCTTTTGAACCATAGCAAAACAAGCATTTGTGTAAGAGTATTGATAGCTAGCGTAGCATTTAGCGTAGCATTTAGTGGGCAACATTTGCACAAAAACCAGAAAAGGATTCAAATAAAATTTACCTTTGAAGAACTTCGGATGTTTTCAATGAGGAGACTCAGTTACATAGCAAATGTTCAGTTTTTCCTGAAAGATTCTTTGTGTAGGAGAAATCGCACCGTTTTGTACATCACGTTTGGGTACCAAATAAAAACGAAAATTCAGTCATCAAAACGGCGAACTTTTTTCCAAATTAACTCCATAATATCGACTGAAACACGGCAAACGCTGTTTAGAATCAATCCTCAAGGTGTTTTTCACATATCTCTTCATTGATATATCGTTCGTGGATGTCTACTTTCTCCTGTGAATCGCTTGGAAAAAGACGTGCAGCTGAAGATGACGCACCAATTTCGACGGAGGACACCGGGCGGACACCTGGCAAATGTAGTCTCTTATGGTCAATCTTCCAATGATATGCCTACAAATACGTCACAATGCTGCAGACACCTTGGGGAAACGATAGATCGGGCAGGCTCATTCCTTGCGCATTCACAGCCATATAAGGAGACAATGAAAAACAGAGCCTCAAAAATCATGCTCATTTCCTGTTTGAAGTTTCATCTTGGTTTCGCCTGTAGCATCAGTTCTGGGGCACTCACAGACAATATCTTTGCAGTTTTGGAAACGTCAGAGTGTTCTCTTTCCAAAGCTGTCAATTTTATGCATAGTCGAGCATCTTTTTGTGACAAAATATTGCGCTTAAAACGGGCACGTCTTTTTTATCCAATAATGAAATAGCGCCCCCATAGATGTAAGAGGATTATTAAACTCATTTCTTATTGGCTTTGGAAGTTACAAGCCTGAAACCTGGAACAGACTGCTGACACCCTGTGGAAGCCATAGGGATTGCATCCTGGGAGCTAGAATCCAGCATTAAAAAAAATACCTCCGGTTGGTTTTTCCCCTACCATATCTATTGTGTTATAGTCTCCTACAATGTTTAAAAATGTATACAAACTTCAAAGTGTTTTCTTTCCAATGGTACAATTATATGCATATTGTGGCATCAGGGCTTGAGCAACAGACAGTTTACATTGGGCACATCAGTCAGGTGGAAATTGAGAGAAAAATGGACCTAGCCTTAAGAAGTTTTAATGGGGAGAATCTTAAAGTTGTGTCTCATTTCAGGTATCTGGGCATAATTTTGGACTCCAACTTGACGTTCAAGAAACACGTGAAGGTGGGTAACACGGTCATGTTTTGATTATCCAACTTTAGATTTATTTAGTAAATTCTTTGTATGTTTTTTAAACATTTTACCCGGTTTTTCTCCCCAATTTCGTGGTATTTAATTGTTAATTACAGTCGTCTCACCGCTGCAAATTCCGTATGGACTCAGAAGAGGCGACGGTCAAGAGCCATGTGTCCTCAAAACACAACCCAAACAAGCCACACTGTTTCTTGACACAATGCCCGCTTAAGCAAGCCATACCTGTTTTAGAGGAAACACCGTGTACCTGGTGACCGTGTCAGCGTACATTGCGGAGGAGTCACTAGGGCATGGAGTCACTAGGGCGTGATGGGGCAAGGACATGCCTTGAGATGGATGAAATCATACCTTTAAGGCAGAACTCAGGTGTGTCAGAGTGAGCAATGAGCTGTCGCCCACTCTTAGCTAAGATGTGGGAGTGCCCCATGTGTCAATACTGTGGCCCTTCCTGTTCAGCCTGTACATTAATGATGTGCCTTCTGTCTGTACTGGGTCTGAAGTTCAAATGTATGCAGATGATAGAGTGATATGTGCATGCAAAGAGCAAGCTGCACAAGAACTCACTACTGTAATGGTCCAGGGTACAATGTGGCTCAGTGACTCATGTTTGCATCTCAATGTGAAAAACCGGCATGTTCTTCACAAAGAGGACAACTGATGCTACTGATCCAGATGTCTGTGTCAGGGGAGAAGTTCCAGGTGGTATCTGATTTTAAGTACCTTGGCATCATACCTGAGTCCAACCTCTCTTTAAAAGCAGATGAAAAAGGTAATTAAAATAACCAAATTCAACTTAGCTCATTTCCGTTTTATACGGAATTGTTTGACTACAGAGGTAGCAAAACTGTACTTCATATCTATGATACTCCCCCACTTAACATACTGCTTGACTAGTTGGGCCCAAGCTTTCTATACAACATTAAAACCCATTCAGTCTGTCTATAAACAGGCTTTCAAAGTACTTGATAGGAAGCCCAATAGCCATCATAATGTTACATCCTTAGAAAGCATGAGCTCCTGAGTTGGAAAACTCTTGTGCAATACACCGACGCATGTCTTGTATTCAAGATCCTAAATGGCCTGGCCCCCCCACCACTCAGTACTTTTGTTAGACAGAAAACCCAAACATATGGCAGCAGATCCACAAGGTCTGCCATGAGACGCTAGAGTCCCACCTGGCTAACATCCGGTGAAATTACAGAGTGCCAAATTCAAAAACAGAAATACACATTATAAAAATTCATAAAACATACAAGTGTTATACATCTGCTTAAAGTTGCACGTCTTGTTAATCCAACCACAGTGTCAGATTTCAAAAAGGCTTTACGGTGAAAGCATACCATGCGATTATCTGAGAACAGCGCCCAGCAGGGAAATCATTACAAACAGTTTCCAGCCAAGTAGAGGAGTTAGACAAGTCAGAAATTGCGATAAAATGAATCACTTACCTTTGATGATCTTCATATGGTTGCACTCACAAGACTCATTTACTCAATAAATGTTTGTTTTGTTCGATAAAGTCCCTCTTTATATCCAAAAACCTCTGTTTTGTTTGCACGTTTTCTTCAGTAATCTACAGGCTCAAACGCAGTCACAACAGGCAGACGAAAAATCCAAATAGTATCTGTAAAGTTCGTAGAAACATGTCAAACGATGTTTATAATCAATCCTCAGGTTGTTTTTAGCCTAAATAATTGATAACATTTAAACCGGACAATAACGGCACATGAAAAACCTCTGGGACACTGTAGGGTCCACTCATTCAGAGTGGTCTTATTCTCTCATTTTTCAGAATACAAGCCCGAAACAATTTCTACAGACTGTTGACATCTAGTGGAAGCCATAGGATGTGCAATTTGAGTCCTAAGTTTATGGATACTGTAATGGCATTCAATAGAAAACTACAAACATAAATCCATCCAGGAAGTGGAATTTTTCTTTCTCAGATTATCACCTGCCAAATCAGTTCTGTTATACTCACAGACATTGTTTGAACTGTTTTGGAAACTGTAGATTGTTTTCCATCCAAATCTACCAATTAAATTAATATCCTATCTTCTGGGCCTGAGGAGCAGGTATACTTTGGGAATGCTTTTCATCCAGGCCCCTACCCTACTGAAGGAAAAGCACCTTTAGTCAATCTGATTTCTCTGTGAGAGCTCCCCATGTTTGGAATACATTGCCAGACACACATAACTGCACCACCTATCACAATTTCACAAAAACCTGAAGACATGGCTAAAGGTCAATCAGATTTGTGAACATAATCCCTAGTTGCTGCTTTCCATGCTGTCTGTTGTCTGTAGCTTGTGAGGTGTGGAGACACTTTGTTGCTTTTATGGATTTTGTCTTGTTTCTTTTGGTCCTACGTTGCTCTGTGTGTGCTCACTGCTCAATGAGTGTCTGTATTGTTATTGTAATTGTTTTTAATAACAAGAGTACACAAGTTATCTGTGGTTCCTCATATGTAAGACAACAGTTGATGATAGTGTTGTTGTTGTTGTTGTTAGAATGATGTATCATTGGATGTAATGTATGTTGTATTTTGTATTGTTTTAGTGAGTATTTGTATAGTGGCTCTGTAAAGGCCCTTATCTGCCCAGGGACTACGGGTGCAAATGAGCTTTTGGCTAACCCCGGCACATTTACATGGCTTTTGCATTATTGTAATATTGATGTTGATTAATGTGCATTGTCCCCTATAAATTAATTCATTATTTAACAACACCTTCCTAATAGAGTTGCACCCCCCTACCTTTTGCCCCCCCAATAAACTAGATTTGTCGGGGCATGAACTCCACAAGGTGTTGAAAGTGTTCCACATGGATGCTGGCCCATGTTGACTCCAATGCTTCCCACAGTTGTGTCAAGCTGGCTGGATGTCCTTTGGGTGGTGGACCATTCTTAATTCCTAATTTGTGAGGGTGAAAAAGCCAGCAGCTTTGCAATCCTTGACACAAACCGGTGTGCCTGGCACTTACCCCGTTGAAAGGCACATTTTTTTGTCTTGACCATTTACCTTCTGAATGGCAAATTTCACAAACCATGCTTAAAAATCATTCCTTAATAACCTGTTTCCTCCCCATCATCTACACTGACTGAAGTGAATTTAACAAGTGGCATCAATAAGGGATCATAGCATTAACCTGGATTCCCCTGGTCTGTCTATGTCATGGAGAGAAAAGGTGTTCCCAATGTTTTGTATACCACTGCTTTTACAAAGCCAGTGGTGCTTTCAAGGCGCTATACAACTATCCTCTAGATTTGTCCCCTAACAGTCTTAAGATGTTTTTCTTCAAGGATGTAGCTCCTTTTCTTCTTATAACCATAAATAAATGGTTTCTTTGCAAGATGTGCAGTAGGGCAAAGGAGACATGTTCTTGCAAGGCAAATGGATACAGTTGTTGTAACTGCACGGATTATGGAGTGTGTTGCCCTGTCAATTACGGAGTGTGGTGCCATCTGTAGATTACGATGTGTGTTGCCGTTTTAATTACAGAGTATGTTTTCATCTGTTAGCTGATCAGTCAAACTGTGCAAAAGTTCAACTGAAACCTCATGTCACACCCTGACCATAGTTTGCTTTGTATGTTTCTATGTTTTGGTTGGTCAGGGTGTGAGCTGAGTGGGCAGTCTGTTACATGTCTAGTTTGGCTAGTTCTATGTTTGGCCTGATATGGTTCTCAATCAGGTGTTAGTCATTGTCTCTGATTGGGAACCATATTTAGGTGGGCGATTGTTCCTGTTCCTGTCTTGTGTTAGTTTGCACCAGTTTAGGCTGTTACGTTTATTGTTTTTGTATTGATTCGTGTTTCCTTTGTTTCATTAAACATGAATCTCAATAGCCATGCTGCATTTTGGTCCGACTCTCTTTCACCACAAGAAAACCGTTACAGAATCACCCACCAAAACAGGACCAAGCAGCATGACAACAAGCAGCATGACAACAAGCAGCATGACAACAAGCAGCATGACAACAAGCAGCAGCAGCAGCAGCAGCAGCAGCAGTGGGAGAGGCTGCATTATTTGAAGACTGGACATGGGAGGATGAGTTGGACGGTAAAGGACCCTGGGTACAGCCTGGAGAATATTGACCGCCCAAAGGATGAGCTGGATTCTATGTCCCCAATTTTTAGCCTGTCCCTATCCCAAACACCCTTGCTTGTTGCGAGCCTACTAGGTAACAGGCACTCACGTTGCCTCTAGTGGCCAGTTGGAAAATGAAATGGCAATAAAACAACGAGCCATTCCTTACCTTCAACATTCTAATAACCCCTGGACAGCATGTACTCTATTGGAGTTTGGGCTGTCTTCTCAAAGTACCTCAAAGAAAAAAAATGATCCTGACATAATTCAAGGTGAACAAGGTTTGAGGTTGCTCTTTTGTTGTACGTGCCATCTCTGAAATCCAGATAACAGCTGTGCCTGTAACTGTGGAAAGATGGAGCCCTCTCTAACCCTGTTGGAGTCCAAAAAGATGGGAGGCCCCTGGCACCATGCACGCACACACCTTGCAAACACACACACACACATCTGAAAATGTTGATACAGATGTGATAACGCTGTTGAGCAGTGGAGGCGCCGCAGAGGAGGAAGGGGAGGACCATCCTCTTCAGTGAAATTCTCTCTTTTTTTAATAGTTTACATTTTTTTTAGATAAAACCATACTAATTGTATTCACATCACCAAATAATTGATTAAAACACATTGTTTTGCAATGCAGGTCTGTCTATAGCAGCCTCAACAGCACTCTGTAGGTGCACCATATTTTTCTTTCTCCTCTGGATTACATTGACTTTAATACACAACCTATGAGGCTCATGGTTCTGATCCCCTTTCACAGACTTTCAAAGTAAGTATGACAACTTCCGGAGGATGTCCTACAACCTATAAGACCTCTTGCAGCATGAGCTAACATTTTGTCAACCCAATACAGCTAGCTAACAGGGCAGTGCACAACGTGTGGTGAGTTTTTGACTCAAAGAGAGAGAAAGACAATAGCTGAACAGTTTTGAACAAATACATTTCTTCAAAAATGAAGGAGGAACGAGAGAGCTATATTTCTTTTTTTTATCACTTTCAATTATAGCTAGGGAATGCAGCTAGCTAGTTTAACATAGGGATGCTATGTTACTTAGCTGGCTATGGCTATCCAACAAGGGAACTCTTCCAAGTCAAGGTAAGCTTTTGGTTTCATAAATGTATTCCCACTGGGGCCCACCGGTGTAACTGCTAAACTCTGGACTGCACTCTGGGCTGCATGATTGTAGCGGGTTTACTAATGCATTAGTTCTAGTAGCTATGTTGACTCTGAAATTAGCTAGCTGATATGGTGACGATGTAGGCCGTATGTAGCGGTTAGTGGTTATGATATGAAGGTTTGGCTTGGAAAGGATTTTTCACCTGGTCACAGACAGCTGATATGTTGTGCACGGAAGTCCACAAGTCAAGGGAAAAGGTGAGAGAGGAAGAGAGCGCATAGATGCAAGAAGGAATCATGCTGTTTGTATGTGGCTGTTATGAAAGCGAACTGTGTTTGCATGTGATCAAGGGTGTATTCTTTCCACCAAAAAACATTTTGGTCTCGACCATACTCCACGTGTTATTTTACTAAGATTTATGGAGTCAAGCAGCTACTAATACTAGCTAGCTAGCTAGATTGACTGGCTAGGGTTCACAATGTAAACAAAAGCAACATGTTTACATTTAGTACAACCAGAAGCAACAATTTAATGAGTACTGCAAAAACAGGACCAAAGCTATTGTACTTACGCATGATCTGCTTCTCTCCACTCTCAAAACAAGCTCTCTGTGTAGCAGGTGGAATGTTGATGATGGCAAAGCAACACAACCCTTACAGTGGAGCTGAAGTGTTAGGCAGCGTTTACTTTTATTTTGCCCAATTATCAGATCAAGTATTTTACCAATAATTGGGCAAAATATCAGAATTGGGCTTTCTGTGTGAACTCAGCCTAAGCTCCCCCTGGCTAATGCTATTCATCTGGTCAGAAACGTTGCATGGTGTGTATTTGAGTAAGTCTGAGTAATTGATGGTCAAAGCAGAGAGGAGTGCACATGGGACTAAGCCATCCATGTTCTGCACTGGAGCCACATGCTTTGCATCCAAACTCAGATGCTCAGCCTCTGATTGGACACACCTGCTCTAATATAGTATAGGCATTAACCTGGAGGATATTGCAGCAAATTCAGCAGGGTAGTCTGACTGGCAATCAAACATTTAGTCAAACACCTTAGCCATTACACCAAGAGATCAGAACCTCTTGACGTGGTTGCTAGGTGTTGAAACGCTAACGGATAATATATTATTTAGAATAGTGCCACACCCTGATCTGTTTCACCTGTCTTTGTGCTCGTCTCCATCCCCCTCCAGGTGTCGCCCATCTTCCCCTGTGTATTTAGAACTGTTTGTCTGTTGCCAGTTTGTCTTGTTCGTAAAACCTACCAGTTTTCCCTGCTCCCGCCTGTTTCTTGCTCCTGTTTTCCCAGTTTCGACCGTTCTGCTTGCCTTGACCCTGACACTGCCTGCTGTTTTGTACCTTACCCCACCGTTCTGGATTATTGACCCCTGTCTGCTCTGACCCTGAGACTGCCTGCCGTTCTGGACCCTTTACACAGTCTCTAGATTATTGACCCCTGTCTGCCCTGACCCTGAGACTGTCTGCCCCTGTTGTAAATAAACTTTAGTTACTTTGACACAGTCTGCATCTGGGTCTTACCTAAACGTGATAGAATAGCAAGTGTCTGATGGCAAGCGTGCTAGTTACTGATTCAAAATAAAGGCCCTTTCTTTCCAAAGTAATATGACGAAACTATGAATCTCATAAATCTAATGTTATATGTTTTGTCAAGTGATCTCTTAATGTGGCAATTTGGGATTCAAACAATAACATAGCAGTAATCCCATCATGTTTTTTGGTAAACAGCTAAATGATGGGGCTGGAGAAATGTTACTACTCAAATTCATAGATGGAGCTATGGATGCAAGACCTGACCATCCATGAGATCAAAGTCATGTTTTTAACCATATTGTAAAGATATGGAGTAAAACAAACAAGCATATATTTGAGGTTGTGATGGAGTAAGACAATCGAACAAAGCTCATCAGGCATTTATAAGTTATATTCTTCAAAAATCAATGATTTTTATACCTTGTTAAGTTTTATACCTATACCTTTTTATACCTTGTTAAGTTACAGCCTTATTCTAAAATGGATTAAATTGTCCCTTAACAGTGTACACACAATACACCATAATGACAAAGCAAAAAGAGGTTTTAAGAAATGTTGGAAAATGTATAAATAAAATTAAAACTGAAAAAAAAACACATTAACATAACAATTCAGAGCCTTTCTTCAGTACTTTGTTGAAGCACCTTTGGCAGCTATTACAGCCATGAGGTTTCTTGGGTATGAATACACCGGTATTTGGAGAGTTTGTCCACTTCTTCTCTGCAGATCGGATGGGGAGTGTCGCTGAACAGCTATTTTCAGGTCCCTCCAGAGATGTTTGATCGGGTACAAGTCCGGGCCCTGGCTGGGCCACTCAAGGACATTCCGAGATTTATCCTGAAGCCACTCCTGCGTTGTGTTGGCTGTGTGCTTAGGGTTGTTGTCCTGTTGGAAGGTGAAGCTTTGCCCCAGTCTGAGTTCCTGAGTGCTCTGGAACAGGTTTTCATCAAGGATCTCTCTACACTTTGCTCTGTTCATCTTTCCCTCGATCCTGACTAGTCTCCCAGTCCCTGCCACTGAAAAACATCCCCACAACATGATGCTGCCACCACCATGCTTCACCGTAGGTATTTTTATTTTTTAACCTTTATTTAACTAGGCAAGTCAGTTAAGAACAAATTCTTATTTTCAATGACGGCCTAGGAACAGTGGGTTAACTGCCTGTTCAGGGGCAGAACGACAGATTTGTTCCTTGTCAGCTCGGGGGTTTGAACTTGTATGGTCCCATGTTTCCTCCAGTCGTGACGTTTGGCATTCAGGCTAAATAATTTAATCTTGGTTTCATCAGAGAAGAGAATTTTGTTTCTCATGGTCTGAGAGTCCTTTAGGGGCCTTTTGGCAAACTCCAAGTGGGCTCTCATGTTCCTTTTACAGAGGAGTGGCTTCCGTTTGGCCACTCTACCATAAAGGGCTGATTGGTGGAGTGCTGCAGAGATGGTTGTCCTTCTGGAAGGTTCTCCCATCTCCACAGAGGAACTCTGGAGCTCCATCAGAGTGACCATCGGGTTCTTGGTCACCTCCCTGACCAAGGCCCTTCTCCCCCGATTGCTCAGTTTCACCGGGCAGCCAGCTCTAGGGAGAGTCTTGGTGCTTTCAAAATTCTTGAATGATGGAGGCCACTGTGTTCTTGGGGATCTTCATAGCTGAATGTTTTGGTACCCGTCCCCAGATCTGTGCCTCGACATTATTCTGTCTCGGAGTTCTATTGACCTCATGGCTTTTGAAAATTTTATTTTTATGTACAGTACTAGTCAAAAGTTTGGACACACCTACTAATTCCAGGGATTTTATTTATTATTACTATTTTCTACAATGTAGAATAAAAGTGAAGATATCAAAACTATGAAATAACACATATGGAATCATGTAGTAGCCAACAAAGTGTTAAACTAATCAAAGTATATTTGAGATTCTTCAAATAGCCACCCTTTGCCTTGCTGACAGCTTTGCACACTTTTGGCATTCTCTCAAACAATTTCATGAGAACCTGAAATGCATTTCAATTAACAGGCGTGCCTTGTTAAAAATGTATTTGGGTGTTTGAGCTATCAGTTGTGCTGTGACAAGGTTAGGGTGGTATACAGAAGATAGCCCAATTTGGTGAAAGACCAAAGTCATATTATGGCAAGAACAGCTCAAATAAGTAAAGAGAAACAACAGTCCAACATTACCTTAAGACATGAATGTCAGTCAATCCGGAACATTTCAAGAACCTTTTAAAAGTTTCTTCAAGTTCAGTCGCAGAAACCATCAAGCACTATTGCTGCAAAGTATGACTACTAAAGTACACCAACAAGAAGAACAGACTTGCTTCTGCCAAGAAACACGAGCAATGGACATTAGAACAGTGGAAATGTATCCTTGGTCTGATGAATACTAATTTGATATTATTGGTACCAACCACAGTGATTTTGTGAGACACAGAGTAGGTGAACGGATGATCTCCATGTGTGTGTTTCCCACCATGAAGCATGGAGGAGGAGGTGTGATGGTTCCTTGCTGGTGACATTGTCTATGATTTGTTTAGAATTCAAGGCACACTTAACCACCATTGCTACCACAACATTCTGCAGCAATACACCATCACATCTGGTTTGCGCTTAGTGGGACTATCATTTGTTTTTCAACAGGACAATGACCTAAAACACATCCCCAAGCTGTGTAAGGGCTATTTGACCAAGGAGAGAGATGGAGTGGTGCGTCTGATGACCTGGCTTCCACAATCACCCAATCGCCAATTGAGATGGTTTTTGATGAGTTGGACTGCAGAGTGAAGGAAAATCATCCAACAAGTGCTTAGCATATTTGGGAACACCCTCAAGACTGTTGGAAAAGCATTCCTCATGAAGCTGGTTGAGAGAATGCCCAGTGTGCAACGCTATCATCAAGGCAAAGGGTGGCTACTTTGAAGGATCTAAATTATACAATATATACTTATTTTGTTACTGCATGATTCCATATATGTTATTTCATAGTTTGATGTCTTCACTATTATTCTACAATGTAGAAAATAGTCAAAATAAATAAAAACCTGTGACTCGGTAGGTGTGTCCAAACTTTTGACTGGTACTATATATATAATAATTATAAATGTGAAACATTTTCTTAACTTGTTTTCACTTTGTCATTATGGTGTATTCTTTGTAGATGAATGAGTAATTATTTTATACATTTTAGAATAAGGCTGTAACGTATCAAAATGTGGAAAAAGTCAAGGGCTCTGCATTTTTTTCCAAATGCAATGTAATTAATCTAAAAGTTTAAAAAAAGTATGCATCAATCCCATTATGTGACCTGTAGCAAAATTTGAAATTGTGTTTTTATTTATTTTTTCCATTGGACTAAAGTAGAGACTCAGAGCTAAAGAATGGTATTTCACACACTGCAGTTGAGGAACAATGGGAAAGTAATTCTGCTTTGAAAGTTGATACATTTTAAATCTCAATTTTCTTTTAAGGCCCTTAAATGTTTTGGTACACCTACTGAGGACCTCTTCTTTTTCTACACCCATTCAGCATTGTTCACACCCTCTTAAGCCTTAGCCCCACCCATTTCTTTAAGGATTCACATGAGGCCATGTGCTGAATAGAGTGAGTAGAGTTGTAAACAACCAAATAGTTCAATGCCGTAAGTCGTAAAAGTAGTAGCCTACAATAGGGGAAAACTCCAGGTAAAAATACACTTCATCTAGTCATTGGCCTATATCCTAATCTGACTTTGGTGCAGATCATGTTGTTCTTCACATTACCATAACTGGTAAACACACACTACATCAAATAAAGTTTGTCACATGCACAGGATACAGAAGGTGTATACGGTACAATGAAATGGTTATTTGCATATTTGCATAGTAGCAATATCAAAAACAGAATGTTTCCAAATACAAATATTTTAAAAGTATTAGATGACGCTTACCCACAATGAATTGGCATAATCTTAAATCATACTACTACCGATACAAACTATTTGTCATAGCTGTAGTATGAATCTGCATGTAGCTAAAGCAAACCAACTACATTCAATGTTAGATACATTGATAACATTAGGCAATAGCTAGCAATGCAAATGGATTTCTGATTCGAATCATACATGTAACATTAGTTAGGAAACCAGCAAGCTAACGTTCACTAGCTAGCGAACAGTACGCTTTAGCTTGCAATGAAAATGATTTTGACAAAATTAGAAACATATAATTCTGAAAATGTAGCTAGACTCTTACCTGTATACATGGATGAACGCTTCAGGGCAGATTGGAACCATTTAACACAATTTTGTTTGTAGATACATCTTGTTTGGCCAGCAATGTGTCAAGTCACTCCGTGGTGTGAGCAGAAAGTAGCCCATCACAACATTTTCCAACTGATCTGTCGATAGTGCCTGCTAAATTCAGGGCCTCAATGTTCTTGAGAAAAGTAGCAAAACTCTTGTAGTTCTCGATGGCTAAAGTTTTATCTTTCAAAAAAGCTGTAGTACAAAGGATTATCAACACATTCTGAGCAGCTCACGTTATAGACAGACACATGCTTCATTGCAGACCAATCCAAACTCATCTCCCGGCATGTCCAGCCCATCCATTCTCTCTGCCAATCATAGCAAGAGGGAAGGATCCTGTTTTTCTGTGACTAAACCAACTAGGCTTGTAATTTAACAATTGTATTTGTATGTACAGACGGAATACAAGTGTGTTATTTTAAGGCACATGAAAGTTTACATGTTCCAGATTGCATTTCTGACCCCCTTGCCCAGAAAATACATTCAAATGCCTCTCCTGTGAGTAGTGATGTGCAACAGTTAAGAACAAGCTCTTATTTACAATGATAGCCTAGGAACAGTGGGTTAACTGCCTTGTTCAGGGGAAGTACAATTTTTTTTTTACCTTGTCAGCTCGGGGATTCAATCTAGCAACATTTTAGTTACTAGCCCAGCACTCTAACCTCTAGGCTAGCTGCCGCCCCAGACATATGCCGAGCTTCCTGAAATGGGTCACATATTGCCACTTTAATGGCCTCAGACAGTGAAGGATTCACGCCCCAACAGTTTAATAAACAGTATGATAGGTCTTCACAGTCAGTTAGAGAAGAAAACAAGTTTGTAAAATTATTTATATTCACTCACATGGCGTGCCAGTTTCATAAACAGAAGTCATTGTTATAATACAAAGAACATTTTCTTGGCAGTACTAGGTGCTTGACAAAACATCAAAGTAATTTGGAATGTTTTAACCTTGTGATGAAATATATTGCGCCCATATTTGTGAGGGAGAAATTCCACAGCCCAAATGAAATACATTATTTTTTAAATGCTAACTGACACATCCATTACCTGCAGATCCATTAACACGGGGAAGCAAATCACACACAAAATTGTCTATCAAATTGCAGAGGAATCAGCTATGTGCCTCATAGGCTGATGCCAATGATATTGGAATTAACCCAATGAGTCCCACCGTATCGCTGGCGTGTTTGGACTTCTAATCACTTTTAAAGACTGTATGTATGAACTACAGACTATGTTTATTTCTTCTACATCCATAGATACCATCCATTAGCCTATGTATTTTACAGGGGCTGAGCTAAAGTGGTGTTTGTGAGACAAGGGCGGATCCCTCAGGGGCTGGGTCTTTTATACAAAAACGTCTGTCGAATCTGAATTGTTTGAGCTACACACTATTAAAAGATATCTATGAAAAGCTGAGACTCTCACGAACACACAGTTGTTGTTTTGCTCTATGACGCTCACAAGCTACACAAGATTCATTACAAGGTAAGTATTTTTTCTACATAGAAGATGACTGGAAATCCAAGGACATAGTGTCTATAATACTGGAATAAGCTCATAGTTTCTGTCACAAAATCCAAACTCTACACAGTAGTCACTGACTAGTTGGATATTCATTTCCCAGTGAGCAAAAATGTCTGTACTTAGAGCATTCTTTAAAAATCATTGTTACCAGGTTTTTGCTTTGGCAGATCTTATTTTATTATTGACCTTTGTCAATATCAATGCAACTGTTTATGTAAAATTGTTTCGCGTTGTACTTGTATCCCTGGTTGTACATAAAAATTACATGGTAAAATATTTAATTGTGAGTCTAAATATTAGGTATGGACATGACAATAAATGAAAGCCAAATAAATTAAAATACGATTTTTGCTGGGATCTCAGGACTGATAGGGTTAACTATTTGGGGATCGCTATTACATTCTTAAAACCTCACAGTGAAAACATAATGCATGAATAAATTATTTAGTGGCGATACACCAGAACAGCAATTTTGAGCAACTCCAAAAAGTTACAGGGTTTGAAACACATCTAATTTCAATAGTTATGTTAATTCTAATCTTCTGAGACATTCGTTTTTTTCTGAGATTGACTCACTTATTTATAATTTCGACTTTGTATAATGTGTTTTTGAATGGTTTCTCTCACAAATATTTGGATGCCACCAGAGTTATCCTTAAATGTAAATTTAATGTGCATCATATTTATGTTGCCAAAATGCAATTTGGGTTTTTAGTTCACATTGACAACTGTGAATCAACAGTAATGATATTAGTCTAGAAAGTGGGACAATGAAAAATATTTGTTTAGTTTCAGTTTGATTTAATTTAGCTTCAGAAAGCCTCAAATTGCTAATTTAAAATCTGTAATGCATTCTATTTGGATGAATTGAAGTAGTGCATCCCCCTTAAATCAAACGTACCTATTTCGGAACAGTTCTGTGAAACAAAGTTTTGCTCCCATCTGAAACTACAAATTGTAAGGCTGAATAAATTCTTCACAAAACCGTCATAAAACCTTCAACAGCCTATATAGATGCTTCAGAAATCATTAATGTTTCATTAATTTTTTGGCCCACTTCAAGTAATGGCTATAGCTCAACCCCTACCCTCATTAGCTCCCCCATCATTTGCAATTTGAGTTAACCTGTATTTATTTGAGTAAGCCTTCAGACTGCACCCAGCACCACTATTTATCCTTGGCGTGCTCAGGATTATCAGTAAAATAGCATATACCCCACATCTCATATGGCCTTGCTGCTACAGGCGGCACAGATCAGAAAATAATGATAACAAAGCTCCGTAGCATTACACAGACCTACTATTGCTGTCTGATTTCACGTCTCCATAGAGTGCAGGAACTTGAAGTACAACAGGCAGAGATTAACACATTTTTCAATGCATCTCATCCATAAGCGATACAAAAGACAAAAGATGGAAATAACTTGGGAGAATAGCTCTATGTGAACTCACTTATTACAATCCTATATAATTCATTCAAAAGGATTAGCCTGACTGCACTTCATTAATTTTCAAGGCTATTTGCTAAAGCCAATCCAACTGCATTCACAACGAGCCATCTTTTTTAAATGTGTTTCAAATCGATTTTTATTCTTTGTGACTGTTACGTCTTTGGCACGCACAATTATATTATTTTAGATTGGACGAAATATTGCAACTGGAAAATAAGTCTCATGACTTTTTAATCCTTTCCATAGCGGCTTTTATTTGATGGGAATAGCAGCTTTAGGAAAACACAAAGAAAGAACCTGAAGGTTATGAACATAATTTTCAAAAGAGCAAAGAGATATACTGCATGTTGTGCAAAAGCCATGGAAGTGACTCTCTCTCTCTCTCTCTCAAGACTGTTTTCACTGTAAGATCTCTGTTGAGAATCTACTACCTGATAATGGTAGCAGATAAAGTTAATACTTATTGATCAACCAGATAATTCAATGAATTGAATAAGTTAGCATGTCTGTCAGACAGAACTCAGCAGTCCAGCAGAAAAGAAACACCTTTAAAATAAACGTTTGGTTTAGGTTTATGCTTCCTTCAAAAACACATAAGGATAATAATGTCACATAGGATGACACTGGAGAGACGAAGCAGGTGCGGGGAGTCAAACATGTAATAAAGAATGGACATGGAACGAGACAGGAACACCATCAGCAAACTACTAAAACAAACAAAAAACTATTAATGCAGAAGCGGTGGAACAGAGCTGAGAAACTGACAAATATAGGGGAGGTAATAACAGGTGAGTCCAATATCACTGATGCACGTGAGAGGGAAGACAGGTGTGCGCAATAGATGATAGGAGTGCGTTATGCAGGGCAGCCTGGCGCCCTCAAGCGCCATGGGGGGGAAGAGCGGGAGCAGACGTGACAGAACCCCCCCCCCCCCCTAGAGGCGCCAACCAGCTTCCCACCTGGGCGAACCGGCCAAGACACGGGAATTGGGAAAGCTGGTTGGGGCATGGAAGCCCAACAAACCGGCAGGAGCGTGAGAGCCTGGCGAGCCGGCTGAGGCATGGAAGCCCGACGATCTGGTTGAGGCAAGACGCCTGTCGATCCCACTGCAGAGAGGGAGCCTGAATATCAGGAGGAGTGTGATGTGGGATGGGAAGCCGCCGACCCAACGGAGACAAGGAAAACTCTCGAGAAAGCCAGGTGGTGAAAGCCCGAAGGGCTGGCCTAGGCACCCCCAGTTCCATCGGCGGCGGAATCCACCCCAACGTCACCAACAAAACAAACAAAAAATATTCCTGGACCGGCTGGGCGAACAAGAACTGGCGATCCGGCTGAGGCCCGACGTTGGATGGGCGCCATCCGAGCCAAGGAAACCTCTCGAGCCAACTACGGTGTGGAAACCCCACGAGCTGGCTAGGCATCCCCGGTTCCATCGGTGGCGACCCAGAGCCAATGCCACCATACCAACCGGAGCGCCGGTACTCCCCGATGCTTTGTGTGATGGCTTCTGCATTCTGTCACGTGTTGACGCTGGAGAGACGAAGCAGGTAAAGGAGTCAAACATTTAATAAATAACGGACATGGATTGAGACAGGAACAGCGTCAGCAAACCAGTAATACAAACAAAAAAATATTAATGCAGAAGCGAGGGAAAAGAGCAGGGGAACTGACAAATATAGGAGAGGTGAGTGAGTCCAGGTGAGTCCAATATCGCTGATGTGCGTGAAGAGGGAAGGCTGGTGTGCGTAATGGAGGAGTGTGTGATGCAAGGCAGCCTGGCGCCCTCAAGGGCTAGGGGGGGGGGCAGACGTGACAAATAACTCAATCTCCCGAGCTATATTACTGACAATAACTAACTCATTATGGCCAGAGCTGTTATTTCATACTTTTACAGTAGCACAGTATAATCTTGGCCGAATATAGCCTTCCATAAAAACAAAAATTCCAGGCAAGATGGTAACTAACTTGCTGAGAATAAAAACAATACTGTAAATTACAGTTCTGATGAAAGTACAGTAATGTAGAAGTGCAAATGTTTTCACAGCATATTACCACAGGACGTGAGGATTCACTGTTTATCCATGGCTGTGATTTATGGTCGCATAAATAGATGCACAGTGCATTCCCGAAAGTATTCAGACCGCTTGACTTTTTCCACATTTTGTTATGTTACGGTCTTATTCTAAAATTGATTAAATACATTTCCCCTCATCAATCTACACACAATACCCCATAACAACAAAGCGAAAACATTTTTTTTTTAATTTTTTGCAAATGTATTAAAAATGAAATCCGCTCGGCCAAACTGAGCGATCGGGGGAGAAGGGCCTTGGTCAGGGAGGTGACCAAGTACCTGTTGGTCACTGACAGATCTCCGGAATTCTTCTGTGGAGATGGGAGAACCTTCCATTAGGACAACCATCTCTGCAGCACTCTACCAATCAGGCCATTATGGTAGAGTGCCAAACGGAAGCCACTCCTCAGTAAAAGGTACATGACAGCCCACTTGGAATTCGACAAAAACACCTAAAGGACTCGCAGAACATGGGAAACAAGATTATCTCGTCTGATGAAACCAATAATTAACTATTTGGCCTGGATGCCAAGTGTCACATCTGGAGGAAACCAGGCACAGCTCATCACCTGGCTAATACCATCCCTACGGCGAAGCATGGTGGTGGCAGCATCATGATGTGGACATTTTTTTCAGCGGCAAGGACTGGGAGACTAGTCATGATCGAGGGAAAGATGAACGGAGTAAAGTACAGAGATATCTTTGATGAAAACCTGCTCAGACTCAGGTGAAGGTTCACCTTCCAACAGGACAACGACCCATAGCACACAGCCAAGACAATGCAGTCGTGGCCTCAGGACAAATCTCTGAATGTCCTTGAGTGGCCCAGCCAGAGCCAGGACTTGAATTCGGTCAAACATCTCTGGAGAGACCTTAAAATTGCTGTGCAGCGATGCTCCCCATCCAACCTGACCAAGCTTGAGAGGATCTGCAGAGAAGAATGGGAGAAACTCCACAAATACCGGTGTGCCAAGCTTGAAGCGTCATACCCAAGAAGACTCTAGTCTGTAATCGCTGCCAATGGTGCTTCAAAAAGTGCTGAGAAAAGGATCTGAGTACTTATGTAAATGTGATAGATTAGATTTTTTTTTATACATTTGCAAAAAAAAATGTTTTTTCTTTGGCATTTTAGAATGCTTTTTAGAAGGATGTAACGTGAAAAAGTGAATGGGTCTGAATACTTAATAAATGCGCCGTCTCTCTCTGTCTTTTCTGCTTATGATTTACACTCATAAGATGAAATGCAGATGAAAAAAGAGAAACACATTTGTTTTATATGCATTAGGTGGAGATAATAGAAAAAGGCCTGGAGGTAAAACTAAAAAAAGAATACTGAAGAGAAAGAGTGAATCCAATGAGTGAGCAACACAAACCTACTGCTGCTGCAGCCACCAACTACTGCAGATGCCATGTCCTCCAATCTATGGTAGGAGATGAGTATCAAGGTGGTCATAGAGCCTTCCTGTAGAGCCTACGTCATAGAGCCTACGTCGTTGGAACTATTTAATCATGACAGGAACACTGTGGCAAATTGCAGCCCTCTCATTGGCTTACGCTTGACTACTGTGACCAAACGGCGCGAAATGATATACCTACCTGTTATGTTCCCTGAGTGATGTCCCCAATAGAAATGATTACTTCATTTCATCATGCATTATTGGGGTGGCTCTAGGGGGTAGGAGCTGTATAACAATTTTTATTGGGTCATTGTATGGCGCCTCCACAGTGTATCACCTTTAGCGAGGCCATTTCCTTAGCCAGAAATGGAATTTGGTTAACCTGTTATTAACGGACACCAAAGCTAAACCTAATATTATATGCTTTTGAGATGAGACATAAAGTCATATTTTCATAAAGCTTCATACATTTTAGCATGGTTATAGGTAAACTTTCTGCGTGCTGTATATGGGTTAAGTCAATGGTTATTTGGTGGGTATACTGTTCCCATACGCATCTCTTCTGTAATGCATAGCATATGTGCATACTGTATAAATTGTCTTGTGAAACATATTTAGTTCAGTAGCAATACTACCATGTATAGCTTCACAACACAGCAGTATAATATGCTTACATGGGTAATTCTCACCTTCCTAGGGGAAATACAGTTGAAATCGGAAGTTTACATACACTTAGGTTGGAGTCATTAAAACTCATTTTTCAACCCCTCCACAAATTTCTTGTTACCAAACTATAGTTTTGGCAAGTCGGTTAGGACATCTACTTTGTGCATGACAAAAGTCGTTTTTCCAACAGTCGTTTAACAGACATATTATTTCACTTATAGCTGTCACGTTCTGACCTTAGTTCCTTTATTTTGTCTTTGTGTTAGTATGGTCAGGGCGTAAGTTGGGGTGGGCAGTCTATGTTCGTTTTTCTAGGTTGTGTTTATGTGTTTGGCCTGGTATGGTTCTCAATCAGAGGCAGGTGTCTTTCGTTGTCTCTGATTGAGAATCATTCTTAGGTAGCCTTTTCCCACCTGTGTTTTGTGGGTGAATATTTTTCGTTTCAGTGTTTGCACCATTCGGGACTGTTTGGGTTTTCATTTTGTTTCTCTTGTTCTTTTTGTATTTATTCACATTAAAAGATATTATGGATACGTACCACGCTGCGCATTGGTCCGATCTCTCCTACTCCTCCTCAGAAGAGGAAGTGGAAATCCGTTACAGATTCACCCACCAACCAAGGACCAAGCAGCGTGGTATCCGGCAGCAGCGAGTTCTGGACTCCTGGACATGGGAGGAGATCTTGGACGGAGAGGGATCCTGGACACAGGCTGGGGAGTATCGCCGCCAAAGCCAAGAGGCAGCATTATGAGGAGCTAGCACGGCAGTGCAACAGGGACGAGAGGCAGCCCCCAAAAAATATTGGGGGGCGGCGCACGGGGAGTGAGGCTAAGTCAGGTAGGAGAACTGAGCCAACTCCCCGTGCTTACCGTGGAGAGAGGTGGACCGGGCAGGCACCGCCAGTCCAGTGCGGTCTGTTCCACCTCGCCGCACTGGCCGGGCTACGGGGAGTATCCAGCCAGGAGGTGTTGTGCAGGCTCGTTGCTCGAGACCTCCAGTGCGCCTCCACGGTCCGGTCTATCCGGTGCCACCTCCACGCACCAGGCCTCCGGTGGCAGTCTCCGTTTCCTCCCCCTGAGTGCTCCCTCCAGTCAAGCGCTGCCAGAGTCTCCCTCCTGTCCAGCGCTGCCCGAGTTTCCCATCTGTCAGGAGCTGCCAGAGCCGCCCGCCAGTCAAGAGCTGCCAGAGCCGCCCGTCAGCAGGAGCTACCAGAGCCGCCCGTCATTCAGGAGCTGCCAGAGCCGTTCATCAGTCAAGAGCTGCCAGAGCCGTCCGTCAGTCAGGAGCAGCCAGAGCCGTCCGTCAGTCAGGAGCAGCCAGAGCCGTCCGTCAGTCAGGAGCAGCCAGAGCCGTCCGTCAGTCAGGAGCAGCCAGAGCCGTCCGTCAGTCAGGAGCAGCCAGAGCCGCCCGTCAGTCAGGAGCTGCCGGAATCGCCCTTCTCTCCGGCGTTGCCAGAATTGCCCTTTACTCCGGCGCTGCCAGAATTGCCCTTTACTCCGGCGCTGCCAGAATTGCCCTTTACTCCGGCGCTGCCAGAATTGCCCTTTACTCCGGCGCTGCAGGAGTCTCCCACCTGTCCGGTGCTGCTGGAATCTCCCATCCATTCGGGGCCCGCTGCAGGGGTCCCCAGTTCGAGGTCGGCGGCAGGGGTCGCCGCGCAAGGGGCGCCACTTAAGTGGGCCGAGACTATGATGGAGTGGGGTCCACGTCCAGCGCCAGAGCCGCCACCATGGACAGATGCCCACCCAGACCCTCCCCTATAGGTTCAGGTTTTGCGGCCGGAGTCTGCACCTTTGGGGGGGTATTGTCACGTTCTGACCTTAGTTCCTTTATTTTGTGTTTGTGTTAGTATGGTCAGGGCATGAGTTGGGGTGGGCAGTCTGTTCGCTTTTCTAGGTTGAGTTTATGTGTTTGGTTCTCAATCAGAGGCAGGTGTCGTTTGTTGTCTCTGTTTGAGAATCATACTTCGGTAGCCTTTTCCCACCTGTGTTTTGTGGCTGAATATTTTCGGTTTTCATTTTGATTCTCTTGTTCTTTTTGTATTTTGTATTCATTCTCATTAAAATACATTATGGATACGTACCACGCTGCGCATTGGTCCGATTTCTCCTAATCCTCCTCAGAGATGACTTCCGGCGCCGACAGAGAAGGCCGCCTCGCTTCGTGTTCCTAGGAAACTATGCAGTTTATTGTTTTTTTTATGTGTTATTTCTTACATTGGTACCCCAGGTCATCTTAGGTTTCATTACATACAGTCGAGAAGAACTAGTGAATATAAGAGCAGCGTCAACTCACCATCAGTACGACCAAGAATGTCTTTCGCGAAGCGGATCCTGTGTTCTGCCTTTCACCCAGGACAACGGAATGGATCCCAGCCGGCGACCCAAAAAAACAACTTCGTAAAAGAGGGAAACGAAGCGGTCTTCTGGTTAGACTCCGGATACGGGCACATCGTGCACTACTCCCTAGCATACTTCTCGCCAATGTCCAGTCTCTCGACAACAAGGTTGATGAAATCTGAGCAAGGGTAACATTCCAGAGGGACATCAGAGACTGTAACGTTCTTTGCTTCATGGAAACATGGCTCACTGGAGAGACGCTATCGGAGTCGGTGAAGCCAGCTGGTTTCTCCACGCATTGCGCCGACAGAAACAAACATCTTTCTGGTAAGAAGAGGTGCGGGGGCATATGCTTCATGGTTAACGAGACGTGGTGTGGTCACAACAACATACAGGAACTCAATTCCTTCTGTTCACCTGATTTAGAATTCCTCACAATCAAATGTCGACCGCATTTTCTACCAAGGGAATTCTCTTCGATTATAATCACAGCCGTATATATTCCCCCCCAAGCAGACACATCGATGGCTCTGAACAAACTTTATTTGACTCTTTGCAAACTGGAATCACATATATCCTGAGGCTGCATTCATTGTAGCTGGGGATTTTAACAAGGCTAATCTGAAAACAAGACTCCCTAAATTGTATCAGCATATCGATTGCGCAACCAGGGCTGGAAAAACCTTGGATCATTGCTATTCTAACTTCCGCGACGCATATAAGGCCCTGCCCCGCTCTCCTTTCGGAAAAGCTGACCACGACTCCATTTTATTGCTCCCTGCGTACAGACAGAAACTAAAACTAGAAGCTCCCGCGCTGAGGTCTGTTCAATGCTGGTCCGACCAATCTGATTCCACACTCCAAGACTGCTTCCATCACGTGGACTGGGATATGTTTCGTATTGCGTCAAACAACAACATTGATGAATACGCTGATTCGGTGTGCGAGTTCATTAGAACGTGCGTTGAAGATGTCATTCCCATAGCAACGATTAAAACATTCTCAAACCAGAAACCGTGGATTGATGGCAGCATTCGTGTGAAACTGAAAGCGCAAACCACTGCTTTTAATCAGGGCAAGGTGACCGGGAACATGAACGAATACAAACAGTGTAGCTATTCCCTTCGCAAGGCAATCAAACAAGCTAAGTGTCAGTATAGAGACAAAGTAGAATCTCAATTCAACGGCTCAGACACAAGAGGTATGTGGCAGGGTCTACAGTCAATCACAGATTACAAAAAGAAAACCAGCCCCGTCACGGACCAGGATGTCTTGCTCCCAGGCAGACTAAATAACTTTTTTGCCCGCTTTGAGGACAATACAGTGCCACTGACACGGCCCGCAACCAAAACATGCGGACTCTCCTTCACTGCAGCCACCGTGAGGAAAACATTTAAACGTGTTAACCCTCGCAAGGCTGCAGGCCCAGACGGCATCCCCAGCCGCGCCCTCAGAGCATGCGCAGACCAGCTGGCTGGTGTGTTTAATGACATATTCAATCAATCCCTATCCCAGTCTGCTGTTCCCACATGCTTCAAGAGGGCCACCATTGTTCCTGTTCCCAAGAAAGCTAAGGTAATTGAGCTAAACGACTACCTTCCCGTAGCACTCACTTCCGTCATTATGAAGTGCTTTGAGAGACTAGTCAAGGACCATATCATCTCCACCCTACCTGACACCCTAGACCCACTCCAATTTGCTTACCGCCCAAATAGGTCCACAGACGGTGCAATCTCAACCACACTGCACACTGCCCTAACCCATCTGGACAAGAGGAATACCTATGTGAGAATGCTGTTCATCGACTACAGCTCAGCATTTAACACCATAGTACCCTCCAAGCTCGTCATCAAGCTCCTGACCCTGGGTCTCGACCCCGCCCTGTGCAACTGGGTACTGGACTTCCTGATGGGCCGCCCCCAGGTGGTGAGGGTAGGCAACAACATCTCCACCCCGCTGATCCTCAACACTGGGGCCCCACAAGGGTGCGTTCTGAGCCCTCTCCTGTACTCCCTGTTCACCCACGACTGCGTGGCCACACACGCCTCCAACTCAATCATCAAGTTTGCGGACGACACAACAGGGGTAGGCTTGATTAACAACAACGACGAGAAGGCCTACAGGGAGGAGGTGAGGGCCCTCGGAGTGTGGTGTCAGGAAAATAACCTCACACTTAACGTCAACAAAACTAAGGAGATGATTGTGGACTTAAGGAAACAGCAGAGTTTTAAGTTAAGTTCCTCGGCGTACACATCACAGACAAACTGAATTGGTCCACCCACACAGACAGCATTGTGAAGAAGGCGCAGCAGCGCCTCTTCAACCTCAGGAGGCTGAAGAAATTTGGCTTGTCACCAAAAGCACTCACAAACGTCTACAGATGCACAATCGAGAGCATCCTGGAGGGCTGTATCACCACCTGGTACGGCAACTGCTCCGCCAACAACCGTAAGGCTCTCCAGAGGGTAGTGAGGTCTGTACAACGCATCACCGGGGGCATACTACCTGCCCTCCAGGACACCTACACCACCCGATGTCACAGGAAGGCCATAAAGATCATCAAGGACGACAACCACCCGAGCCACTGCCTGTTCACCCTGCTATCATCCAGAAGGCAAGGTCAGTACAGGTGCATCAAAGCTGGGACCGAGAGAATGAAAAACAGCTTCTATCTCAAGGCCATCAGACTGTTAAACAGCCACCACTAACATTGAGTGGCTGCTGCCAACACACTGACTCAACTCCAGCCACTTTAATAATGGGAATTGATGGGAAATGATGTAAAATATATCACTAGCCACTTTAAACAATGCTACCTAATATAATGTTTCCATACCCTACATCATTCATCTCATATGTATATGTATATACTGTACTCTATATCATCTACTGCATCTTTATGTAATACATGTATCACTTGCCACTTTAACTATGCCCCTTTGTTTACATACTCATCTCATATGTATATACTGTACTCGATACCATCTACTGTATCTTGCCTATGCTGCTCTGTACCATCACTCATTCATATCTCTTTATGTACATATTCTTTATCCCCTTACACTTGTGTCTATAAGGTAGTAGTTTTGGAATTGTTAGCTAGATTACTTGATGGTTATTACTGCATTGTCGGAACTAGAAGCACAAGCATTTCGCTAACCCCGCATTAACATCTGCAAACCATGTGTATGTGACAAATACATTTGATTTGATTGATTTGAGAAGAGGAAATCCGTTACAATAACTCACTGCATCACAATTCCAGTGGGTCAGAAGTTTACATACACTAAGTTAACCCTGCCTTTAAACAGCTTGGAAAATTTCAGAAAATGATGTCATGGCTTTAGAAGCTTCTGATAGACTAATTGACGTCATATGAGTCAATTGGAGGTGTAACTGTGGATGTATTTCAAGGCCTACCTTCAAACTCAGTGCCTCCGCTTGACATCATGGGATAATCAAATAAAATTAGCCAAGACTTCATAAAAAAAACTGTAGACCTCCACAAGTCTGGTTCATCCTTGGGAGCAATTTCCAAATGCCTAGGTACCACATTCATCTGTACAGACAATAGTACGCAAGTATAAACACCATGGGACCATGCAGCCGTCATACCGCTCAGGAAGGAGACACGTTCTGTCTCCTAGCGATGAATGTACCTTGGTGCAAAAAGTGCAAATCAATCCCAGAATAAGAGCAAAGAACCTTTCGAAGATGCTGGAGGAATCAGGTACAAAAGTATCTATATCCACAGTAAAACGAGTCCTATATCGACATAACCTGAAAAGCTGCTCTGCAAGGAAGAAGCCAGACTACAGTTTGCATCTGCACATGGGAACAAAGATTGTAATTTTTGGAGAAATATCTTCTGGTACGATGAAACAAAAATCGAACTGTTTGGCCATAATGAATATCGTTATGTTTGCAGGAAAAAGGGAGAGGCTTGCATGCCGAAGAACACCATCGCAAACGCGAAGCACGGGGGTGGCAGCATCATGTTGTGGGTGTGCTTTGCTGCAGGAGGGACTGGTGCACTTCACAAAATAGATGGCATCATGAGGCTGGAAAATTATGTGGATATATTGAAGCAACAACTTGGTCGCAAAAGGATCTGACCTCAACCCTAAAGAACATTTGTGGGCAGAACTGAAAAAGTGTGTGCAAGCAAGGAGGCCTACAAACTTGACTCAGTTACACCAGCTCGGTCAGGAGGAATGGGTCAACATTCCCCAACTTATTGTGTGAAGCCTGTGGAAGGCTACCCAAAACGTTTGACCCAAGTTAAACAATTTAAAGGCAATGCTACCAAATTTTAATTTAGTGTATGTAAACTTCTGACCCACTGGGAATGTGATAAAAGAAATAAAAGCTGAAATAAATAATTCTCTACTATTATTCTGACATTTCACATTCTTAAAATAAAGTGGTGATCCTACCTGACCTAAGACAGGGAATTTTTAATAGTAAAAAATGTCAGGAATTTTGAAAAACTGAGTTTCAATGTATTTGGCTAAGGTGTATGTAAACTTCCGACTGTAAGTGTAATTGAATAACAATGTTACACATGTTATTACATTAGTACACATAATACACAATAACAAAATGAGAGTTTACAGGCTAACTACAATAGCTTTCATAGCATTTATTTTCTAAAATTCGAATACGTTCTAAAAACTGATTCACAAGCTGTGCAGGCTAAATCTGTTGCTTCTCTCAAATTACCTAGTTTGTGGGAAAGGTCTTAATTGAGAAACACATTGGTGTTTAGTGATATTTAGCAGGACAATTGTACAGCGATAGGGAAGTGTCATTTACATACCACCAATATAGCATTGGCAGAGCCACCCGCATATGTGGCATTTAGGTAAATGTCAGCCAACGGAATAAACAATTTGGATGTTGCATTTTACCTCCATTCATCCATTAATTAAAACATAATGTCATTGTGTGCATTTACAGAAATTAACCAACTTTTTCCTTAACAAAGCCACCGATTATGAAATGTTAATGTTTCTAGGCGTTGGCAGCTGTGTCAAATAATGGCAATATATGATGTAATTTAGAAATGATCATGATATATTCCACGTTCATTTGGAAGCATGCACACTATTTCCTAATTTAACCATTAAATCAGCAAATCTAATATTGTGATCATTATGCTCGGACTCGTGGAAGTTTATGTGGTACTGATTGGATGACACCCTGTTGTGTAGGAGCGCAGAGACAAAATCATGTCGCAAAATTGAGTTATCACAGAGCATGTTGCCTAAGTGAATCCCTAAGACTATAATTAAATTACCCATTGGCCTGTAGATACGTGTTGCGATAAACTGAATATTAAGTAGTGTGTGATTAAATCAGAGAGCTGTGGGAATTGACAGAGATGATTTAATATTGTGACTGGAGAAAAAAATTGGGACATTACTGATTGTGTGACACAACTACTACACATAGAATCTGGGAAATCTTTTGGCATAATTGTATTAGAGATACGAATAATAAAATGGAATACTTTCTTAATTTATCAAACCAGGCTGATTTGACTAAAACATGGTATTTCACTGAGAACTAATTTCCTCAACATATTCTAAATCATTGTCTTGTAACCAAATCCTCTACTGAAATTATTACATGCAATTCTAGACGATTGTATCCGAAGAAATATGACATTTTCTGCAGCTTTGGCATCAAATGGGCAGCAGGATGTTTGTTTGTCTTTATATTGAAATACAGCATCTACAAATTGGTGTCTAAATCCACTGTCAAGCTGCACTGATAAAACCTGAGAAGAAGAGACCGATCTGCAGATGCAATGGAAAAACACAAGGCGTGTGTATGGCATTCAGCATGGCCAATGGACCCGTCCCAAATGGAACCCTATTCCCTATATTGCACTACTTTTGACCAGAGCCCTATGGTCCCTGGTCAAAAGGGACTGGAACAATTCTATCCAGCCATATCTCAGGCATGACACCTACTGCACTAGAATAGACAATCATGTCCAACGTTAATCTATACATTTAGCATTTATACAGATATTGAATTTAATTGTTTATACTTACAGGCTTTTCCCACACCAAAATCACTCAAAGAAACATCAACTTTGAGGCATGTGCTCATTTCCAAGTGACAATAAAGTGAGAGAAATCACTCTTATTCTATACATTTCTCAGATGGGACAATTTATGGAGGGCTGCTTAGATTCCTTTGGCAAATTGAGTTTGCAAAATAAACCCCTTGTAGAATGACGCTAAGCAGATAGTAAAGCCAATGAAATTATGTGACAACATCACCATTGTCAAAGCCAAAAATATTCAAAAGATTGTTTCTCAAAAACTGTACTGAACTGAGAAAATGTCCAAATAACACACCAGTCTCATAATAATTCTCAAAGACTGTACTTAGAACTGAGACAATGTCCAAATAACACACCAGTCTGATAATAATTCTCAAAGACTGTACTTAGAACAATGTGTGACCGACTGGCTCGATTTAGTCATATGTAGCTAAATTTGAAATTGGATAAAAGTAGAGACCCAGAGCTAGAAAATAGTACATCTTACATTACAGTTGAGGAACAATTGTAAAGTAATTCTGCTTTGAACGTTGTAACCCCATTTTTAAGAATATGGCCCTTGTTTGCTACATGTACTGGAGAGCTCTTCTTTGTCAATACCCATTCAGCATTGTTCACAACCTCTTAAGCCTTAGCCCCACCCATCTCTTTAAGGATTCACATGCATGACATCAGCAGCCTTAAGTGGTGTATTTTAACGCCAATAAACCCATCCGTTGAAATTAACATGTGGTGGCAAGATAAACAATTTAAAGGCAATGATACCAAATATTAATTGAGTTTATGTAAACTTCTGACCCACTGGGAATGCGATGGTAGAAATAAAAGCTGAAATAAATCATTCTCCCAACTATTATTCTGACATTTTACATTCTTAAAATAAAGTGGTGATCCTAACTGACCTAAAACAAGGAATATTTACTGTGATTAAAAGTCAGTTCAGAACAAATTCTTATTTTCAATGATGGCCTAGGAACAGTGGGTTAACAGTCTTGTTCAGGGGAAGACCGACAGATTTTTACCTTGCCAGCTCGGGGATTTGATCTTGCAACCTGCCGGTTACTAGTCCAACGCTCTAAAAACTAGGCAACCTGCCGGCCCAAAAGATATAAGTAGCAATATTTTGAAGGATTTTGAGATTAAATATTTCACAGGTCCTTGATTATATTTAGCAGGTCTTTAAAATATATATTGCAGGTCTTTGAAATATTTCGCAGATCTGTGAAATATTATGCTCACCAAAATATTTTGCAGCCTTTTACCAAACTTCACAGGCCTATGAAATATTTTGCAGCCTTTTACCAAACTTTGTAGCCTATTATTTTGAAAGCTGGTTTTCCTCTTAGGGCCACTGTATGTTATCGTACCAGCAATATCTATACTTACCAGTAATAACCTACCTAGGTGCTGATATTTGCTGATACCATACAAGCAATATCTGTGATATTCTATTAGCAATATTCTACCAGCAATATCCTACAAATTATTTTCTATCTGCTGATAAGCTACCAAAATCAATATCTGCTGATATCCTATGAGTGATATCCTTCCAAAGTACTTGTAAACTCAGCAAAAAAAGAAACATCCCTTTTTCAGGATCCTGTATTTCAAAGATAATTCGTAAAAATCCAAATAACTTCACAGATCTTTATTGTAAAGGGTTTAAACACGGTTTCCTATGCTTGTTCAATGAACCATAAACAATTAATGAACATGCACCTGTGGAATGGTCGTTAAGACACTAACAGTTTACAGATGGTAGGCTATTAAGGTCACAGTTATGAAAACTTAGAGCACTAATGAGTCCTTTCTACTGACTCTGAAAAACACCAAAAGAAAGCAGCCCAGGGTCCCTGCATTAACGTGCCTTAGGCATGCTGCAAGGAGGCATGAGGACTGCAGATGTGGCCATGGCAATAAATTGAAATGTCCGTACTGTGAGATGCCTAAGACATCGCTACAGGGAGACAGAATGGAAAGCTGAACATCCTCGCAGTGGCAGACTACATGTAACAACACCTGCTCAGGATCGGTACATCCAATCATCACACCTGTGGGACAGGTACAGGATGGCAACAACAACTGCCCGAGTTACTCCAGGAACGCACAATCCCTCCATCAGTGCTCAGACTTTCCGCAATAGGCTAAGAGAGGCTGGACTGAAGGCTTGTAGTCCTGTTGTAAGGCAGCTCCTCACCAGACATCACCGGCAACAATGTCGCCTATGGGCACAAACCCACCATCGCTGGACCAGACAGGACTGGCGAAAAGTGCTCTTCACTGACGATTCGCGGTTTTGTCTCACCATTTTTGTGTTTATCGTTGAAGGAATGAGCGTTACACCGATGCCTGTACTCTGGAGCGGGATCAATTTAGAGGTGGAGGGTCCGTCATGGTCTGGGGCGGTGTGTCACAGCATCATCGGACTGAGCTTGTTGTCATTGCAGGCAATCTCAACGCTGTGCATTACAGGGAAGACCTCCTCCTCCCTCATGTGATACCCTTCCTGCAGGCTCATCCTGAGATGACCCTCCAGCATGACAATGCCACCAGCCATACTGCTCGTTCTGTGTGTGATTTCCTGCCAGACAGGAAAGTCATTGTTCTGCTATGGCCAGCGAAGAGCCCGGATCTCAATCCCATTGAGCACGTCTGGGACCTGTTGATTCGGGTGAGGGCTAGGGCCATTCCCCCTAGAAATGTCCGGGAACTTGCTGGTGCCTTGGTGGAAGAGAGGGGTAGCCTCTCACAGCAAGAACTGGCAAATCTGGTGCAGTCCATGAGGAGGAGATGCACTGCAGTACTTAATACAGCTAGTTGCCACACCAGACACTGTGTTACTTTTGATTTTGACCTGTCCTTTGTTCAGGGACACATTTTTCCATTTCTGTTAGTCACATGTCTGTGGAACGTGTTCAGTTTATGTCTCATTTGTTGAATCTGGTTATGTTCATACAAATATTTACACATGTTAAGTTTGCTGAAAATAAATGTACTGTAGTTGACAGTGAGAGGATGTTTCTTTTTTTGCTGTGTTTATGTCTGAATATTAAGAGGTTTGAGTTACTTGCATAGAAAAGATACAGCCACCATACTCAATCTAAAGTTAGCCAAGGTTTCTGTTTCATAGAGCACGTTTAGGCCCTCAAATGTTGCGCACTATGCCAGATCAGTTAGATGCATACTGACTACACAGTGCTAGAGGCCTATGCTGTAGTCCACAGTGTAGAATTGCAGAGATACAGTAGGTTGTTCATGTGTGTTGTGTGATGTTCTAATTCAACAGTATCAAACTAGAGTGCACACAATTATAGATGCTCGCTCATCCGAGGAGTAGCCGTGCAGATAAGTGTGCCTGAAACGTGGCTAGACTTTCAAAGACGCATGGTTTCCATAAAGAGGAAAAGCAAGGTGTAGTTTCATCCAATGCAATTTGCATGGCTTCAAATGTTTACTTCCTCTCTGTGTCTGTTTCTCCCTTCTCATTAGTATTCTCAACCGCACAGGCAATTTGTTTGTTTCCATTCCTTTAGTTTAATAAAGCTGCTAATATCAATTACACCAAAGATTGCCTTGTGTCTCCATGTCTGCAGCTCAGGGTGTGTACTCAGGAGAGATCATGGCGTGGGGGAGAGGTAAACTCTAAACACAGGATCTCTAATTGCTCTGACGTTGCTCACGCCATTGGGCCTCATTTGAATATTAAGGTGAAGGAGCAATTTTGGTAAAATCCAATGACACAGATAATTTCCCCCACCTTTCTCCTTTTCTCTTTTTACCTCACTTCATCAGCAGTAGGTGGATAGGGAGAGAGAGAGTCATATACTTAACCCATCTGTTCATCTGTCAGACATTTCTCCCCGCAATTTATGAAGTGTGTCTATTTGTTGAAGTGAGTGTGTCTATTTGTTGAAGTGTCTGGCCTCCCACGGAGACAGAGAGAGAGGCTGGGAAGGGAAGTGAACGATTCTGGTGTCGGCTTGAGCTATGAGGGCTGTATAATTTGCGGTGGAGGTTTCTGACAGATCCTGGACTAACGGGGAGTCAAGGCTAAAAATTGCATCCACTCAGACCCACTGGGCAAGCCTGTCATCTGAGTCAATGTATAGCAGAAGATATGGTCCAGTTGAGCTTAGTTTGGGCGAAGACTAACCTTACTTGAGACCTGAAGACTGGGAAGCTCACAGAGCAATTGCCTAAGCTTTAGTTCAAAGGCATGGGATCGATGTGCATGGGATCGCATCTGTAAGGAGGTTTGGATGGGTGCTAGGAACCTTTATGTCAATGAACCCCTCTCAGAAGCTTTCAAAAAGATGGGGGAGTGTGTGATTTTGCTTCCCCCAACCAGCTGTTGCGTTTGATCTACTTGAAAAGCTCAGTTAGTTTGCATTATGAAGCCATCTTTATCCATACAGGCCCATATTTTATCCAGCAGGAAGCCAGAGGCTCTGCCATCTGACATGACCCCTAAAAACCTGCTGATTAGCAACAGAAAGGCAATCAATTCCCACCAAGGGCTTGCTCAGGCTCCAGCGTCACTCCTATGGCAGACATATGGGAAAACCTTCAATTAACATCAATTACATCACGACCCACTTATACAAGCAACAAATGCTGTCACTACACATCCACGTAAATCTGACCAAATTATGAAAGAGAGGCATTGTAGTTTTAAATTCTGTAAAAAATTATTGTTGTCTATCAACAATGACAAGCCACTGGGGTCTGACAACTTGGATGGAAAATTACTGAGGATAATAGTGGACAATATTGCCACTCCTATTTGCCACATCTTCAATTTAGGCCTACTAGAAAGTGTGTGCCTTCAGGCCTGGAGAGAAGCAACAGTCATTCTGCTAGAATAGTAAAGCCCTCTTACTGGCTCAAGTAGCTGACCAATCAGCCTGTTATCAACCCTTAGTAAACTTTTGGAAAAAATTGTGTTTGACCAGATACAATGCTATTTTAATGTAAACAAATTGTCCACAAACTTTCAGCATGCTTATAGAGAAGGACATTCAACAAGCACAACACTTACACACATGACTGATGATTGGCTGAGAGAAATTGATGATAAAAAGATTGTGGGGGCTTTTTTGTTAGGCTTGTGCGGCTTTTGACATTATCGATCATAGTCGGCTGCTGGCAAAAATGATGTGTTATGACATTACACCCCCTGCTATATTGTGGATATAGAGTTACATGTCCAACATAATACAAAGGTTGTTACTTAATCTAAGCCTATCCAACATAATCCAGGTACAATCGGGAATTCCCCAAGGCAGCTGTCTAGGCCCATTCCTTTTTTCAATCTTTACTAATGAATTGCCACTGGCTTCGAGGAAAGTCAGAGTGTCTATGTATGACTCAACACTATACATGTCTGCTACTACAGCGACTGAAATGACTGCAACACTTAACAAAGAGTTGCAGTTAGTTTCAGAGTGGGTGGCAAGGAATAAGCTAGACCTAAATATTTCTAAAACTAAAAACATTGTATTTTGGACAAATCATTCACTAAAACCTAAACCTCAACTAAATCTTGTAATAAACAATATGGAAATTGAACAAGTTGAGGTGACTAAACTGCTTGGAGTTACCCTGAATTGTAAAATGTCATGTTCAAAACATATTGATACAACAGTAGCTAAGATGGGGAGAAGTATGTCCATGAAAAAGGTCGCTGCTCTACCTTCTTGACAGCACTGTCAACAAGGCAGGTCCTACAAGCCCTAGTTTTGTCACACCTGGACTACTGTTCACTCTTTTGGTCAGATGACACAAAAAATGACTGAATTGCAATTGGTTCAGAACAGGGAAGGCTGGCCCTTGGATATACACAGAGAGCTAATATTAATGATATGTATGTCAATCTCTCCTGGCTCAAAGTGGAGGAGAGATTGACTTCATCACTGCTTGTATTTATGAGAGGTAGAAACATGCTAAATGCACGAGCTGTCTGTTTGAACTACTCGCGCACAGCTCGGACATCCATGCATACCCCACAAGACGTGCCACCAGAGGTCTCTTCACAGTCACCAAATCCAGAACAGACTTTGGAAGGCACACAGTACTGAACAGAGACATGACTACGTGGAACTCTATTCCACATCAAGTAACTCATACAAGCATCAAAATAGATTTAAAAAAAAACACCTTATGGAACAGTGGAGACTGTGAAGAAACACAAACACAAACATAGGCACAGACACACTCAAATTATATACGCACTATACACACACGTACACATGGACTTTGTACTGGATACATGTGGTAGTGGTGGAGTAGGGGCCTGAGGGCACACATGTATTGAAATGTTTTTTGAAGTTGTTTAAACTGCCTTAATTTTGAAGCTAATGGGGATCCATAATACAAATACAAATACTTGATATGGACCAACAATACCACCACTCTTGACAAGAGGGCACAAACCTCTACTTCCTTAGGCAGCTGAAGAAATGCTGCATGCCACCTCTCCAAATTCTATCGCTGCACCATCGAGAGCGTCCTGACCAGTTGCAACACGGCCTGGAACGGGAATTACTCCATCCAGTAGATCACTGGGACCGTGCCCCCCCTCCCCATCCAGGACATCTACTTGAAATGGTGCCAGAGGAAATCTCTCAGCGTCATCAAGGACCCTACACAGCCCAGCCACTGTTCACTCCCTTATCATCGGGCAGACGTATCAAAGTATGAGGTCTGATAGCAAAAGGCTCAGAGACAGTTTCTATCTACAAGCCATCAGACTGCTGGACACTTGAACTGGACTGACCACCTGCACTGAATCTCTGCACCCCCCACCACTAAATTCAATCCAGGACTCCATATCCAATGGCACAAACACGTTATATCATTTTATCAACCACCCTTTAAAGTCAGGTGTTTTTTAATGATCCCCTTTTGAAACACTGCCCCACCCTTTGTAAGTGAATAGGCTCTTGTCTTTACAGTTGTAGTTCAACGCTGTGACACATCCACTTTCACTGACTGTCAGCAGTTCCCGGTTCTGATTTTGGGCTAATAAAACAATGACTTCCATTTCCCTGCCTGACATTCCGCATACAGGGGGGAGGGGGATGCAGGAGGAGCAGAAATGTATTTCTTCAAAAGGGGTCACTTGTATGTTAAATAATTAATCCGGCATCTGTCGAGCTGTCTGTTATTTCCGCTTTGATTAAAAGCTGAGCCTGTCTATCTGGAGCCATCAGTTTCCTCTGAAAGCGTGGGGACTTTCAGCAGCGCGCATCTGCAAGGGAAATGCCAAACATGCTTTATTCCCACACATGTGTACACTCACGGTTTTCACTAAAATTATCTTAGCTGAAATAAGGTCTTAAAAGGTATGCCACTACGGTCCAGGGAGAAGTTAGCTTTCAAATTATATTGATAACATCATCATGTTATCAGTAGCTTTGGCCTTGCACTATAAGAAACTAGAGCCTTTGCTTTTGTACAATACATGTTCAAGGACAACTCAAGTAGTACCCCCCCTCCCTTTTGCCCTCATACAGCCTCAACTCGTTGGGGCATGGACTCTACAAGGTGTCGAATGCGCATGTGGTATCACAAATACATAGCCATGTTTCTATACCTTAGAGGCCCAAATAAGTAAAGCACATGTGGTATCGCATTGTGCAATATGTTGTTTTTTCTATATTTATTTAAAATTAAGTTCAGTATTTACACCCAGGGGTTTTTCAAGGAAAAATAATTTAAAACAAGTGGATTATGCTAATGGTTGGCAAATTGTACACATAATTACCTCATGAAAAGTAAAAAGCAATACAAAATATGTTTTGTTTTATTTTAGGCAATCTAGTCTTATCAACTGCTTGCCTGCATGTCTGCACCTCCAACGCAGAATCTTTCCTCAAGGTAAATCTAATCAGAGTTAATACGAAAATATAACACTTACTGAGAATTCAGCAATTACATGTCCACATCTGGCTATATTTTCATGGGCCGCATTCGTGTCCTGTCAGCTTTCATTAATTAATGAGTTGTCCTTCTTTCTACTGTGGACCTTAATGAATCTAACTATTTGCATTAGTGCACAGTGGTCCTTTGATTGATACAGTCCTTAGTGGGTAATATGGGACTATTGAGTGCCTCATAGCACAAAGGGAAATCACCTGGGCACCTTGAATGACAAATCAGAATCGATTGTGATCCTTGAGATTTACATCAGAGGAAATCAGGAGAACACCCAAGAGGGTTTACATGCTCTTAAACAAAGCATAGCCATCAGGCAACCTCAGAGGGAATACAATCTCAGTAGGAACAGATCAGATTGGTTCTGTTAACAAAAATCACAGCTTAAATCTCATACACAAATATCACCAAAACATACAAAATCCCATTGAAATCCACACAGCTACATGCATGACAGTCTGTTAAAAAAAGCACCCAAGCTATCCTCCCGTGCTCTGAAATGTGTATGAAAACCACTAAATTGACTGTCAAACCCAGCCTGTACTCTGTTTGCCTTTCACCCCTGTAAAGTGTCGTTATTTTTCTTGGGTGTCTTACTGAGTTATGGCCGGACCATTGTCAGTGGAGAATAGTGGTGAGAATGCACCAAGGGAGAAGGCTGTTCACCTGGTGCCCTGCTTCACTGCTGCGAATAATGAAGTACAGCAGGATTGTGCCTCAGGGAATCCTCCCTCCTCACAGTAGTCTATCTCCCGTGGATAACCCCCTCCAAGCAACTCCACAGCCATTCATTATACCCCACAGTCTAATAAGCTATAATTTACCTCTGAGCAAACTAAGAGCACTTAGTGTCAACATAAAACCTGTTCGTTTTAGAAGCTGCCGTTGGCAAAACCAAAGTCAATGTCCCAGGCCCCTCTCTAGCTTTTTCCGCAAGCACTTTGGTGCCCCTTAGGGGTTGACTTAGAGAGGGAGTGAAGGCAAATACAGCAAAATAAAAGGTCATACTCTGTCCACCATGCAGCAAGACTTATAGGATATCTACTGTAGGGGTGTTTCATAATGTTTCAAAGACAGCACTTTAAACTAAAACCAATAGTGAAAAAAAGAGAAGATAACAAAATCAAATCTGCCAGTATGTTTTATAATGGTTTCTTTACTGACTTTAACCTTCCACCACTTATAGTTACACACATCATCATAATTGCTTTACCAGTTCATTTTCACTGGATCGCTGTCCCATGTAATTAGTTTAAATGACCCATGAAGAAGAACATTCTGAGCAGAATGATCAGAGTGTTTCTCCAGGGATTTCACATAGCCTATCTAGAGTTAAATATCCCCAGTGAAAACGCTTGGTTTACTCCCAGATGGAGGGTTGTAGGACAGTACTAGAGCTCTATAAAACCTATACAGTATGACTATTTCCACAGTCATCATAAGACATATGATAAATACATGATGTTCAAGGGTGGATACATATAGTCACACAGGCATTCTTGGGAATGTGTAATGCAACGATAATGTGGCGTTCAATGTAGCTGTTATAGTTTCCCCATGTTTTTTTTACAAGATGATCTCTTTAAACCCCAACTAAATCATCTTGCAACAAATGCCTTGTTCATGATTTTTGGCAATATTTTTAAGTAATCTCTGAAGACAATATCGAAAGGAATGTAAAATAGTCTCTGTGTGGAAAAAGTGTGGATAACACAGAATCATTGGCAAATCGGACCGCTCTGTTGGACTTCAGCTTATACCAGCTGATGAGTACCGATATGATAGACGGAACCACCCCTAATTACTTAAGTTGTCATGAGATAAAAATGTATATAATGAAGAAGTGCTTAACTCAAAAGGTCGACGGAATCTTATTTGTGGACGTACAGGAAAAAGTTAAGAAGCGAGACAGCACTTAATCGTGGACAAACTGAGCCAACTTTTCTGTGAAGTAACCTCTTTATCATCCTCTTATCAGAGATTAAAGGAATGCTAATACATGTGTTTTAAGTGCTACCCGCGATGCATGGCTAAAAGCGGGACATTTATGGGAACGGGAAAAGTTGCGCAAGGTCCTTTGAGCCGATTACTGTACTGTATTTTCCCGTTAGGGGGCCTATAACCCAGGTGCCTCAGTAACCCAGGTACCTAAGCCTCTCAAAAGCCTCTGAAGCCTCGGCCATTCTTTCCTCTGATTAAGCCATTGTTGCCTGCTTCTCCACTTCGAGTACTGGCAATTTAGCGTTAAAGCAAAGAAGCAAAACTTTTTCTCACTTTTAAATGGACTAATACGCATAGATTAACGTTGTAAATCCAGAGAGTCAGCAGGTGACAGGAGTATTGTTTCTGGCAGTGCCCCTGTGCTACTGCTATATTCTCCCTCCCCTTCACATCAGAAAATGTATTAGCGGATTTGTTTTCCTAATGACACCTGGCCCCTGCCACTGGAGCATTGTAAATAATCCCATCACAGAGCCCAACCTCATCAGCGACAGGGTAATCCCTTGTTTAAGGCAGACCCCACCCATTAATTCCTCCTTCATAAGGACACAGCTTAGCATACATTACCCAGTTATGATTTGGCTAAGGAAGGCGAACACTCACAGCCAGGTTGTGGGAGCTAGCTCTCTCTCCTCTCTCTCTCACTTTGTTCCAGGCAGAACATGTTACCTCGCTTCGACTCTGCCACATGATATAACAGTCACATGATGTCATGGCATCGACGGCCCTTTTCAAAAAAGGCAGAGAAATGGCAGAGTTAAAAACATAAAACTTTCCAGACGGTGACTCATTGGGACAGAGTTAATGCCCCCCCCCCCATTCGCTGTTTATTATCTATGCATAGTCACTATACCCCTACCTACATGTACAAACTACCTCGACTGACCTAAACCCCACACATTGTTTCAGTACCGGTACCTCCTGAATATAGCCTCGTTATTGTTATTTTATTGTGTTACTTTTCATTACATTTTGACTATAGTTTATTTAGTAAATATTTTCTTAACTATTTCTTGAACTGCATTGTTGGTTGAGGGCTTGTAAAGTAAGCATTTCACAATAAGGTTTACACCTGTTGTATTTGGCACGTGGCAAATAAAATGTGATTTTATTTGACATTGTACCATCAAGACACAGAGCCGTGCATCTGAGAAGCCTGAACAGCATGTTTCAAATGAAAGTCTATTGACCTGGTAACAATTTACATGAATTGCTCTGATTCTTATACCTACATAGTAACACTGTAACCACTACAGTGTCAACATTGGTGTTACATACTAGTTTAGTAATGGAAATGGAATAAGGAACTGGAATAGGTATGGACTTGGAACAGTGTCAATTCATAAATGCGTATCATACATCAATCTCAAAGAGTATCCAAATGGGCCAGAATTGAAATTGCTAGCTAAGAGTTACAGGTAGATGCCAAAACAAAGGAAACACTTGAGTAAATGAGTGATACAAAGTGTATTGAAAGCGGATGCTTCCACACAGGTGTGTTTCCTGGGTTAAACAATTAACATCCCATTATGCTTAGAAGAAGACATCTCAGTGACTTTTGAAAGAGGGGTCTCAAAGGCGCATAGTGGGTTTAAAGGCTGTGTGTATTTTTTGTTGTTGTTATTTAAACTTCATTTAACTAGGCAAGTCAGTTCAGAACAAATTCTTATTTACAATGACGGCCTATCAAAAGGCAAAAGGCCTCCTGTGGGGACAGGGGCTGGGATAAAAAACATTTAGGACAAAACACACATCACGAAAAGAGCGACACCACCACATAAAGAGAGACCTAAGACAATAACATAGCTTGTCAGCAACACATGACAACCCAGCATGGTAGCAACACAACATGACAACAACATAGCAGCACAACATGGAACAAACATTATTGGTCACAGACAACAGCACAAAGGGCCAGAAGGTAAAGACAACGATGCAGATAAAACTGTCCAGTTTGAGTGTTTAACTGAAAAGAGGAGCGAGCCAGGGATGTGTGTGCTTTGGGGACCTTTAACAGAATGTGACTGTATGTGTTGTATGTGGAGATGAGAGCTGCAGCAGGTATCTCAGATAGGGGGGAGTGAGGACTAAGAGAGTTTTATAAATGAACGTCAACCAGTGGGTCTTGAGACGGTGTAACGGTTTTCTTGAGGTGAAGGAGAGGCGGACCAAAACGCATCGTGGTGGTTATTCATATTTAATATATAAAGACACTATACATGAATAAACTAACAAAACAAGAAACGTGAAAACAGCCCTATCTGGTGCAAACACTGAGACAGGAACAATCACCCACAAACACACAGTGAAACCCAGGCTACCTAAGTATGATTCTCAATCAGAGACAACTAATGACACCTGCCTCGGATTGAGAACCATACTAGGCCGAAACATAGAAATACCCAAATCATAGAAAAACAAACATAGACTGCCCACCCCAACTCACACCCTGACCATACTAAATAATGACAAAACAAAGGAAATAATGGTCAGAACGTGACAGACGGCCAGTTTACAGAGGAGTATAGAGTGCAGTGATTTGATGGCAAATCTGACGGCCGAATGGTAAAGCACATTTTGCCGCTCGAGAGCACCCTTACCTGACATTCCAAAAATTAAGTCTCAGTAATCTAGCATGTGGAGGACGGTCATCTGAATCAGGGTTATTTTGGCAGCAGTGGTGAAAGAGGAGCGATTACAATAGAGGAAGCCATGTCTAGATTTAATCTTAGCCTGCAGCTTTGATATATATGCTGAGAGAAGGACAGTGTATCCATACTCTCAAGTACTTGTATGAGGTGACAACCTCAAGCTCTAAACACTCAGAAGTAGTAACCACTTCCTACTGCCTGAGCTATGTTGTTGATGTAAATTGAGAAGAGCGTGGGGCCTCGGATCGAGCCTTGGGCTACTCCCTTGGTGACAGGCAGTGGCTGAGCCAGCAGATGTTCTGATTTTATAAACTGCATTCTTTGAGAGAGGTAGTGAGCTAACCAGGCCAAAGACCCCTCAGAGACACCCTCACTCATTAGCCGGCCCACAAGAATGGAATGGTCAAGTCAATAAAATAGCAGGACAACATTGCTTAGAATAAAGGGCAATGGTGACATCATTTAGGACCTTTAAGGTTACAGTGACATATCCATAACCTGAGCAGAAACCAGATTGCATACCAGAGAGAATACTGTCGACATCAACAAAGCCAGTCAGTTGATTATTGACAAGTTTTCCAACACTTTTGATAAACAGGGCAAAATAGATATTGGCCTATAACAGTAAGGATCAGTTTGACCTCTCCCTTTAAATAAAGGACGCACTGTGGATGCCTTCCAAACAATGGGAACCTCCACGAGTGAAGTGACAGGTTTAAAAGTTTAGCGATATGCTTGGCGATGATAGGGCAGCAACCTTAATGAAGGAAGGGTCAAAACCATCTGACCCAGATGTTTTTTGTGTGTCAAGTTTAAGGAGCTCCTTTAGCACCTCGGAATCAGTGACCGCCTGCAGCAAGAAACTTTGTAGCGGGGTAGTGGAAAAAGAAGGAGGAGCATTGGGGCTAGTCACATTAGAATGGATGGGAGATGAGGAAATGTTGGACGGGCAAGGACGTCCCACGTCTTGACACCCTGCTACTCTGTCCTGGATTCCCCCACGGACCTGCTTACCCTGTCTCAACCCCTCTCACTCCAGCCTGAGCCTCCGCACCTGGTCTCTAGCAACCCACCCGAGCTTCCCCTGACCTGCACCCCATCTTCCCCCTGGTTAACTCATCCCGTCTCCTCGTCCGTCTGCTCTTGGGTTCACACGTTCTGCTCCGCCTGACAGAGCAGATCTGGACCAAAGAGATGAACACAGCAGACTCTGCTACTCTCCACCAAACCCTTGTCGGCCAAGGCACCCTGCTCGAGCAACATGACCAAGACATGAAGACCCTTCTGGAGCACATCAATGAGTTTTCACAAGACCGAACCCCCTCGCTCAGAGCTCACCACCAGTTCCTAGTCCTTCTCCTCCACTCCGGGAGCCATTTGTTTCCGACCCCAGAGCATTACAATGGCAACTACGTAGCTTGCAGAGCCTTTTTGGTACAATGATCACTACTATTTGAGCAACAGCCCTACTCTTATGTTAGAGAATCGGCCAAGATTTCCTTTCTGATTGGCTGCCTTCGTGGAGAAGCTCTTTCCTGGGCCACAGTGGTGTGGGAGAGACAGTCCCCCATCACCTTCTCCTACTCCAGATTCACAGAGGAGATGAAGGTCTTTGACCACCCGGTCTGCGGTAAGGATACCGCTAAACTAAACCTGTCCCTCCGTCAAGGCCCCCATAGTGTTGCTGAGTTTCGCACCCTCGCCACTGAGAGCAGCTGGAATGAGGAGGCCCTTCAGGGAGCATTCCGGAGTGCACACATTGAGACCCTCAAGGACAATTTGGTGTCCAGGGATGAGCCTGATGGACTTGATGAACTCATCTCTCTCGCTATCCGCATCGACAACCGTCTCAATGAGTGTAGAAGGGAGAGGGTAGGTAGGGATGCATGTCCCATAAAATCTGCTTCAGTGCCTTGCCCTCCTTCTCCAACTGCATCCCATCCCCAGGCATGTCCAGACCCTGAAACCATGCTGCTCGGCCGGGCCCGTCTCTCTCCAGAGGAGAGGCAAAGACGAATTGGCACTTGGAGCTGCCTATGCTGTGGCCAGGTTGGTCACTTTGTCTCCACTTGTTCCCTGCATTCAGCAAAAGAGGGGGCTCGGCAGTAGTGAGGGATATACTGTTGATCCAAACCGCCTGCCCATCTTCACCCAGAACCCTGCTTGAAGTCAAACTTGTGTGGCAGAGCCAGGCGTTTCTTCTGTCTGCTCTCATCGATTTGGGCGGCGACGAGAGCTTCCTGGACCGAGGTGTCGTTACCCAGTTAGGCCTGGACACTGTTCCACTCGATTCCCCCCTCGATACCAACGCTCTCAATGGAAACCTCCTCGCCTGTGTCTGTGAGAACCATCCCTGTCATCCTGAGTCTCTCTGGAAATCACCTGGAGAAGATCAGTTTCCACATAATCGACTGTCCTTACTCTCCCCTGGTTCTTGTTAATCCTTGGTTAACCTCTCAGGGGTAGGTGGGACGCTTGCGTCCCACATGGCCAATAGCCAGGGAAAATGCAGAGAGCCAAATTCAAATACATTCTATAAAAATCAAACTTTCATTAAATTACACATGCAAGATAGCAAATTAAAGCTACACTCATTGTGAATCCAGCCAACATGTCAGATTTCAAAAAGGCTTTTCGGCGAAAGCATAAGATGCAATTATCTGATGATAGCACAACAGAAAACAATGAGAGAGTAGCATATTTCAACTCTGCAGGCGCGACACAAAACGCAGAAATAAAATATAATTCATGCCTTACCTTTGACGAGCTTCTTTTGTTGGCACTCCCAAAAACATCACTAATGGTCCTTTTGTTCGAATAATTTCGCTGATATATATCCAAAATGTCCATTTATTTGGTGTGTTTGATCCTGAAAAACACCGCTTCCAACTTACGCAATGTTGCTACAAAATATCTCAAAAGTTACCTGTAAACTTTGCCAAAACATTTCAAACTACTTTTGTAATACAACTTTATCTAAACGTATATAATCGATCAAATTGAAGACGGGACGATCTGTGTTTAAAACAGGAGCAAAACAAACTGACGCTACTTTTCTGGTTACGCTTCTCTATCAAAAGGTACACATGACGTGACGTTCGTTCTGAGCTATGGTACTTCTTCATTACACAAAGGAAAAACCTCAACCAATTTCTACAAACTGGTGACATCCAGTGGAAGTGGTAGGAACTGCAGGAAAGTCGATTAGAATTCTGGATTCCCCATGGAAAAGTATTGAAATGACAGTGACTTAACCTCTTACATCTATGGGGGCGCTATTTCATTTTTGGATGAAAAACGTTCCCGTTTTAAACAAGATATTTTGTCACAAAAAGATGCTCGACTATGCATATAATTGATAGCTTTCGAAAGAAAACACTCTGACGTGTCCAAAACTACCAAGATATTCTCTGTGCGTGCCCTAGAACGTGAGCTTCAGGCAAAACCAAGATGAGATGGCATCCAGGAAATGAGCAGGATTTTTGAGGCTCTGTTTTCCATTGTCTCCTTATATGGCTGTGAATGCGAGAGGAATGAGCCTGCCCTTTCTGTCGTTTCCCCAAGGTGTCTGCAGCATTGTGACGTATTTGTAGGCAGATCATTGGAAGATTGACCATAAGAGACCACATTTACCAGGTGTCCGCCCGGTGTCCTGTGCCGAAATTGGTGCGCAAAAGTCACCTGCCAGTATTTTTCCATGGGATACAGAGAGGAAAGCAAGCTTCCACGAACTGCATATCAATGAAGAGATATGTGAAAAAACATCTTGAGAATTGATTCCAAACAACGTTTGCCATGTTTTCGATATTATGTAGTTAATCCGGAAAAAGTTTTACGTTGTAGGTGACTGAATTTTCGGTTCGTTTCGGTAGCCAGACGCAATGTAAAAAACGGAACGATTTCTCCTACACACAGACGCTTTCAGGAAAAACTGCGCATTTGGTATGTAACTGAGAGTCTCCTCATTGAAAACATCAGAAGCTCTTCAAAGGTAAATGATTTTATTTATTTGGTTATCTGGTTTTTGTGAAAATGTTGCGTGCTAAATGCTACTCAAAATGCTATGCTAGCTTTGCATACTCTTACACAAATTAGTCAATTTCTATGGTTCAAAAGCATATTTTGATAATCTTAGATGACAGTGTTGTTAAGAAAAGGCTAAGCTTGAGAGCAGACGCATTATTTTCATTTTATTTGCGATTTTCAGAAATCGTTAACGTTGCGTTATGCTAATGAGCCTGAGGCTTTAGTCACAAACCCGGATCCGGGGTGGGGAGTTTCAAGAAGTTAAAAAAAGAAGAATGGTTTATCCTCTGGGTTTCACCTGCTAAATAAGTTGTGTTATACTCAAAGACATGATTCAAACAGTTTTAGAAACTTCAGTTTGTTTTCTATCCAATACTAATAATAATATGCATATATTAGGATCTGGGACAGAGTAGGAGGCAGTTCAGTTTGGGCATGCTATTTATCCAAAAGTGAAAATGTTGCCCCCTACCGCAAACAGGTTAAAGCTACACAACCCACTGATTGACTGGTCTGCCGGAAAGGTAACCACTTGGATTCATTTTGTCACTCTAATTGTTTACATTCTGCCTTTCCCCTGCCTTGTATGTGCCTCAGTTCATTCCAGAACCTCTGGACCTGTCATCTGTTCCTCTCGAGTATCACAATCTAGCTCCTGTGTTCAGCAAACACCATGCCCTTTCGCTGCCGCCTCATCGGCCGTAAGACTGCGCCATTGACCTCCAGTCTGGAGCTCCTCTCCCCAGTAGCCGGTTGTATAACCTCTCATCCCGAGCAAGAGGCTATGGAGAGTTACATCCAAGATTCTATGGCTGCAGGACTTATCAAGCCATCTTCCTCCCTGGAGGGTGCTGGGTTTTTCTTTGTGAAGGAGAAGGATGGGTCCCTGAGGGCATGCATAGACTTCCGTGGGCTGAATAATATCACTGTTAACTTAAGGCTAGGTGTCCCGCTAGCGGGACAACTTCCGTTGAAACTGGAGGACACGCAATTCAAATAAATCATCATAAAAACAATGGATATTAAACATTTAGGAACATACAAGTGTCTTATTTCGGTTAAAAGCTTAAATTCTTGTTAATCTAACTGCACTGTCCAATTTACAATAGGCTTTACAGCGAAAGCATGCCATGCGATTGTTTGAGGACGGCACCCCACATAAAATTATTTTTCCACAAGCACAGGTTTCATAAATTCATAAATAGCGATTAAATATTTGCTTACTTTTTGAAAATCTTGCTCTGATTTGTCATCCAAAGGGTCCCAGCTATAACATGCAGTGTTGTTTATTTAGATAAAATACTTCTTTATATCCCAAAAAGTCTGTTTAGTTGGCGTTATCGACTTGAGTAATCCACTCGTTCAACATGCCAAGATAGGAATCCGAAAATCTTAAACATATCAAAACATATTTCTATTTAATCCTCAGATACACTACAATTTAATTTAACTATACGAAAACGATATTAGCAGGTGCGTGTCCTCTTCCTCGTGCTCGCATACAAAACTTTCCAAGTCTGTATCCCTGTGGTAAAACGTATCTCGTTTTGGAAGAAATAAGCCTGAAACCTTGAACATTGAATGCTGACACCCAGTGGAAGACATAGGAATTGCATCATGAGAGCTAGATTTCAGAATGCCCCTATACTTTCCATTGTAAGAGCATGGACTCTCCAATTTTTTTTTTAAACATTTCTACAAACTTCAAAGTGTCTTCTTTCCAATGGTACCAATTATATGCATATCCCAGCTTCAGGGCCTGAGCAGTTTACTTGGACATGTTAGTCAGGCGGAAATTGAGAAAATGGACCCTATCCTGAAGAGGTTTTAAGAACAAGTACCCTTTGCCACTCATCAGCTCTGCTTTTGCCCCCTCCATGGTGCCATTGTGTTTATCAAACTCGACCTCCAGAATGCCGACCACCTTGTCCGCATAAGAGAGGGGGATGAGTGGAAGACTGCGTTCAACACAACACTGGGTCACTGGGTATTTGGTCATGCCTTTTGGTCTTACTAACGCCCCTGCTGTTTTCCAGAACCTAGTCAATGACATGCTGAGGGATGTTATTGGACTCTTCGTTTTTGTCTATTTAGATGACATCCTGCATTTTTTTCCAAGGACCCTGAGGCTCACCAGCAACACGGTCTTCAACGGCTGTTGGAGAATAAACATTTGTTAAAGCTGAAAAATGTGAGTTCCATGCTGCCACAGTGTCATTCCTGGGTTATATTATTGCACAAGTACAGTTACGTATGGACCACGCCAATGTCAAGGTCATGGCAGTCACAGAGTAGCCTGTGCACTCCAACCTGAAGCAGCTACAGTGTTTACTGGGGTTTGCAAACTTTTACAGATGTTTCATCCGCAGCTACAGCCATCTAGCAGCACCTCTCAACACTCTCACCTCTACCTCCACCTCCACTCCGTTCCACTGGACTATTGAGGCATAGAAAGCTTCCTGGAACTCAAGCGTCGCTTCACCTTACTCAGCCCGACGCAGAACTCCAGTTCATCGTAGAGGTGGACGCCTCTGACACTGAGGTAGGTGCTGTTCTGTCTCAACATGCCCCACCCATGTGCATTCTTTTCCCGAATTTTCACATCAGAAACCGGGAACTCCTGGCAGTTAAGATGGCTCTGGAGGAATGGAGTCACTGGCTGGAGGGCTCTGTATCCCCCTTCATCGTGTGACTAACCATAAAAACCTGTCCTACATCCAGACCGGCAAACGTCTGAACTCCCGACAAACCAGGTGAGCCTTGTTCTTCGGTAGATTTAATTTCACACTCACTGATCGCCCCAGTTCGAAGAAAACCAAGCCTGATGCCCTCTCTCACCAGTTCACCACCAACAAAATGGGTCCTGAGCCACCTGCATCATTGCCGCCGTCAACTTGGAGATCGAGTCCCGTATCCGCCAGCCTCAGCAGAACAAGCCTGACCTGAGGAACGGTTCTAGTAATGCTCTGTTTGTTCCAGATTGTATTCGTTCTGATGTTCTTCAGTGGGGCCATTCTACCCATCTCATCTGTCACCCTGGTATGAACCGGACCCTCACCTTCCTGCATCAGCACTTTTGGTGGCCCACCATGGAGAGTACGGGAGTTTGTATCAGCCTGTTCGGTTTGTCCCCAGAACAAAAGATTCACTAAACCCACTTCCGGTCTGCTCCGCCCTCTTCCCATATCCAGTCGCCTCTGGTCACACATAGCTCTGGACTTTGTCACTGGCCTTCCCCCATCTAACGGTAACTCCATCATCCTCACCATTTGTGATAGATTTTTCCAAAATGGCTCACGTCATTCCCCTCTCCAAGCTACCGTCCTCCAGGGAGACAATGGACCTGTTAGTATCCCATGTATTTCATCTGCATGGCATCCTCACTGACATTGTTAGCGGCAGAGGACCTCAGCAACACCGATGATGTTGATTAAGGCGTTCCCCCCGTACCGCTCTGATTCAGAGGGATTGGGTCAAATGCGGAAGGCACATTTCAGTTGAATGCATTCAGTTGTACAACTGACTCGATATCCCCCTTTCATTTTCCGTTCCAAAAATGTCATTTTTCTTCTTCATTCAAGTGGTATACACAGTAGAAATGTAGTTTTTCCTCTTAATGACTCTAAAACCAAATTAAATGTAACATATTTGAACCAAAATGAATACTGTATTTTAATGTATCAGGCAGATGAAGTTGAAAGTTTATGGTTCTGACCATGGTGATTCCAATATTGTTTGTTTTAAATCCAACAAATGTTGAGAACTTTACAGACCATGAGTGGTCTTGCTGCAATACAAGGAATGAGGACATGTATAAGGCTGACCCTGCTTATTCCTGATTAATTTAGGAGTTTAGACAATTTGTTAATGTCACAAAGGGCTGTTGTAAGAATCTAAATACGATCATTAATTTAAAATAAATGTTTTCCATTTTTTTTAAACTTTTTTGGAGAGTTTGAAAATGATCTGCTCCAGACAAGGGACTTTTCAGCCCTAAAATTTTAGTTTTCTTGTCAGGCAAGGACTGTCCTGACTTTCGAGAATCCCTGAGCTAATTTCCTGCTATTCTACCAAAAAATGTTCATGGCTTATGACATGTTCATATGCTATCTGCGGGGCCTGACCTCCGGGGCGATCCCAACCAAAACAAAACAATTTATGGTAAATCCTTTGGGGAGGTTGGGGGCCCACAAAACTGTCTGGGGCAAATGGGATGTGTGCTATGCCAGTGGTTAGACGTTTCATGATGCTTGTATCTAAACCAAAGTAGATCATTTTAAGATTGTTCTATAGATCAGTTGCGGTCTCTATAAGCTTCAATATGAGGTCCTAAACCTAGCATGAAAGTGCATACTTGTAGCTGTGTGGGCTAATATATTCAAAATATTTGAGCAAATTCAAGTGTTTTCTTCCCAGGAGTAATGCAAGGCACTATCACAGGGATATGAGGTAACAACTAGGCCTGGCCTACGTGATGTGTTAGAAAAGTACAGTGCCTTCAGAAAGAATTCACACCCCTTACCTTCTTCCATTTTTTGTTGTGTTACAGTCAGAGTTTAAAATTGATAAAATAGATGTTTCCCACACTAGCTTAAACACATGTCAAGGTGGAATCATGTTCCACTGTTTTATTCCACATTGTTTTTTACATATTATTCGTGAAAATCATTAAGTGCTTTATTATGACAAGCCTAAATACATTTAGGAGGACAAATGTACTTAAATAACCAGTCACATTATAAGTTGCATGGACTCACTCTGTTTAACATTATTTTTGAATGACTACCTCATCTCTGTACCCAAAACATACAGATAAATGTAAAGTCCCTGGGTCAAGCAATGCATATCAAACACAGTTTAAACCACAAAGAGCAGGGAGGTATTCCAATGCCTCGGAAAGAAGGGCACCTATTGGTAGATGTTAAATGTCTGCTTTTTTTACCCATCCCTTTGGATGTTGTATAACTACACCCATTCACTACAATGATACAGGCATCCTTCCTATCTCAGTTGCCGAAGATGAAGGAAACTGTTCAGGGATTTCACCATGACACCTTACCCAAAATGTCCGCGTGCGGCATTGTGCGCAAATTGATTTTTTTCCCCCCTCCACCAAAAGCTATCATGACAAGCAGGTTGAAATATGAATAAAACTCAACCAATTATATTAATTTGGGGACAGTGTTCAGGGATTTCACCATCAGTACTCCATTACTTTGTTGATTACCCCCTCTATATCTGTCTGCTCCTCAGTTTGTACCCTGTGTCAGCATTATTTCTGTTTTGTTTTCTCCCATCCAGACGCTGTCCGTATTCTTTTCCTGTCCGTGTTCCATTAAATGTTCACTCCCTGTACTTGCTTCTCATCTCCGGCATCTGTCCTCAGTTTCCATTTCTATAGTAATGAAAGGGCTGTCACAAACAGACTTGCCTTTAGATCTGTCAAATGCCTAATTGGCCTATCAGTGGCAAAAAGTTCTGCAGGTCATGTCCTACGTATTTCTTTCTATTCCTATGGGATTCAGGTAGGAAGATAATTTGGCTGATATTAACTATGGGTGGTTGGTATTGATTACGGACTGGGGCATGTGCAACAGTGCTCCAGACAGTGATAGAACCTGTAAGGTAACTCGTGTTTGCCATAAATGGCATATGTCCTTATAAGGGATTACTGCTCAGTTTCCCAGAACAATGTATGAGACACCCCAGCATGAAAACTCATTCTTCACATGCGAGTCCAGATCAGGTGTCACATGGGCTGGCCGGCCATGGTTGGTAGATATGAAGGCAATGCACACCACACAGATAACATTCTGGATGTTGAATGGCCTGAAATGCGGCAGTCCAGTTCCATGGTGTCTCTGTCTCTATTAACTGCTTCAGGGGAGGACTGATGGCGGAGTGGACCTATCAAGGACACTTCTGGGAGATTCAGGATTGCATTGACATTTTAGAGGTGTAACTCCTATGACACGTGAAGGCCCAATAAGTTGATGGCATTTCTTATCAATGCGTATCTGGCTGTGTTGGTTGATTGTAGTGAACAAGTACCTGCCTTATGCGCTTGTCATGTGTGGTTGCATTCCCCCTATACACCATAACTGTCAACAAATCAACATATGCGGCAACTCCAGGGCAGACAGCCAGGATGGTGGACATGATTGTCTGGAAGAAGGGATGTGCCAGCTCAACCCAGGACAGGATAAGAGTGAACTGGAACATCCCAATGTGCATCACAAATGCAGTTAACCAGTGGAAGGTCATGTTGTAATCAGGCAGACCAATTGGAATAGCAATGAGTCAAAGCTCACTTCTAAATGATGAGGTGACTTAAGAGCCTTTTCTGGGGGGACAAGTTGTAGAGCTAGGGAGAGGTTATCAGAGTAGAGGTTATCAGAGTCCAGGGTTGGAATCTCTTTCCTTTCATTGGAGCCTCCCAGTTGTCTCATTGATCCTCAAAGAGGCTGGTGACTTGGAATAATTGATATTGTCATGCCAAATAGTCTGCTGCCTTTTTATATATTCAGACACAGATGTTTGAGTGTATATGGTGGGCGTATTGGATTCCTAACATAGTTAATGTACACAAAAAATAGTATTGAGTACAGGTCATAAGTGCAGTATAGAAATCTGGACATTTCTCCAATTTAAAATGTTTACATATACCAGTGATTAACCTCACCAGGGTAGGGGGCACTATTTTCACGTCCGGATGAAAAGCATGCCCAATGTAAACTGCCTGTTACTCAGGGCCAGAAGCTAGGA